>NW_028317801.1:3909166-4273333 GCF_062004578.1 Staurois parvus | reverse complement strand
CAATTTTGAAAAATAAAACAATATTTTTGACTTTTTGCTATTAAACATGTCCAATGTAAAAATTAAAAAAAAATTTAATTTTGTCATAAATTTAGGCTAAAATATATTTTGCTACATGTTTTTGCTAAAAGCAAAACATCCCAATACGTGTTTTTTTTATTATTTTTTTTATACTAGTAATGGCAGTGATCAGCGACTTATTGTGGGACTGCAGGACTGTGGCGGGCATTCTGAGACTGGGTGGGAACTGACTAACTGCCAATGACATCCCCAGTGACACTAATACAGTGATCAGTGCTAATAAAAAGCACTGACACTGTACTAATGACACTGGGCAGGAAGGGGTTAACTTTTGGGTGACCAAAGGGTTAATTGTGTGCTGCATGTGTTTTACTGTGTGTGCTGTTTTGCCTTGGAGACATGCTGTTTTGTTTTGCTGTGCAGAGAAATACAAAGCAGCATGTCCTTGTTGGCAGGAGAGAGACCTTTGTTGTTTACACACAGGTCTGTCCCCTCTCAGCTTTGCACAGCGATCGCCGGGTGCCAGTAGGGCATCTCTGTCTGGGACCCGGCGATTGACATGCCTAGTCACCAATGGCGGCGTAGGTAGGGCGGGTCCCTTCACGGATATGCAAATCACATATACAGTATATACATGAATTTGCACAGCCCTGTTGCCCTGTAGCAGTAGTTCTACTATAGGGCAGCAGGGAAGCAGTTAATATGCACTTATTTTTTTTCTCTACATATAGAATAAATGTGTGCCATGCTGTTGCATAGGAGACAGGTAACGCAATGTGAGTGTGGTGTCAAAATTTACTAATTATTTCTATAAAGCCCAAATCTGGATTTTCCACCAGCTATCATGCTGTGGATACATCTACTTTGGAGACCCCTCACCTCAATTTTAATTTAAAAACCTTTAATTAGAGTCTTGAGAATAGGCGGGAAAAAAAAACACTAAACAAAATACAGAACTTGCCAATAAATACAATATCTAAAATAATAAACTATATACTATGTCTATGAAGTTAATATTTTGTGTATGATTTTTTTTAAGAAAGACAAATAGTCAAAGTACCCAAGGGATTACATGATACATATTCAGATTAAAGGGTCAAATTATAGATTGATGGTACAGGCTTTTACTACCAAAAAAAGAAGAAGAAGAAGAGTCTTCTTGTCCCTTGATGAAACATCCATAGATCCAATATCCATTTGAAGATGTGTCAGATATCTTTCCATATGGTTTTATTTTGAGAATAATTTTATTACCCTAAAAATAATTATATTGAATAAAAAGGATTGAAAGCAGCCCATAACATGAGTTCTAAATTATTAACAATCAATGAATTAGTCTCTCCATATTGATTATCACTTAAAGTGTAACTTCACTCTCTCAGTCAACACCAACTATTTTTAATCCTTATACTGCTACCATTGGTAAATAGGAAAGTATATCATATTTACTTGTTTTAAACTTTTTTTTTACATTTCTTCAGTTACTTACTGGTTTCCATGCCTAGGAAAATGGTGTCATACAGAAGACATATGTGTCTTCAGAAAGGGAGGAGGGGCTTTCCTAGCTAAGCACACTCTCCTTCCTGCATGCCTGAGCTGGAGAATACAGGAAGCACGTGCTTAATTTAGTTGTCTGTCCTTACTTAAGATGGTCACAGCTAGAAATGCCAGGTGAGTGTTTTTCAAAGTGATTGCTCAGCAAAATAAAGTGTGGAAACATGGATGGATGGGCAGGTTTGCTTTGAGTATTAAAATTAAATTAACCTCTTCACGCCGGTGCCTCCCGACCCTTTAAGAGTTTCAGAAGCCGGGAGGTGGGCAGGGCTTTAGGGTCATGTGATCTCCATGATTCACTGTCACATGATCAGAAAAGGTCCCGATCAAAAGGGGAGACCGGGACCTTTGCGTGAGTGACAGATATATGTGCTTGGAGTGCACAGGGCGCACGCTCTCAGAGCATATGTATTTTCTAATTGCACGTGAATATGTGGCTGCTCGGCATCAAGGCCAGACGCCAAGAGACCGCATATTTGCGTGTGCTCGGCGTCAAGGGGTTAAACAGCGTTATTGGTTTGTGGTGCTCAGATGCAGTGTAGTTCCGCTTTAATGCTTAAAGATATTCCAACCTCTCCAACTTCCTGATAACACTGATACCATTTCAATCGTCAATTACACTGCAAACTCTGAATATTATGCAGGATATTCATAATGTTTCAAAAATAGTCATATTTCTTTAATCTTTTTCAATACTCTTTTCAATATTTACTAACTACAATATATTCCATATTTCCCTATTATCTTTTTATTGGAAATCAAAATACTATTCAAAATATAATCCCGGCAGCTGAAAAGAAGACCAGGAGGAAGCCCAAAAGAGGGTCAGAGGGGAAAAGAAAAAGGAGGAGGAGAGAGAAGAAGAGGAAGCCGAAAGAGGTGGGGACAGGAAAAAGTAAAGGGGGAGGAGGGACTACACCCAACCACTTGCCTTAATTAGACAGTTGTCCTCAGCTGTAAGAAGCTGATTTTTAATCTTCAGGATAAAAAAGGATCATCCTGATATTGTGTAAGGTTGCTGGTGATGTAGTAACTCATTATTAAGAAAAAATATTGCCCAGGTAACAAGTCAAACCAATCCATGAATGAATAAGATGTAGGAAACATTGCATATGTGTTTGTTACAAAGGCAACTCAATTAACCTGTATGTGAGAATAATATGAGCCCTAAGGCATTTTGTTTCATCTGCCTCCTAAAATACAGTACCTTGAAAAAGTATTCATACCACTTGAAATGTTCCACATTTTGTCATGTTACAACCAAAAATGTAAATGTATTTTATTGGGATTTTATGTGATAGACCAACACAAAGTGGCACATAATTGTGAAGTGGAAGGAAAATTATAAAAGGTTTTCAAACATTTTTGCAAATAAATATCTGAAAAGTGTGGCGTACATTTGTATTCAGCCCCCCAAGTCAAAATTTTGTAGAATCACATTTCACTGCAATTACAGCTGCAAGTCTTTTTGGGGATGTCTCTACAAGTTTTGCACATTTAGAGAGTGAAATTTTTGCCCATTCTTCTTTGCAAAATAGCTCAAGCTCTGTCAGATTGGATGGAGAGCATCTTTCAAGTCTTACCACAGATTCTCAATTGGATTTAGGTTTGGACTTTGACTGGGTCAGTCTAACACATGAATATGCTTTGATCTAAACCATTCCATTGTAGCTCTGGCTGTATGTTTAGTGCCCTTGTCCTGCTGGAAGGTGAACCTCCGCCCCAGTCTCAAGTCTTTTGTAGACTCTAACAGGTTTTCTTCCATGATTGCCCTGTATATGGCTCCATCCATCTTCCCATCAACTCTGAACAACTTCCCTTTCCCTGCTGAAGAAAAACATCCCCACAACATGATTCTGCCACCACCATGTTTCATGGTGAGGATGGTGTGTTCAGGGTTAGTTTTCCACCACCTTTTTCCACATGTTTGCTGTGTCCCCCACATGGCTTCTTGCAAACTGAAAATGGGACTTCTTATGGTTTTCTTTCAACAGTGGCTTTCTTCTTGCCACTCTTCCATAAAGGCCAGATTTGTGGAGTGCACGATTAATAGTTGTCCTGTGGACAGATTCTCCTTCCTGAACTGTGGTTCTCTGCAGCTCATCCTCGTTACCATGGGCCTCTTGGCTGCATCTCTGATTAACTGCTTGCCAGCTGCGCTATAGCCAAAAGATGGCTACAGTGCAGTACTCCTATTCTGCGAGGGCTTCCATGGTTGCCCTTCCAGAACGCTACACAGATGATCACATGACATGGTAAAAGGCCACTCACAGCAGCCTTTTACCACATGATCAGTTGTGTCCAATGACAGCAGATCACAAAGTAAATACAGTTGCCGGTTATCGGCAACACTTTCCTCATGCTGTCACAAATGTGACAGAGGAGATCTGCACTGATAACCAGGACACTGATTATCAGTGCCACCCATCAGTGCAAACATCAGTGCTGTCAGTCAGTGCCGCCCATCAGTACCGCTTATTAGTGCCCATCAGTGCTGCCTATCAGTGCCCATCATTGCCGCCTATCAGTGCCTCCTCATCAATGCCCACAAGTGCCGCCTCATCAGTGCCACCTCAGCAGTGCAGCCAATGCTACCTATCAGTGCCCATCAGTGCTGCCTATTGATGCAGCCTCATCCATGCATATCAGTGCAGGAGAAAAATCACCTGTTTGCAAAATTTTATAATAGAAACAAAGAACTTTTTTTTCACTTTTTTTGGTCTTTTTTTGTTTATAGTGCAAAAAGTAAAACACCCAGTGGCAATTAAATACCACCAAAAGAAAGCTCTATTTGTGTTACAAAAATGACATACATTTCATTTTGGTACAGTGTTGCATGACCGCGCAATTGTCATTCAAAGTACAACAGCACTGAAAGCTGAAAATTGGTCTGGGCAGGAAGGGGGTAAAAGTGCTCGGTAAACAAGTGGTTAATGCTCTCCTTGCCCAGCCTGTCAGTTTAGATGGACGGCCATGTCTTGGTAGGATTGCAGTTGTGCCATACTCTTTCTGCTTTTGGATGAAGGATTGAACAGTGCTCTGTGAGATATCCAAAGCTTGGGATGCTTTTTTATAACTTAACCCTGCTTTAAACATTTCCACAACTTTATCCCTGATCTGTCTGGTGTGTTTCTTGGCCTTCATGATGGTGTTTGTTCACTAATGTTCTCTAACAAACCTCTGAGGTCTTCACAGAACAGCTGTATTTATACTGAGATTAAATTACACACAGGTAAACCCTATTTACTAATTAGGTGACTTCAGAAGGCAATTGGTTCCACTAGATTTTAGTTAGAGGTATGAGAGTAAAGGGGGCTGAATACAAATGCACACCACACTTTTCAGATATTTATTTGAAAAACATTTTGAAAATCATTTATCATTTTCCTTCCACTTCATAATTATATGCCACTTTGTGTTGGTCTATTACATAAAATCACAAAAAAAAACATATTTATGTTTTTAGTCGTAACATGACAAAATGTGGAACATTTCAAGTGGTATGAATACTTTTTCATGGCACTGTATTTTAGGAGGCAGATGAAACAAAATGCCTTAGGGCTCATATTATTCTCACATACAGGTTAATTGAGTAGCCTTTGTAACAAACACATATGCAATGTTTCCTCCATCTTATTCATTCATGGATTGGTTTGACTTAATAATGAGTTACTACATCACCAGCAATCTTACACAATATCAGGGTTTGTGGACATTCAGATCTTTTATGCTGGAAGGTGAACCTCTGCCCCAGACTCAAGCCTTATGCAGATTAACTGGTTTTCTTGCAAGATTGTCCTGTTTTTGGCTGCATCCATCTTCCCATCAACTCTGACCAGCTTCCCTGTCCCTGCTGAAGAAAAGCATCCCCTCAACATGATGCTGCCATCACCATGTTTCACGGTGGGGATGGTGTGCAGTGTAAGTTTTCTGCCACACATAGCGTTTTGCTTTTAGGCTCAAAAGTTCAGTTTTAGTCTCATCTGACCAGAGCACCTTCTTCTACATGTTTGCTGTGTGCATGGCTTCTCGCAAACGGGACTTCTTATGGCTTTCTTTCAACAATGGCCTTCTTGCCACTGTCACAAGTTAGCCTGCAGTTTCTTCTTTGTGTATTCTTACCTCCTTGCTGCAGAGCTGTTCCTGATCCCTTTCACATGTGTGTTTGTCTGTGCTCACCTTTGGGAATCGTCTGCTGTTCTCTGGGTTTTATTTCCTTCCCTTCCATCACTTCCTGGCCCACCTCCTTGTTTGCCTGCCTATATAAGACATTCTCAGTCTAGGTCACTTTTCCTGAGCAACTTCCTAGTTGTCTGAGCTCCTGTGTGTTGCTATCTCCTGTATCATGCATTGACTACTCGTGTACTGAGCTCAGCTTCGTTCTCTGACTGTGCTTGTTTTCCACCTGTCCTGACCTCGGCTAGTCTATTGGATTTCCATTTATCTCTTCCCTTTATACTCTGCTCCTGCGAGCTGTCTCCTTATCCTCAGCTGGGCATTGACCTGGTCCCAGCTTGCTGCAAGTCAATCCCCACCATCCGGGGCTCTGGTGAAGAAGCAGGCTGGGGCTTAGACTCCGCACCCTGGGGAATCCCAAGTTGACTATCTACAAGGGCTCACTACCACAGGTGCTGACAGCCACTCTTCCATAAAGGCCAGATTTGTGGAGTGCACAACTAATAGTTGCCCTGTGGACAGACTCTCCCACCTGAGCTGTGGATCTCTGCAGCTCCTCCAGAGTTACCATGGGGCTCTTGGCTGCTTCTACAATTAACGCTCTCCTTGCCCAGCCTGTCAGTTTAGGTGGATGGTCATGTCTTGGTAGGTTTACAGTTGTACCATACTCTTTCTATTTTCAGATGATGGATTGAACAGTGCTCCATGAGATGTTCAAAGCTTGGGATATGTTTTATAACTTAACCCTGCTTTGAACTTCTCCACAACTTTATCTCTGACCTGTCTAGTGTGTTCCTTGGCCTTCATGATGCTGTTTGTTCACTAATATTCTCTAACAAACCTCTGAGGGCTTCACAGAACAGCTGTATTTATACTGAGAAATTACACACAGGTAGACTCTATTTACTAATTAGGTGACTTCTGAAGGCAGTTGGTTCCACTAAATTTTAGTTAGGGGTATCAAGAGTAAAGGGGGCTAAATACAAATGCACACCTCACTTTTCAGATATTAATTTGGAAAAAAATTTGAAAACCATTTACCATTTTCCTTCCACTTCACAATTATGTGCCACTTTATGTTGGTCTATCACATAAAATCCCAATAAAATACATTTACATTTTTGGTTGTAACATGACAAAATGTGGAAAATTTTAAGGGGTATGAATACTTTTTCAAGGCACTAAATATATGTATGTGCTGTTTATTATACTCTTATACTTTCTCTTTGAAAGTACAGTCGTAAAACAGCCTTTGGGCAAGAGAGGAAAGATTTTTATTGAAATGGGCAGTCAGTATGATAAAGTACCCTTTGTATACATTAAGGTTTATAGAATTTTCTTTGATATGTCTCAGAAAAGTATTGATCATGACAGATAAGCTGTCCACTGAAGCAGATATTAAGGTGAATGGTAGAAAAGAGCACTATTAAGGAAATGTGTTTCTAAAAGATGAATTATCTGTTAAAATTTAGAATATTTGCAAGTAACTTTTATCAGAAAATCGTGTTTTACATCTGACAGTTACTTTGGGTCTTTTTCATGTTGTTACCTGAAACAGAGATCCCTTTCTCTTGCCATTTTTTCATACTTGTGATGTACTTTTCAAACCCTGAAGGGCTTGGCTGGATATTTATTATCTATTTTCACAAGCTTAGGTCATCTTTTAAATACACAATGTTGATTGCTACAAGTGAAATATTTTATGCATGGCTAGGTTCACACCTATGCAGTTTGCGTTTGATCCGTTTCTGCAGTGTGTTTTGTGGTGCATTTTGCGTTTTTGCACATACGTTTTTGATGCGCCTTTGGCACGTTTTTGATGCATTTTGCATTTTTTTTATTTTCATTTTTTTTTTAGGCAGGTTTAAAACAGGTGGCCAATTGTAGGGACCCAACATGGATCTGCAAGCTCATCCCCAATTGTACATTCAATTCACATATTAGGACATAGTGTTCTGATCTGAGCATTAATAAAATAAAGAAAAAAATATTTAGGTGGGCAAATTAGTTTTAGAGTTATAGTTAACTTAACCAATGTGTACTGAATGCTAAATCTGGCCTGGGTATCTTAACTTCGATGACCTTGGGGCACAGCTTGATTAATCAATAATTCTGACTGCTAGTTGGTAAGAAAAGATAATTAGACATGTTTGGCTTTGCAGTTTGGTGTTAATTAAATTCATAAACACAAAGAAAGAGAGGGCGCTTGAGCCTAGCACATTATCTCTAAAACTATTTATTCAAGAAATATAAATGTATCTACTCACCTGAGGTTTGGCTCTGGGGAAGAGGGTACTTCCCTCGAAACGCACAAACCATTTGGATCCTGGGTGATGTCCTCCCAAGGCCAGGAGAACATGGAGTGGACAATCTGTGTTATTTTGATGTGCTGTATCAGACATGTCATCTGTGAGAAGATACATTTACATTTCTTGAATAAATGGTTTTAGAGATAATGTGCTAGGCTGGTGTTTTTCAGTTGTCTTTGGAACATCCCTAGTCCAGAGAGGGCCGTAAGGCGCTGTGTGTTTATATCTTCAGTAGTGAATCGGATGTGCAATGAGTGTTGGCATTGGACCACCATACTCATGTGCAGGAGGTGTTCTAATTTAATTCATACAATGCTATTCAAGCTCTCCCCACTCTCATGTTTGGCACTAAACAGAAGTCATCTACAAGCTGCCATAGCCTTTGCAGACTGAAACAACTAGGCTGTTCACCTTGCAAGGGAATTTTCTCTTAGCGTAATAAATGAGGTGAAGCTCTGTTGATTTCCATCATCCATCCATTTACCTGCAAATAGTTTTTTTTTTTTTTTTTTAATTTTGTACATATTTACTAAGCTAAGTGAAAATGTCCTTGCAAAGTGAACAGCCTTTTTGGTTTTATTAAATCAACCCCATAATCTTCATCTGACACTTAAAGTGTTACTAAACCCAGGACCCTGCATTCACTATATCTGGTCTCCCACAGTACACAAATGTTTGACAGGCTCAAATTAACTGTACCGAATGGTACGAACATCCTTCCATGTATGCCTGGAACACAGGTATTCTGAATGCATATGGCCCTAAATGAGAGTATCACTTGCTACAGCATCTAGCTGTGTCCAGGTGCTGCATATTTTAGCCTGTTATAGATTTTGATAGGCTACATGCAGCAGGGTTGGTTGCTGTGCCTGTGACTCCCAAGGATATAAAAACTCCAGGATTTGACATACAGGGGCAAAATGTGTTTTCCTACATTTAGATGTTCCTGCTTATAGCTGCATCTAGGTGTGTTTAATCCCATTTGAAGTTTTGAATGGGATCCTTGATGCACAGAATTCTGCTTTCTCTAAAGACAGGTAACTGACTGCACCTAAATGCTCTGTGAGAATGACACCATTTAAAAATCATTACATGTTTTTATACAGTCATGGCCAAAAATATTGGTACCCCCTGCATTTCTGTCAGATAATGCACCACTTCACCCAGAAAATTGTTGCAATTACAAATGTTTAGGCATTGTCATGTCTATTTTATTTGTATTGGTATGACACAAAAAAGTATAGAAACAAAAAGCCAACTCTGAAACATTCCACGCAAAACCCCAGAAATGGACCGGACAAAATTATTGGCACCTTCTCAAAAATTGTAATAATTGGATTCCAAATTTGTGATCCTCCTGTAATTTGTATGTAAACTCACCTATATCAATTAAAGGTGCTGATTATATAGAAACAAATTAAAATGGTGAAAAAATGACTCAACCTTTCTGTTGTGTGTCTTTGTGCGCCACATGGAGAAGAGAAAGAGCAGCAAAGAATTGTCTGAGGATCTGAGAACATAAATTGTGGAAAAGCATGGACAATATCAAGGTTACAAGTGCATCTCCAGAGATCTTAATGTTCTTGTGTCCACTGAGCGCAACATTGCCAAGAAGTTTACAGCCCATGGCACTGTAGCTAATCTCCCTAGACTTGGATGAAATAGAAAAATTGATCAAAGATTTCAAAAAAAGAATTGTTCAAATGGTGTATAAAGAACCTCGATCAACTTCCAGACAAATTCAAGCTGACCTTCAAGCACAGGGTACTGTGTCAGCTTGCAGTATACATCACAATCTGAATGAAAAGGGATCCTATGGTAGGAGACCCAGGAGGACCCCACTGCTGGCACAAAAACATAAAAAAGCAAGACTGGCCAAAACATATCTGAGGAAGCCAAAATCCTTTTGGGAGAATGTGCTGTGGACAGACGAAACAAAATTACAGCTTTTTGGTAAAGCCCATCATTCTACTGTTTTCAGAAAAAGAAAAGAGGCCTTTAAAGAAACAAATACAGTTTCTACAGTCAAACAAGGTGGAGGTTCACTGATATTTTGGGATTACTTTGCTGCTTCAGGCACTGGATGTCTTGACTGTGTGCATGGCATTATGAAATCTGAAGACTATCAAAGAATTCTGGGGTGCAATGAATGGCCCAGTGTTAGAAAGTTGGGTCTCTGTCAGAGGTCATGAGTCTTATAGCAGGACAATGACCCAAAGCACACTTCTAAAAGCACCAAAAAATGGTTTACGACCAAGCACTGGAGAATCCTAAACTGGCCAGCAATGAGTCCAGATCTCAATCCAACAGAGCACCTGTGGAGAGATCTCAAAACAGCAGTTAGGAAAAGGAACCCTTCCAATTTGAGTGACCTGAAGCAGTTGGCAAAAGAAGAGTGGTCCAGAATTTCAGTAGAGAGGTGTAAGAAACTCATTGATGGTCACAGGAAGTGATTGATTTCAGTTGTTTTTTTTCCAAAGGATGTGCTACCAAATATTAAATTCAGGGTGCCAATAATTTTGTCCAGTCTATTTTTGGGGTTTTGCGTGGAATGTGTCAGATTTGGCTTTTTGTTTCTCCACTTTTTTGTGTCATACCAATAAAAACAAAAGAAATAAACAAGAGAATGCCTAAAAAATTTGTAATTGCAACAATTTTCTGGTCGAAATGATGCATTCTTTGACAGAAATGCAGGGGTGTCAATAATTTTGGCCATTGCTGTATGTATTTAGAAATGTCCTCTAACTGCATACAAATGCAGTTTGACCAAGCTGGTGTTAATAATGAGGTGAAATAAAAAATAAAAATCCAGGCAAACAGCTACATACACTGTTAAAAAGAAAATTACATTAAAACATGTATAGTTTTACCTACCAAAGGATTTGACCATTTGGCCAGTCATTCATGAGATACACACATCAATAAGGTCTGCTACTTTTTTCAATACTGCTTCTTTGGTCAGCTTACTCCTCATGACAGAGGTAATGATGATGGTTTATTACTCAATGATGAGTCATCAGTTTTGAGAAATGACATATGAAGTGTGTCATCTGCCTGGTTGTACAGTGTGCAAGAGATTTGTAGATCACAAGACTGTCTGTACATAATTACAAATCCAAACAGAGGTCCACATACAAAAGAAGTGATGATTTTATTTCACTGTCCAATGAGGGGGTTGGAGAGTTGACACTGGAAACTGCATTGCTGAACCAGAAAGATGAACTATTTAATTGGAACTATAAAACCTGTCTGGCTGAGCAGAATTGGTAGTTAAAACAGTAAAGTATATATGCATTTCAGCTATCAATTTTGCTGTTTGCTGGAGTTTTTCCTTCTTGACCTTAATGGCTAGCCCAATTGACCCCAATAGCTTCACATTTAACCTAGCACTAAAGCAATCCCTTAACATTTAACCTCCCACCTTAAAGTGTTACTAAACCCAGGACCCTGCGTCCACTATATCTGGTCTCCCATAGTACGCACAACATGGAAGTGCAATTATTTTAGTACATACAAACTGCTACCTTAGATTGTGCGCCCCTTGTATGTAAAGCACTGCGTAAATTGACAGCGCTATAGAAGTACCTGAAATAGATAAATAGAAATAGATAAATACCTTTTGTCATCAGCAGTTTGTGCAGTCTTGTGACTTCTATCAGTGTCCAGCAGAGCACTGGTTAAAGCTTGTAGGAGGAGTTTTCATTCTGCTCTAGGAGGATGCAGAACCCCTGAACTCTGTCTGGACAGTGCTGATTGGCCCTGTGCTAATCACATGCACTCTCCCAAGGAAAAAAAAACCTTTCTAGCAATACACACCAAACTGAGCACCATACTGGTGAATTATACACCATATCGGTGAATTATACACTATGTTGGTAAATTAATTTTGCTCAAGGTGTCCTTGTGTTAGTCTTCACAATTTCTTCAATATGTGTGCTACTGATTGTGAATCAATAAAAGCTATGCAGCTTCTAACTTCTTTCCCTGTACTTTCAGCTGGCATTGGGTGTACACCCAGGAGCACATCCCCACTCAGCTTTTCCACTTGTACACTGGAAATGAATGGGCCCCACACTGATCCCTTCACTGATGTAATACCAGATTTAAAGGATAAGTACACCACCTACAGCATGTTACATATTACACCCATATTTAGGTGCCCCAAAAACCTTGTTACCTCCTCCCTGTTACAGTGAGTGGGAGATCCTTTCCCCGCACCCATTGTCACATTTTGAAAACAGCATGACTGTGCGGGGCTCTGCCCATGCAGCTGCTGCATCATTCATTAATAGGAATCTGTGAATGGAAAAAACTAAAAGTCCCGCCTTCTACTGCAGGAGACAGACTAGTAGTTTGAATGGGCTGCATGCATACTGATTAGCATGCTCTTAGTTCATTGACACTCCCTCCTGCTTGCAAGCTGACAATCTGTACAGAGGTACAGGCTGAAAGCTGGAGCGAGGCTGTGCAGGAGGCTGAAACTGCACCCGCATTCTACTGATTGCAGATGCAATACTTTGCAGGTTCCTGTAAAAAAAAAAAAAAAAAATAATCACATTTTTTTAACCTGCAAAAAAATGTGTATTTATTATTTTTGGTTAAAGGTGAACTTAGCCTTTAATATAAGTAGAGGATTTATACTCTCACCTGTCCACCTCCTGTCCAATGCCTTTCACCCCACAAAGGGCCTAATCATAATATCACTGTGCTACTGATATCAAATAATATGTCATGTACATCCAAGGAAATTCATACATTAAAATGTGCAAACCTGACAATGCAGAGTCCTTGCTAACAAGTGACCACTAGACTAGTCAATCCACAGGGCTTTTTCAAATTCAATGACTGCACATTGAAGGCAAATTGTATGCATGTCCTCAGTGATAGTTTATAATATTTACTAAGGCAAAAATCCTGGAAATCATGTCAGACAAAACACAGACAACGAAAGGACATGATTTTTTAATGACATTTCTGCATATAAAAATCTTAATGAATACAGCAGGATCACCCAGTCTTGTCTCCGTATATTTCCCCCTGTCTCAGTTACATTTTTTTTATTGCAAATCATGCTGTTAAAAATATTTAAATTTATTTAGGAAAAGTTTTACAGTTAGCTCAACTGGGAGATAAAACTTGGTTATTAAGAAAGAAGGCAAGTGATTGTTCTGCAGATTGTATGAAGAAAGTAGATAGTGTAACCAAGCTACTTAACCATATGATATATTCCAGATATTAACCCATTGATAAGGTAGGGTTTTTAGGTTATTTTCAGAATGACTCAGGCATAGACCCTTATTTATGTCCCTGTTTATATGCACCAAAATAATATTTAAGCACTTTATATAGTTACATAGTCTGGCTGAAAAAAGACAAAAGTCCATCCAGTTCAACCATAGAAAATTGAACCATTATAGACTACTATGCCTATCACTTTTAAAGGCACTCTAGGGCCAATTTTGGAGAAAGCAATACCATGGTTAGAACAAACCACAACCCTTAGAAGAGACCCACACAAATACTGGGAGAACATGTTTATTTCTACTGCTAGACAATTTTAAAGCCCAACTCTGGGCTCAGGAATTTTCATATTAGGTATAGCATTTGCATATTAGGTCTTGTCTGGTTTTGCTTTTGTGCATAATGCCTACACCAAAAAGTTGGTACAGATCCAAAACATGAAGTAATTCAAATTGAGCACAAGATGAAAAAAAAAGTTTACTTTTCTATTAAACATCAAGAGTAGCCCTGTCCCCTCACATTTTCCAAGCTTTTGTATTGGTTAGGCTTGTGTTGGGTAGAGCCAAGCCCTACCTATGGAGAAACCCTGAGATTTGTTAATCCATTTTGCTGCCTATACCTCAATGGATCATGTTAACAAGGTTTACTAATGTTGACTACTATCATTGCATTTTTTTTCTATTTGTTTACTAGCGCATTGAAATACACAGACAAAGATTAGTAGTTTTTTACATTTCATATTGGACAATTTTATGCACGTCCCAGAATTCTTCATTGGAGTCAAAGATAGAAGAAAACAGAACAGAACTAGATTAAATAAGGACAGACTCATGCAGAAAAAAGCTCTATTTTTTTCCTCCTTCGCTCATATGTCCAACTTGTCGTGCTTTCCATTTGCATTCGATCTGACATTTGTTGTCTATGGTAAATTTTCCTGTGTTGACTTTTCACATGAAGGCGCCAAGGTCCCGCGTGTTCCAGCGATGAGAATTACAAGAACCAGGCGGGAATACAAGTTATCTTTAAACCACCATAAGGAAAAAATAATAATTCTCTTAATTAGACAGAAACACTTGAGCAGAGGGTCTGTGGACCATGCGAAGAGGCAAACACAATTTAACATTATGTTTATTTTCATTAAAGTGTTTAAATAAAAATCACTTCTGTGAATAAAGGTAATTTACAATTACCCGATTGTCTGCTGGTTACTTTCGCCACGTTCCCCTCCTTCCAGAACTTCAGGAATGGTAAAAACCATTTGCAGAGTGAGGGAAGTATTGTCTTAATTTAATTACCTCTGTCTAAAGCCAAGAGTCACAATCCAATCAATTTTACATATATTCAAATGCCAGCTGAATAAGAGATGGAGGTGTTTTACTGAGAACATCATTGCACTGTATAAATATGACCAACCTGGTCATATGTGTCTTTAAAGGGAACAGACACATTTTTGAGTTATTAAATTTACCTGAAATTAACATTTGACGTGACTTTTATATTTTACTTGTTTGCTGTTCTTTTATTTGATCATGGTTATTCATACAGATACATGCAGATATGAAAATACAGCCTTTGATGTGGTGACAGTCCCATAGCCAGCACCTTTAAAAACAATGCTAACAATGAGAACTTTCATATATTTATCTTCCATGATTGTTTTAAAGTCATACACCAGGGTTGAATTATTGGAATTAATTGCTCTGCTCATTTAAAAATAGAAGATGTTCCTAATGCAATTCTCACCCAATCTTTGACACTGTGACCTTCAGACTCCTATCCAGTTCCGTTTTTTTAAACGACCCACTATCTATGAGCCCAGGATGTCAAGGATCTGTCCCCTGTCATTAAGAGGTGAAAGCAACCTGACTGAAGAAGACAGAAAAGTAAAATTTATACAAAGAGGCATTTTTAAATATGAATATTAATTGACAGGATTATCTAATTAGCATATAATGACAAAATATATAACCAGACAAGTAAAAACTATATTTCAAAATTATCCAAGCTCCTAGGCAGCTAATTTGTAGTTACATACACAAAACAAGCCCCCACTCCCCCACATTTCCAGCCATACCCACAAAAGCATGACTGATTTACCCATGCCCTCCAAATCAGACCCTGAAACAATCACACACATTTGGACTGAGGGGCAGACATTCAAAGTGTAAAGAAGTCAATGTCTTGGGCATCATGTGTAGAGAAATAATGTAAATTGAGGGTATGTCCAAATTGCAGTACTAGCTGGGCTTAAACAGGCATGGTTAAATAAAACTTGAGCCTTCTCTGCTCTGGGTCAATAATGTGTAATGTGCAGATCTACAAAGTCTGTAAAGCACAGAGTACAGGGCTCAGGAGTAAGTAATGCACAGTGTTGAATTTAGAAGTAAGTAATATACACTGTGCAAAAGTCAGGTAAAAGTAATCTACAGACTGCAGGAATAAGCAACAAACAGAAGATTGGAGGAGTAGGTAATGCACAAATTACAGAGAACAAGAGCAAGTTATGCAGTGAGTGCAGGGGTCAGGAATAAGCAATACATAGAGCGTGGAGGGCAATAGCAAGTGACTCAAAGAGTGCAGGGGTGAGGAGTAAGTAATACATAAAGTATTGATGTTTGAAGTAAATGATGCACAGAATACAGGAGTCAGGAGTAAGTAACACACAGAGGCCAGAAGTAAGTAATTGACAGAGGGCAGGAGTAAGTAATACACAAATTGAAGAGTTGCAGAGCAATTTATGCACAGTGTGTAGGGGTCAGGACAGGAGTATGTAATGCATAGAGGCAGGAGTAAATAATGCACAGAATACACAGGTCAGGAATAGGCAATACACATAGTGAAGAGATGAGGAAAAAGTAATGTTTAGGGGTCAGGAATAAATAATGAATAGAGTGCAGGTGTCAGAAGAAGTAACACTAGAAAACTGTGTATAAAGGGGTGTTAGGATAAAACAGGGCTTTCCTATTTTGATTTCCCCCCTGTTTTACCTCAACAGGTCTCCCTTTCCTTGGTTAGGGTAGGATATATATACACATACTGTATACAGTGCTCAGCATAAATGTACACCCCATCAGATTTGTCAGAAAACCTTTACTTTCCTTTCAGAATCAACATTTGCTATGGGAAACTGTACTCCAAAATACTCCCATAAATGAGAGCAAGATTTGTTAATTTGCAAAGACAAAAAAGTATTTTTCCTGACATATTCATTCAAGACCATGTTGCAAAAATGAATACACCCCAATGAAAGTCTTAGAAGCAGTCTTAGTCTCTTAGTCTTAGGAGCAAAGCTACATTTTAGACAAAATCCTAACTAACAAAAATTCAACTAAAGGTGGGTCTAATTATTCATTAAAAAGGTGTCCAGGAGACAGTTGATTATAAAAGGGCATTACTTAACAAAGAAAACCCCTTCCCATTTCATGCTGCCAGCAATGGCACCACATGGAGGAGAAATGTCACAAGGCCTGAGAAAGAAAAGAATTTCTTTACACAAGAAAGGTGAATGCTACAAGAAAATCAGCAAAGCTTTACTTATCAGTCAGATTACTGTAACAAAAGTGATATAAAAATTTAACAAAGATGGAACTGCAACCATCTCACAGAGACATTCACGCTGTCCACAGAAGTTAACACCTCAACAGGAGCGTCTTCTGATAAGAAAGGTTGAAGAAAATTGCCATGCAAGTTCACTGCAGTTAGATAAAGAAGTAGAAAGCCAAACTGGGGTGATTGTTTCTCTTGATACAATATGGCGTACAATGCAGAGGAATGGCATGCATGGGTGCCATCCAGGAAGGAAGCCTCACCTAAAGCCCATGCACAAAAAAGCCTGCCTAAAATTTGCCAGGGCCCATGCTGAAAAGGAAGAAGACTACTGGGACTGTGTACTCTGGAATGCTGAGACCAAGATAAATGTTTTTGGAACTGATGACTTCAAAACTGTATGGCGTCACAAAGATGAGGAGTACAAAGAAAAATGCATGGTGCCTACAGTGAAACATGGTGGTGGCAGTGTCCTTCTGTGGGGCTGCATTTCATTCATGTTATCATAAATTCACAGATTTACTGCTCTATATTGAAAGAGAAGATACTACCATCACTCCGTGCCCTTGGTCGTCGTGCACTTTTCCATCATAACTATGATCCAAAACACACATCTAAGGCCACTGTTGTATTTCTGAAGAAGAACAGGGTGAAAGTGATTCAGTGACCAAGTATTTCTCCTGATCAGAGCCCAGTCGAACATGTATGGAGAATTCTGAAGAGACAAATTGAGCATCATTCTCCATCCAGCATCCAGGCACTAAAAGAGGTTGTTCTTGAAGAATAGAAAAAGATAGATGTTGCAACATGTCACCAACTTGTTCGTTCCATGCCTAGAAGACTTGGTGCTGCCCGTACAAATCATGGAGGTCATACAAAATACAAGATGGGGTAGTTTTTAAAACTGAAGCTTTTGTTATATTATTAACCTTACTTTCATGTAATGAGCTAAACAAATGTTCTATAAAACTCAAAATTGTCAACATTTTGGAAATTGTTCTTGTGTTCATTGGGTGTACTCATTTATCCTGAACACTTTAAATACACATATACAGTGTGTGTGTGTGTGTGTGTGTATATACATATATATATATATATGAGAGAGAGAGAGAGCTGACTCAGTGTAGTGGTTGGTTGAAAAAGTAAATGGTTGGACAAGTGGTGTGGAGGACAGGTTTAGCTGTGACCTGGACAGCAGGATGTGACCCAAGTGTCTTGGCTGGCATTCTCAGGTAAACACCACTGGATGAAAGGTAGGTTTTAGCAAGACACCTAGAGTAGGTGAGAAGTCAAGACTTGGGAGAAGGAATAAAGATAAAGCCTTCCCGTTGTCCTCTTCATGCTGGCCTGGGGCAAGTCTCTAGAGACTGTTTGGAGGGAAAGACAGTGATTAATGTGCAGGCAGCTGGTGGCAATGCTGGGCTGCTTGTTCCCTGAAGACAGATCCTCAAAATGGGGACTGTCCCTTGACAATGGAGTCAAGTGGTAGGTATAGCTCAGCTTGAACTATCCACGTTTGTAGTAGGTTTATTTTGAACAGTCACTTACTAACTTAACTTTAACATTTTTGAAGCACCTAAACATTTCTTTATCAATTCCATTACTTAAAAGTAAGTCCTGCCTCAACAGGTATTTATGGTAATGGTTACTTCACTGGATATTTTTTATAGTTCAGAGGATAGATATTTTACCCAATGACCTCTTAATTTGGTTTACATGGTGTATTGATTGAAGGAGACAGAGCAAAAGCCTCTGGTGTAGAGATCTTGCCATTGGATCCTCCATGAGACATGGAAGCCAGTGAATGCATCCATTCAAAGCTGATAAATTTGTTTTGGGTCTCTTAGCCTCACAAAATCATATTTCAATAGTCAGTACAAGCACTGCCAATTTCAGTATGATGTCAAATGTCAGGGATTGATTTTCTTTTTTATTGACTGGTACACCAAAAGTGGTATCTCAGTTATAGGTGGTACCTGGGGAAGCCAAGGGGATCAGTCATCTGTTGAGAATTCTCAACCATTGTCTCTACCAACCTTGATGTAGTGGGTGTTCTGACCTACCTTTAGGTGTTTCCATTCTCCATATTATAACATAAATTAAAACACCTCACAATGGCCACAGCAGTTGTGCAAACCTTCGAACATTATTTGAAAGATCTCACCACCAGTCCTTGAGAGACAGCAGGATCTGTTAGTAGGTAACTCTCTAGTAGTACTTACTAAAAACTGAATAAGAATGTCCGGTTGACTGACTTTTTGACACACGTAGCATATACATTCATTTGTACATGTTTGAAAATACATTCAGCAGCTTTAATGTCTGTGTGTACTAAATAGAGCTCTTTACAGAAAATGTTATTTTTACACATTTGGAAGTGGACTTGCAACCCACTAGTAACACATGCTTGTCAATTTCAGAAATAATGCAGAAATGTATTGCTGTGGTAATCCATACAGAGCGCTAATCTAGTATGCAAATGAACACATTTCATCAAATTAAGGATTCACACTATAACCAATAAACTTAGAAATAGGAATTGACAGGTAAAATATTGCAATTTCTTTTCCTGGCTTCATGCTGTTTAGAGTAATTGTGTTTCTAAGTTTTCATTTTGCACATAAGTAGCAAAAACTAACATGGTCAGAAGAGAAGGAAAGAAGCAACAGGGCAAAGGTGGTTTAAA
Organism: Staurois parvus; assembly: GCF_062004578.1. Taxonomy (NCBI): domain Eukaryota; kingdom Metazoa; phylum Chordata; class Amphibia; order Anura; family Ranidae; genus Staurois; species Staurois parvus. The sequence goes on along the minus strand of NW_028317801.1, from coordinate 4,253,800 downwards.
TTAGCTCTATCACAGAGTTATTAATAATTATTTTTTCAACATATAAGTGCCTTTTTCAACATATAAATGCCTTTATTGTCAATAGGGCACAGAGATGGTTAATTAGTTCCACGCTATAGCTGAGTGATTCATTGAACAATGTTATGACTTTTTCTAATAAAGTGTACCTGTAGCAAAGTCCAATTACAAGAAATGTTTTTTATAAACATGCCTTGGGGATGAAAGAGGTAGTTTAGGGTGGCAATGGTCACCTTTAATCCAGAGCTGTCCCAAGCAGTACATCTTCTTGGCCATGAGTTGTTCTCAGTCTTCAGGCTTGAATCAGGATTCTACTGTGAATGCAGCCCTTCCACTCCCTAAGGGATGTCTTCACATCAGGGCCGTTGTTTGTATTAGTAAGGATGAACCAGCTTGGAAAAAAGGTGAAGATGAAGGGGACCCTGCATTGTTATGTGACCAGCCTTAAGACTTCAGAAAAGGTGAATGCAAAAACAAAAAACATAAAATACAGACAACAGGGGCCAAAAGGGGTGAGTGCATGAGCCAGGCTTTAGGCAGGCCATACATTATGCAATTTTCTTTCCTTCAACCACGGGTTGTAGCAAAGAAAATTGCTTGATTCTATTGACTGTTGATGTGGAAGTCCCTCCCGCTGCACTACTGTTTTCTGGCAGCAGGCGGTTTTCCAGCTGAATACATTGATCATTGCTAGCAGCTAATAAAACCAGACAGGCTAGTTGTACTGAAACTGATCAATAGATCAGCTTCAGTACAACCAGCCTGCCCATAGATTGATCAAAATTTGTCCGGTTCAGCAGCACTCGGCTGAATTTCGATTCATCTTATGGATGGCTTTACATTTTAAATAGAGTAGGAGATTCACTCTATTTGTCACCAAAACCAGGAATATAAGGAAAGTCCTTTAATGAGGACATCGTTGTTATAAAAAAAAAATATTTACAAAGCTAGATCCTCTTTAACAGCTTGTTTAAAAACTGCAACCAATATTTCAATCTTATGCAACAAATGTGTAGAACAGAATAGAATTTAGCAAGCTATGTCAAAAATAACAAAGCAGCACCTTACCATCTTATAAAGATGGAGAATCAGCAAAACCTGCAAAAATGATCTTCTAAGTCTGCAGTTTTTCACAATTATCCTATTTAGATATGATTATTAGTGGCACTTACTCTGACTACATTCAAAACCAAAAGTTTATTTTATGAGACAGTTTTTATTCTGGTAGAAAGCAGCTCCCCTGCAGCCCACTGTATAAAGTTCTGTGCATTTAATGTATAGAATATTTTAAGCTCAGTCCCTGCAGTGACAAGCTACAAATTAATGTCAATGTTTCCGTGCCTAAAGGCAAGAGAGAGTTTCCTTGCCCCCAGTCATGTACGGTATATCTAAGCGTCAAAATTTCAACCTGGCTTCTTTCTTCAAAGTTAATGTCACTGCTGGCAATAGTGGCTGAACTCTCTGTGCTGTACAGACCCCAATATGTCTTTCACTGGGGTAAAGGAACACATTTCTGGATGCTTCTCTAGCAAGCAGGAACTCTTTACCGTCTTAAAAATGTCACTTGTTTTAAAGAAGAACACTGGCCTAGACAAAAACTTTTCTCTAGTTTTTTTTCTTTATGGCAGGCCAGTGTAGATCCCTAAATATAAAGTTGTCTTGGTTTCTGAATGTGGAAAATGCTGGTAAAATGTAAATAATCTGATTTCCATAGCCTGGCATCCAGGATAATCTGTTTTGTGGGCTCATTCCATCTTTAAGATCATTGGGAGTCAGTGGGAGAAGCCCTGTGTCTGCTCTTAGTTTCTCAGTTGGGTGATATGACATTCAGATTAGAAGAAATGGCCACAAATAACTCCTATTTTTTACATTCTTTCAAATGCATGCAACTAATTAAGGATCAGGGTCTGGACGGGGCTAATACAGACCACAGCTGATGCTCTCCTCCCGCTGTGCGGCTATGCCCAAAGCAGGGTCGACAGGAGGACCAGGCAGTTATGGCTCCTGAAGACAAGCAAGAAGTGCCACGGACACCTACTCGGCTGGCCACTGCACTGAAGGAAGAACAGTGGCCTCTGCTCTTCACCCGCGGCCGCCGGCACACTGTGACAGGTCTGTAACGGCGGTGGATGGGGCTGTCTCTTTGCTTGAGAAGCTGTCTCTTTGCTGGAGGTGCTGTCTCTTTGCTGGAGAAGCTGTCTCTTTGCTGGATGGGCTGTCTCTTTGCTGGAGGAGTTGTGTTTTTGCTGGAAGAGCTGTCTCTTTGTTGGAGGGGCTGTCTCTTTGCTGGATGGGCTGTCTCTTTTCTGGAGGAGCTGTCTCTTTGCTGGAGGAGCTGTCTCTTTAATGGAGGGGCTGTCTTTTTGCTGGATGAGCTGTCTCTTTTCTGGAGGGGCTGTCATTAATCAATACAGTGCCCCTTTACAGTGCAGTCCCCTTTATATCACAGTGCCCCTTTGTATTAAAGTGCGGAAGACTGACTCCGTGAATACTCCATCACCAACTGCCCCTGTGAATGCCCTTGCGCCCCCCCCCCCCTGGATATTGGCTGCTCAGTCTAAAATGCCCGGGACTATTTTTTGTCCCTGGTCACTATTATCTTTTTTTTTCTGGGGAAAGGGTTAATTTGGGGATTAAAATGTAACCAAAGGCAAAACTTTTTTTGGGATACAGTAAGGGAGGGTTATACCTCTATCAGTTTTTTTGCCATCTGTGTCCCTTTGGGGAGATTTCCCTTTATATCCTGTCCAAGAGCCAAAACAGGAAGTGAGCATAAAAATCCCTCCAAAGTAAGGGAATCCCTGGTTGTCACCAGGGACACCTGAATCATGGTCCACATTTGAAGATTTCCCCTCCATTACTGTTTTGGGGAAAGCACAAAGTTTGGGACTTTCTTTTACTTTTAGTGATGATAACAGTAAATACGAAAAAGGGAGAGGGTGAATATCTCTAATCCCCATTAGAACAGGTAGTTCTTCCACAGCTATTGTCAACACTGGTGAAAATACAATAAAAAAGCCTCAAACACATTTATGTTGTCTTTTTTTGTAAGCGTGAAAATCCAGTGTGATTCTTGTTTTTGCAGAGATTGCATGGATTGTAAAAATACTTAACCCCCTCAGTCTTTACTTCTTTTTTTTTTTAACCCTGGATGAAAAACAGTATGGTCCAAAACATAGTAATCAATAAAATGTATAGAAACACTGGCATTTATACTGCGAATCATAAAATATAAATAATCCCATGCTTGCTCTTCTAGTTTTGTTTTGTTCTGTACCTAATTCCTACAAGTAGTCTTACAATACATTTTACCAGCAACCAGAATGCCGTGCAAAATGCAAAAAATAATATTCCCCTACCTACTCTGTCTATTCTAACATGTTGCGATCTGCACAGCGCTTTCTCAAAGATTCTTCGATTGATTACTTCAATGGAAATGAGCTGAACCAGCATCTGAAATGTGATTCTGGAGCTGGTTCTTGCCTGGAGCAGCATGTGAATTATTTGATATTAGCTTAACAATAAGTAGTTATTTTTGGGTTTAAAGTGTAATTAAAGGCAAAACTTTTTTTCACATTGGATACAGTAAGGGAGGTTTAAAACAGCTGTCAGGTTTTTTTTTGTTTGTTTTTTTGCCTTCTGTGTACCATTGGGGAGATTTCTCTGCACGTCCTGTCCCATAGCCAAAACAGGAAGTGAGAAGAAACCCCTGCAAAGTGGGGGAATACCGGTTTGTCTCCAGGGTCACCAGAACATGTGTCCCCATTGGATTTCCCCTCTATTACTGTTCTGATTTCAACCCAATATTTGTGATTTTCTTTTACTTTCACTTTGATCATAACATAAACCAGACCAATAGAGAGGGTGAATCTCCCTTGCAGGGTCATAGACAGCAATAAAAACTGACAGATGTTCTAACCATCTCCACTCTATCCAAAACTAAAAAAACAATGTCTTTAGTTACACTTTAAGTAGTCAGTTTACCTATAATAATTGATAGCAGATGTTATAAGTTATCTATTATAATTCTAAGCTTGGGTTTGACAATTTTATGTCTATACATTTATCTAGTAGTCATAGTTATCAAATGGATGTCTTGGTTCAAAACTGCTGTTTTTGAAGGGTTAGTTCACCCAGAAGTCATGTTTCAATTATTGCTGGCATTTGATGGAATCTTAGATACTCACAGATGTTTTATGTATTGGCCTCTTGAAAGTTTATAATTAGTGTTTATAATTTCCTGCTGGAAATTTGCTGGCATCCATTTTTGTCAATTGCTTTTCCCCGCACTAGCATTTTTGTAAAGGAGCTCCAAAATTGAACCAATATGTGGTCAACAGATGCACCCAGTTAATAAAAGGTGCTTCCATGTGGATTCTTCAGGAAGTTCGGTATTGATCCCAAGAAGGGTGTTTTGAATTGTTCTTATGATTAATAAATATAGATCTTCCTGAAGAATCAACTTGGAAACACATTTTTATTTAGGGGAACCTCTGATTACCACACCTTGTTTCAGTTTGGTGCCTTATCCCTTTTACTATTGTTCACCAGATGGAGAGTCATATTCTCCACATGTGCTAACATAGGTGAGCCATTTGGAGTAAAACAGGGAGGTTGCATAAGGCATCAACATCCTAATAATATGTTCAAAAATGGAAAAAGGAAAGATGGAGTTTTAAGGTACCAGACTCTGAACAACTTACCTTAAAATCAACCGTTTTTAATACTAATTACAAAAGCAGTCAATAAAACTTATATGACTACAATGTATTAATCATACAAAATGTTAATACAAAGCCTTCCTTGAATAAGTACCCAAAGTTGTATAAACCCCAATTATTCGAATTTCAGTAGAAACTTTGAGTCCAATGACTGCTACACATGCTCGAAATACTGTATGTAGAGTTGAAGGGGAGCTAGACAACTATAATTCACTGAAATACAAATTCTTACATATAAAACAAGAAGTAACAAGCATCATAAGTACAACATAACACAATATATAAGCTCACTAATCCAACGGAGGTCCAACAACTCAGGGAGGAGGAGCTAAGTTCAAAAGCCTGTGATATCGTTCCTTGGGGGCAGGTGTTGGGGAATAACCCAGTCGCCAATGCCTAAATATTAAAATGCTAGGCATCAACCCATACAGTATATAATTAAAGTGAGGCCAATAACTCATGCATGCCAAAATAATAAAAAACACCCAAAAAAGGGGGAAGCACACAGCTAAAAGGAATAAGGGTTTTCTTCAACACGGATAAAAAATTGCCAACAGAGATGCTACAGACAATGGACCTAGTATGACATATGCTAAGATAGGTTGTTTGACCCTAGAAAGGATATCCAGCAACCTTATGGATTTGAGTATGTGCTTATTTTTTGCCGTACTTTCCATGTACATGCAAATGAATAGTGTTCTTAGAAGGATCTCTCTTGCTAATTTGTATCTATCTTTTCCTCCTTGCCTCTGCTCACCTGTAGCACCATTGACACACCTTAAAGCTGGTACACATGGGCAGAACATCAGCCAGTGTCGGGCGGTTCAACAGAAACCGGCAGACAGTCAGCCTGTGTACAGCACCCTATCCAACAGACACAGGTCTAACAACCAGCTTTTATCGAATGGGCATGCTGGAAAACCAGAATTTGATCAGCGCTTGTAGCCATTGGTTTTGAGCACTGATCAGTGTGTTCTGGCAAGGGGCAGTTACTCTGTCAGAACACAATAGTTCAGCAGGGGAGATCACAACACTAGCAGTCCTTTGTTAGTACAGAGACCTCTCTACTTTCTAACTATGAACACTTCTATTTGTAAAAGCATTCTTAAACACCTGCCTAAGACTTTTGAACAGTACTGTATATACCAGCAATGGGCAAACTACGGCCCGCGGGCCGTATACGGCCCGGCGGACCTTTTAATCCGGCCCGCGGAGCTAGGCTCCCGCAAGGCCAGTGGTCGGCAAGCCGCGGCTCTTTACAATAGATGCGGCTCTCCTGTGTGCCGGGCGCCCGCTCCCCTCCCTCCTCTCGGGCGGGCGGGCGACCTCCTCTCCTCCTCTCCCCTCCCCTCCTCTCGGATGGCCGCCCCCCCTCTAGGATGGCCGCCCCCTCCCTCCTCTCGGGCGTCAGGACTCTGCAGCTGTCAGGATGTAGGCGGGGCAGCCAGGATGTAGGCGGGGCAGCGTGACGAACTCTTCTCTCACAGTCCTCCCTGAAGACCAGAACGGCGCGGGAATACGAGAGGAACGCGCGGAGGAGCAAAGGTAAGTGAATTGACACAGGGGGGACTTACTATATGGGGAATGAATTACTATATGGGGGACTTACTATATGGGGAATGAATTACTATATGGGGGACTTACTATATGGGGAATGAATTACTATATGGAGGACTTACTATATGGGGAATGAATTACTATATGGGGGACTTACTATATGGGGGATGAATTACTATATGGGGGTCTTACTATATGGGGAATGAATTACTATATGGGGGACTTACTATATGGAGAATGAATTACTATATGGAGGACTTACTATATGGGGAATGAATTACTATATGGGGGACTTACTATATGGGGAATGAATTACTATATGGGGGACTTACTATATGGGGAATGAATTACTATATGGGGGACTTACTATATGGGGAATGAATTACTATATGGGGGACTTACTTTATGGGGAATGAATTACTATATGGGGGACTTACTTTATGGGGAATGAATTACTATATGGGGGACTTACTTTATGGGGAATGAATTACTATATGGGGGACTTACTATATGGGGAATGAATTACTATATGGGGGACTTACTATATGGGGAATGAATTACTATATGGGGGACTTACTATATGGGGGACTTACTATATGGGGGATGAATTACTATATGGGGGATGAATTACTATGTGGGGGATGAATTACTATGTGGGGGATGAATTACTATGGGGGATGAATTACTATATGGGGGATGAATTACTATATGGGGGATGAATTACTATGTGGGGGATGAATTACTATGGGGGATGAATTACTATATGGGGGATGAATTACTATATGGGGGATGAATTGCTATATGGGGGACGAATTGCTATATGGGGGACGAATTGCTATATGGGGGATGAATTACTATATGGGGGATGAATTACTATGGGGGATGAATTACTATATGGGGGATTAATTACTATGCTTACTATGGGGGAATATTACTATACTTACTATGGATGACACATACACATCATTCATCTACTCTTGGTCCGGCCCCCGGGTCCAATATATGAACCCATTGCGGCCCTCAAGTCAAAAAGTTTGCCCACCCCTGGTATATACAGTATATATCAATTTTCTGGCGCTGATCTATATGAAGAAAGATGTCTTCTTTTTCTCATTCATAAACGGACACCATAATACAAAGCTTTTGGAAAACAAGACAGTTCACACAAAGGTATTTCAACTGTACTTTTAGCTGTTTGTTTGGAGTTAGGCTTTAAACAAATAGGCCTCATGCACACTGAGCGTACACTTCTGAACACCTTTCTCCAAGCAAGAGAAAAGCAGCGTCAAGTACTCATTTAAGTCCGTGTTTTTTGCAAATGCTTATATTTAGGTGCTTCAAGCACTTTGGCATTCATTTCATCAGCCAGAATATAATTTTTTTCTGGCCATTGTGACAAACATTCCCAAAGGTAACATGCATTTATACACGTTTACACGTTTAGGTACTTTTTTTATGGGAAAATGCTCCTCTCCTGAGCATGCTGGTTCTGTTTTTTTTCCCCCTGCCTCTAAGCACCTGAAAAGGCCCATGAGTACGAAGACACATAGGCAAACATGGAGGGGTGTGTAGAGCCAGAAAAAAAAATGTCCAACACTCTTAAAAGTGGCAGGTTTGATGGCCAGTGTGCATGAGGCCTTAACTGTTTTGATACTTACATGCTTGTTTCATCATTTTGCATTCTTGTTGAATATATGTTCTATAGTTATTATTTTGTCACACAGTTCTACTGATAATATAATATTTAAATTAACTAAGTAATCGCTAAAGGAAACCACATAGTCTTTAGATAAAATAATGAGGTTTATCACTAAATTGCTTTGATATCTTCCACTAATCCATCTCTGAAGTGTGTAGAACGATGTTGCCTTTGTTGGACATAGTTTAATCCCTGCTCAGTGCATTTTAAATAGTCCTCCTGGAGCTGGTTATTTTTCCACAAACAGAATTCACCCCTCACAGGAAAAATAATTAAACTTTTACTTGTCCCTGATATCCATATTTATGAGTTCATTTTTGTTTATTGAAATAAGAATTAAGAACACCGATTTTGATCTGAATGCAATATTTGACTGTGATTTAATTTGTATAATACCTTACTCTATTTTAAAGCTCAACTCCAGGCAAACAGCTAAATATAAAGATGCAATACTTATATGGGAGATTTTTTTATGCGTCACAGGCTTTGATTTTTGCCAATTCATTCCTAAGATTTAAATGCCTTTGTCTAAAAGTGAAAGGTGGTCTGTGGTTTTACTTGTAATAACATAAGAAGGTTCCTGTGGTGTTCATACCTCTGGCCTGCAGACGTCACTATTTACAATTCTTTTATATTTAATACTTCTTATACTCTGTCATGTTAATTGCTGTTTTGTTTAAACACTCTTACTGTTTCCAGACTACAAAACACAACAAATTTGATGACAAGAATGGATCTTCTATCTCTACAGCAGCCTGCACCTTTTCTTCCACATCCTAGTGAGCCTGCAAAGCCTTCTACTGCTTGGATTCATACAGTATATGTGTAAAAACTACATACTTGCTGTACTTTTCACTGGAAGCAAAGGGACAGTGTATATTCAATACCAGCAGCAGTTGACCCTTATTTTATAGCTGCAACTACATTGAAGAAAGTCTTTGTGCCTAATGTAAACTCGGTTGCAGAACTATATAAATCCCTACTACATGGACAGCATAATGGTGAATCCACAGCAATATATATTTATTTATTACAGGTACTTATATAGAGCCATCAATTTTACACTGTGCTTTACATATAATATGTATTTTGTACATTCACATCAGTCCCTAACTGTCAACGAGCATACAACCTAAGGCCCCCTAACTCAAATTTATACATACACATATTAGGGCCAATTTAGACAGGAGCCAATTAACCTGCCAGTATGTCTTTGGAGTTTGAGAGGAAATCAGAGTACCCGGAGTAAACCCACACAGCCACATGGAGAGCATGCAAACCCAAGGAAGGTGGCGCCATGGTTGGGATTCGAGCCAACAACCTTAGTACTGCCAGGTGGAAGTGCTAACCATTTAACCACTGTGCTTTTAGCTGCTTTTCCGAGAGTCGGTTGTTACCTGGGAGTATAGTGCTCTAACAGATAAAATAATAGAATCAATTAGTAGAAAAATCACTTGCTCTGGGAATAGGATAAAACTCTAGCTAAGGCTATTTCAGTTTCAAGTCAAAATGAAACTGCTCTGGCTGAAGCAAAAACTGTCAGTCAGGGGACTACTGGCACTTCTCATAAGGCACATTCCCCAGCCAAATACAGAGGTACAAGAGATAAACTGCAATGCGAAGCAAGTACTGCTTAAGGTGTGGTTCAACACAGCATTGTGTGCCCTGTGAAAAATGCATGGTGCTATAAATGCAGAAAATGGGACCCTTTGAAAAAATCTGCCTTCTACTTTTAGACAGGATTGTGAAGTTATTGCTCTGGAGGTTATCATCTTAAGTGTAGATAAATATGAAGCTTCCATTCCAGATAAACATTTGCGCACAGTTACTATTACTATTCTTTCTGACAACAAGGGCTAATCCTAATACTTGATAAAGGATCTTCTGTCTCTATATTTCCTGAGGATATCTACCAGAGGTACTTTGCAAATGAACCACTTATTGCTCCTATTCATAAACTGGTTAGCTATCTTAGAGACCTTATTCCTGTGCTTGGTTGGTTTCCAAAGACTGTGCAATTTCAATCAACTAGTGTGCAAACTGAATTCTATGTTGTAAATAAAGGCTCTGCAATACTGGGCAGAGATCATTTAGCTGCACTAAACCTACACTTAGTGTATGGTGCTATCACAACAGCTTTGGTTACCCCTATGCTACCAGTGTCCAAAGTTTCACAATTCGGCAACACCTTACAGGGCTGTGCAAAGAACTTTGCACACAAAATTGAAGTGCAATCAGATGTGAAACAAGTGTACTAGAAACTGAGACACCTTTTTCTTTAAGAGAAGCTGTTTCCAAAAAAAAAACAAAAATAGATCAATCCTGTCTTGCATGCCCAGTATAAGTACAATTACAGGACATTCTACAAAGCAAGTGACCAAATTCAGAAAATAAATTGAGCTCCACTGTAAGGCCTTACTACAGGATGAGACATGAAATGCGCTTAGCTGATGGCCACATTGTCCGTGGGTCTCAAAACTTACTAGTACCAGAGACCTTGAGAAGGGCGCTTTACACAGCTTGCGCATGACAGTTAACAAGGAATTGTAAGAACATAGCAAAGACTATGTGAACTATAGTGGTGGCCAGGCATGGATGCCCAAGTACTAACTGTCAATCAGTTTTGTGTTATCTGACAGTCATGACAAATCTGCTGTCACATACACTCCATTACTCCAGCTAGTGCCACTGATTCTGCTTGAGAGAAACTTGCTATTGATATTTTGTGTCCAGATTCACTAATTGATATAAAGCACATGACTTGTGGGAATTGACCATGATGCAACAGATATATTCTGGGCTATATGGTCAGCTTACATAGTATATAAAGATTCACAAAAATGTAAGAATTGTCTGACCTTCTCCTAATGCTAGTTACACTTCTTGTCTATGCCCATTAGGATCTTGGTCTTTATATTTCAACTACCTCTAAATGTATCCTTATCCTTACCCTATTCTTATACTATATCATTTTCTTGATCTGACCTCAGAAGTTATCATTAGATATTCATGCACTGGGAATACGTGTAAATCAATATTGCCTCTATTGTTGGAAATGTACTTTCACTTTACTGAAATTATATAAATTATATGTTTTTTAAACAGTACTTCTTTAATAAAACCCAATTTGAAATATACTGTGGGTCCTTTCACAGAGGCACCCGCGAGGTGCCAATTTGTTATAACATTAATAGATTATTTCAGTGAATGGCCAGAAATTGCATTTGTCTCAAATATAACATCTGCTACTGTAATTATAGCTATCTCCACAGTCCTCAGCAGGGAAGGTAACCCAAAGGAACTGGCGTCTGACAATGGACCACAATTTGTTTCATCTGATTTTAAATCAGAGGGAAATATTGTGCATAGGCAATCCTCAGTTTAATACTCTCAAACAAACAGAGAGATTGAAAGATTCAATAGAAGCTACAAAGAAGCTCTTTAGATTGTAAATCTTACTGAGCAATCTTGAAATGTTTCTACTACAATGTTCTTATGTGTCTACAGTGCGCTACACAAGCAACACCAGTTGAACTACCACATGGCAAACAAGTGTTCCCTAAACTAAATATTGAAGACATACTGTATAACTCAAACAAAGCCCAGTGTCTCCAAAATTCTCTGTTGCTAAGATTGGTAAAAATTAATAAGATAAAAGTAACACGTATTTGTTGGATATATGGTGCAAGAGAAGTACACTTTCACCCTGGATAACTAGTTAAGAGTTAAAAAATTGGATTATTGAATCTGTGACAATCCAGATTTTCCAGTCCACTTAGATTGACATGTCAATGAGGACCTGACATCTATGAACTGTCTGATGGATGAATATTGAATGTCAATCAACCTGTGACTGTTAGGCAGGACTTTTCAAAAGTTTTATTTGTCAAAATTTGACATTTTATATTCCTACTGATAACCAAAGTAGAGCCAAGGAGTCCAAACTGCCTAGACATATTCAAAGCATCAGAAGACCTCTTAGGTGGACCAAGGATTATCCAATATAAAAAATGTAGCACTAGCTCTTGATAATGCTTGTCCTCAGTGGTTGCCCTGACTAGAGATGAGCGAAGAAATGAAAAATTCGATTCGACTGATTCGGCGAATTCGTGGACAATATTCGATTCGAGTCGAATAAATTCGCTGTGAATTTAACTTAAAAAAGGGTGTTTCTAGGCTTCAGAGAGACTTAATATTAGTGCAGAACACTGTACCTTTAATTTAAATGCCCTTGGAGTCTGCTGGGGAAGAGAAATAATACTGTCTGTCAGTATGACATGCAGATGAGTGCCGTCGATCTTAGAATCACTGCACACTTCACTCCTTTGGCCAGTCACGGGGCCAAAACCAGTGTTTGGAGCCACAGTGTGGCGGTGGAGGCAGCAGCAATGGGAGGCCATACAGCAACCTATGACAAAATGGAAACCAGCAGGAGCGTGAGGAGACCTGAAAGTGGCACATGGCAGAGTGGGAGCAATGGGAGGCGGTACAGGGACCCAGGTCACACTGTGGGCCCAGCAGCAGCGTGACCAGGCGGTACGGGGGCCCATGGCCGATATGGGGCTTGGTGGCACCTATGGAAGGCCTGTAATCTGCCAGCAACCTATGACAAAATGGACAACCGCAGGAGTGTGAGGAGATTTCAAAGTGGCACATGGCAGAGTGGAAGCAATGGGAGGCCGTACAGGGACCCAGGTCACACTGTGGGACCAGCATCAGCGTGAACAGGCGGTACGGGGGCCCATGGCCGATTTGACCTCATTCATCCCATAGTCCTGCCGACTCACGAATAGCGTGGCCTCCTCAAAGGGCCTGAGCAAGCGCAGGTGTCACACATGAGCTGACAATGGCTGACATCTAAGTTACACAGGGAGTACCTTTATCCGCTTTTAACATCAGGAAATCTGTGATGGCCTTTAGCTGTTCGTAAAGGCGGTCTAACATATGTAGGGTTGAATTACACCTTGTTGCAACGTCACAGCATGAGGAGTCGGTACGGGGGCCCATGGCAGATTACATGTCTGGCAGCAGCAATGGGAGGCCCGTAATCTGCCAGCACCCTATGTCAAAAAATTTAACACACCAGCAGTGTGAAGAGACCTGAAAGTGGCACATGGCAGCAGAGTGTGGCGATGGAGACAGCAGCAATGGGAGGCCGTACAGGGACCCATGACAGACTCTAGACTTGGCAGCAGCATGAGGAGGCGGTATATAGGGGCCCATGGCAGATTAGGGGCCTGGCAGCAGCTATGTGAGGCCCGTAATCTGCCTGCACCCTATGTCAAAAAATTTAACACACCAGCAGTGTGAAGAGACCTGAAAGTGGCACATGGCAGCAGAGTGTGGCGATGGAGACAGCAGCAATGGGAGGCCGTACAGGGACCCATGACAGACTCTAGACTTGGCAGCAGCATGAGGAGGCGGTATATAGGGGCCCATGGCAGATTAGGGGCCTGGCAGCAGCTATGTGAGGCCCGTAATCTGCCTGCACCCTATGTCAAAAAATTTAACACACCAGCAGTGTGAAGAGACCTGAAAGTGGCACATGGCAGCAGAGTGTGGCGATGGAGACAGCAGCAATGGGAGGCCGTACAGGGACCCATGACAGACTCTAGACTTGGCAGCAGCATGAGGAGGCGGTATATAGGGGCCCATGGCAGATTAGGGGCCTGGCAGCAGCTATGTGAGGCCCGTAATCTGCCTGCACCCTATGTCAAAAAATTAAACACACCAGCAGTGTGAAGAGACCTGAAAGTGGCACATGGCAGCAGAGTGTGGCGATGGAGACAGCAGCAATGGGAGGCCGTACAGGGACCCATGACAGACTCTAGACTTGGCAGCAGCATGAGGAGGCGGTATATAGGGGCCCATGGCAGATTAGGGGCCTGGCAGCAGCTATGTGAGGCCCGTAATCTGCCTGCACCCTATGTCAAAAAATTTAACACACCAGCAGTGTGAAGAGACCTGAAAGTGGCACATGGCAGCAGAGTGTGGCGATGGAGACAGCAGCAATGGGAGGCCGTACAGGGACCCATGAGAGACTCTGGACTTGGCAGCAGCATGAGGAGGCGGTATATAGGGGCCCATGGCAGATTAGGGGCCTGGCAGCAGCTATGTGAGGCCCGTAATCTGCCTGCACCCTATGTCAAAAAATTTAACACACCAGCAGTGTGAAGAGACCTGAAAGTGGCACATGGCAGCAGAGTGTGGCGATGGAGACAGCAGCAATGGGAGGCCGTACAGGGACCCATGACAGACTCTAGACTTGGCAGCAGCATGAGGAGGCGGTATATAGGGGCCCATGGCAGATTAGGGGCCTGGCAGCAGCTATGTGAGGCCCGTAATCTGCCTGCACCCTATGTCAAAAAATTTAACACACCAGCAGTGTGAAGAGACCTGAAAGTGGCACATGGCAGCAGAGTGTGGCGATGGAGACAGCAGCAATGGGAGGCCGTACAGGGACCCATGAGAGACTCTGGACTTGGCAGCAGCATGAGGAGGCGGTATATAGGGGCCCATGGCAGATTAGGGGCCTGGCAGCAGCTATGTGAGGCCCGTAATCTGCCTGCACCCTATGTCAAAAAATTAAACACACCAGCAGTGTGAAGAGACCTGAAAGTGGCACATGGCAGAGTGTGGCGATGGAGACAGCAGCAATGGGAGGCCGTACAGGGACCCATGACAGACTCTAGACTTGGCAGCAGCATGAGGAGGCGGTATATAGGGGCCCATGGCAGATTAGGGGCCTGGCAGCAGCTATGTGAGGCCCGTAATCTGCCTGCACCCTATGTCAAAAAATTTAACACACCAGCAGTGTGAAGAGACCTGAAAGTGGCACATGGCAGCAGAGTGTGGCGATGGAGACAGCAGCAATGGGAGGCCGTACAGGGACCCATGAGAGACTCTGGACTTGGCAGCAGCATGAGGAGGCGGTATATAGGGGCCCATGGCAGATTAGGGGCCTGGCAGCAGCTATGTGAGGCCCGTAATCTGCCTGCACCCTATGTCAAAAAATTTAACACACCAGCAGTGTGAAGAGACCTGAAAGTGGCACATGGCAGCAGAGTGTGGCGATGGAGACAGCAGCAATGGGAGGCCGTACAGGGACCCATGACAGACTCTAGACTTGGCAGCAGCATGAGGAGGCGGTATATAGGGGCCCATGGCAGATTAGGGGCCTGGCAGCAGCTATGTGAGGCCCGTAATCTGCCTGCACCCTATGTCAAAAAATTTAACACACCAGCAGTGTGAAGAGACCTGAAAGTGGCACATGGCAGCAGAGTGTGGCGATGGAGACAGCAGCAATGGGAGGCCGTACAGGGACCCATGAGAGACTCTGGACTTGGCAGCAGCATGAGGAGGCGGTATATAGGGGCCCATGGCAGATTAGGGGCCTGGCAGCAGCTATGTGAGGCCCGTAATCTGCCTGCACCCTATGTCAAAAAATTAAACACACCAGCAGTGTGAAGAGACCTGAAAGTGGCACATGGCAGCAGAGTGTGGCGATGGAGACAGCAGCAATGGGAGGCCGTACAGGGACCCATGACAGACTCTAGACTTGGCAGCAGCATGAGGAGGCGGTATATAGGGGCCCATGGCAGATTAGGGGCCTGGCAGCAGCTATGTGAGGCCCGTAATCTGCCTGCACCCTATGTCAAAAAATTTAACACACCAGCAGTGTGAAGAGACCTGAAAGTGGCACATGGCAGCAGAGTGTGGCGATGGAGACAGCAGCAATGGGAGGCCGTACAGGGACCCATGACAGACTCTAGACTTGGCAGCAGCATGAGGAGGCGGTATATAGGGGCCCATGGCAGATTAGGGGCCTGGCAGCAGCTATGTGAGGCCCGTAATCTGCCTGCACCCTATGTCAAAAAATTAAACACACCAGCAGTGTGAAGAGACCTGAAAGTGGCACATGGCAGCAGAGTGTGGCGATGGAGACAGCAGCAATGGGAGGCCGTACAGGGACCCATGACAGACTCTAGACTTGGCAGCAGCATGAGGAGGCGGTATATAGGGGCCCATGGCAGATTAGGGGCCTGGCAGCAGCTATGTGAGGCCCGTAATCTGCCTGCACCCTATGTCAAAAAATTTAACACACCAGCAGTGTGAAGAGACCTGAAAGTGGCACATGGCAGCAGAGTGTGGCGATGGAGACAGCAGCAATGGGAGGCCGTACAGGGACCCATGAGAGACTCTGGACTTGGCAGCAGCATGAGGAGGCGGTACATAGGGGCCCATGGCAGATTAGGGGCCTGGCAGCAGCTATGTGAGGCCCGTAATCTGCCTGCACCCTATGTCAAAAAATTTAACACACCAGCAGTGTGAAGAGACCTGAAAGTGGCACATGGCAGCAGAGTGTGGCGATGGAGACAGCAGCAATGGGAGGCCGTACAGGGACCCATGAGAGACTCTGGACTTGGCAGCAGCATGAGGAGGCGGTATATAGGGGCCCATGGCAGATTAGGGGCCTGGCAGCAGCTATGTGAGGCCCGTAATCTGCCTGCACCCTATGTCAAAAAATTTAACACACCAGCAGTGTGAAGAGACCTGAAAGTGGCACATGGCAGCAGAGTGTGGCGATGGAGACAGCAGCAATGGGAGGCCGTACAGGGACCCATGACAGACTCTAGACTTGGCAGCAGCATGAGGAGGCGGTATATAGGGGCCCATGGCAGATTAGGGGCCTGGCAGCAGCTATGTGAGGCCCGTAATCTGCCTGCACCCTATGTCAAAAAATTTAACACACCAGCAGTGTGAAGAGACCTGAAAGTGGCACATGGCAGCAGAGTGTGGCGATGGAGACAGCAGCAATGGGAGGCCGTACAGGGACCCATGAGAGACTCTGGACTTGGCAGCAGCATGAGGAGGCGGTATATAGGGGCCCATGGCAGATTAGGGGCCTGGCAGCAGCTATGTGAGGCCCGTAATCTGCCTGCACCCTATGTCAAAAAATTTAACACACCAGCAGTGTGAAGAG
The DNA here is from genome assembly GCF_062004578.1 of Staurois parvus. Lineage (NCBI taxonomy): Eukaryota > Metazoa > Chordata > Amphibia > Anura > Ranidae > Staurois > Staurois parvus. Next base: position 4,236,822 of record NW_028317801.1, on the reverse strand, counting down.
ACCTGAAAGTGGCACATGGCAGCAGAGTGTGGCGATGGAGACAGCAGCAATGGGAGGCCGTACAGGGACCCATGACAGACTCTAGACTTGGCAGCAGCATGAGGAGGCGGTATATAGGGGCCCATGGCAGATTAGGGGCCTGGCAGCAGCTATGTGAGGCCCGTAATCTGCCTGCACCCTATGTCAAAAAATTTAACACACCAGCAGTGTGAAGAGACCTGAAAGTGGCACATGGCAGCAGAGTGTGGCGATGGAGACAGCAGCAATGGGAGGCCGTACAGGGACCCATGACAGACTCTAGACTTGGCAGCAGCATGAGGAGGCGGTATATAGGGGCCCATGGCAGATTAGGGGCCTGGCAGCAGCTATGTGAGGCCCGTAATCTGCCTGCACCCTATGTCAAAAAATTAAACACACCAGCAGTGTGAAGAGACCTGAAAGTGGCACATGGCAGCAGAGTGTGGCGATGGAGACAGCAGCAATGGGAGGCCGTACAGGGACCCATGAGAGACTCTGGACCTAGCAGCAGCATGAGGAGGCGGTATATAGGGGCCTATGGCAGATTAGGGGCCTGGCAGCAGCTATAGGAGGCCCGTAATCTGCCAGCACCCTATGTCAAAAAATTAAACACACCAGCAGTGTGAGGAGACCTGAAAGTGGCACATGTTTGAGGCATGATTCATGGCGGATTTAGTCAGTTGTGTCAGGAACTGGTGGTTTGAAATCCAGACTAATCCACGCCTGATTCATTTTCACAAACGTGAGTCTCTCCACACTTTGGGTGGACAGTCGTGTCCTCCGCGGAGTTACAATACCTCCTGCCGCACTAAACACGCGCTCCGATGCCACGCTACTGGCCGGGCATGACAGCCTTTCAAGGCCAAATTCAGCTAGTTGGGGCCAAAGGTCAAGTTTCGTTGCCCAGTAGTCAAGGGGATTGTCTACCTCGGTTGGCAGGGTGCTGTCCAAGTAGGCCCAAGCCTGTTGTTTGAGCTCCTGCTCCAGGTCCACCTGATGCTGCTGCTGCTGCTGCGGCTGGTTAGTAGTTTCCTCACTGCGCTGGTGAAGAAAGCTACTCATCATCGACTGCAGACTGAGGCAGCCACTGCTGGTGGAGCTGCCACTGCTCCTACCACCCCACCCCTCCCCTGCTGCCATGCCAGCGGAACGCGAGCGCACAGGGCCCACAGTGTCTGAGGATGGACGTTGGCGCACAAAGGCAGAGACCAACTGACTACATAGGTGGTTTTTATAGTACGTAATTTTGGCCTCCCTCTCAGCAGGTGTGAAAAAGGCCACCATTTTGGACCGGTAGCGAGGGTCCAACAAGGTGGACAGCCAAAAGTCATCCCTCTGTCTGATGGTTATTATTCGGCTGTCGCTACGCAAGCAACCGAGCATGCTATGGGCCATTTGTGCCAAGGAATGCGAGGGACTCCCTGCCTCCATCTCCACAGCATACTGCCACGGTGCGTCTGGGTCCTCTGTCTCCTCCTCCTCCTCCTCTACCAGATGCTCCTGCTCCTCCACTCCTGTCCGCTGAGTGGAAAAACCACCCATTTCACTCAATAATTCCTGAGCACAAATGTCCTCCTCTACCTCCTCCTCTTCTTCCTGTCCTGCCCCCACAGGGGTCATGTGGCGTTGAGATCTGTGCGCCACGTCTACCGCACCCTGACCAGCCATTGTTAACAGCATTTGTTCCAGGACGTGCAACAGAGGAATGACGTTGTTCATCCCATAGTCCTGCCGACTCACGAATAGCGTGGCCTCCTCAAAGGGCCTGAGCAAGCGGCAGGTGTCACGCATGAGCTGCCAATGGCTGACATCTAAGTTACACAGGGGAGTACCTTTATCCGCTTGTAACATCAGGAAATCGGTGATGGCCTTTCGCTGCTCGTAAAGGCGGTCTAACATGTGTAGGGTTGAATTCCACCTTGTTGCAACGTCGCAGATCAGGCGATGCTGTGGAATTCCGTTCTGCCGCTGCAGCTCAATGAGGGTGTTCTTTGCGGTGTAGGAATGGCTGAAATGCATGCACAGTTTACGTGACATTTTAAGGATGTCTTGCAGTGGGATGGTGGATTTTAGGAACCGCTTGACAACCAGATTGAACACGTGAGCCATGCATGGCGCATGGCACAACCTTCCTTGACGCAGAGCAGACACCATGTTCTTTCCGTTGTCAGTCAACATGGTTCCGATTTTTAGTTTGCGCGGAGACAGCCATCTGTCGATTTCTCTGTTCATTACACTCAGCAGTTCCTCCCCTGTGTGACTACGTTCGCCAAGGCATACCAGGTGCAGCACAGCGTGACACCGTTGCGCCCTGCACATGTGATATGCCGGTCGGGTAATGGGACTTGGCACGGGGGTGGCGGCTGAGGACACGGCGGAAAAAGAGGTGGTAGAGGCGGACATGCTTGCTGGACCAAGGACGTGCAAACGTGGAGGCAAAAGCGTCGTGACCTGTCCAAGTTGCTGGTGCGGCTGTGCCGGCACCACGTTCACCCAGTGGGCCGTAAATGACATGTACTGTCCCTGACCGTAGTTACAGCTCCACACGTCGGCGCTGCCGTGCACTTTGGCAGAGACCGACATGCTCAAAGACTGGCCCACCATCTCTTCTACATGTGAATGCAGGGCTGGCACTGCCTTTTGGGCAAAGAAATGACGGCTTGGCACTCTCCACCGCGGCGCGGCACAAGCCATCATTTCTCGGAAAGGTGCTGAGTCCACCAGTTGGAAAGGGAGGGACTGCAGCACCAGCAACTTGGACAGGAGGACGTTCAGCTTTTGCACCGTCGGGTGCGTGCTCGCAAACTGTTGTCTCTTGGATACGGATTCCAAGAAAGACTGTTGACGGAATCCGAGAAGAGGAGTAGCAGGAGAAGGAGCATCTGAACGAGCGGAAGATGCCAATGAGCGACAACTCCCCTCAGCAGAGGTGTTGGAGCCTTGACTGGCTGATAGAGGGCGATTGACGACGTCGGGTGACGGAGCAAGTAACGGAGCGGGTGATGGAGCGGGGGCTGGGGCAGGCAGAACCGCCGTATGTTTATCACGGTTTTCCCAGGCCACCGAATGGTGACGCTGCATATGCTGACGCAACGCTGTAGTCCCAACATGGGCCCCCTGGCCACGCTTGCATTTCTGGCCACATAGTCGACATACGGCTACGTTTACTTCCTCGGGCGGCTTGAGGAAAAATTGCCACACCACCGAGTAGGAAACTTTGCCCCCGCTACTCTTCACTGGCTGACTGCTACTTCCTCCGTGCGCACCGGCACCACTACTGGCCGTGGTGGTAGGCTGCAGTGGAGCTGGTGCTCTACTCCGTGGACGTTTGGCTCCACTGACACTGATGCGACCCTGCTGCTGTCTCCTGGGCAACCCACCGACTGTTTTGCTCGCTGCCAAGCTGCCACCCTCTTCTCCTGATGATGCGGAAGAAATTGCCTGATGACGACGAGGCTGCCAAGTGCGATCAACCTCCTCATCATCAAGTAGGGTCTCCGCCTCACTACTAGCCCCCTCGGCTGCGTCTGGGTCAGGAGACAGACCTGTCTCTAGACCGGCTACCGAGCCACTCTCCTCGCCAGTACTTGTTCGCTTGGCTGCTGAAAAGGCCGATGTCTCCCCCCGTTCCTGACCGCCCTCTGTTAGCTCTTCCTCACTGTACAGTGGGGCTGAGCCCACAGCATGCGATACTTCGCTTGGTGAGGGAACAGCAAAGGACAGGGGCAGGTAGAGGACACGTGATTTCAGTGGGCTTGGTCCCGGGCCATGCCAACTAACGGTTGTGTCTGACGTACCCACCGACCGTTGGCTGTAGGTGTCAGAGGTGACCTGGGAAGAGGAAGACGACCGAGCCAACCAATCAATGACGGCAGGGTTGTCGGTGGAGACACGACCGCTGGATGACACCGGGAGCACTGGCCTCTGGCTGCGAATACTGCTGCCTCGACCCCTTCCTCTGCTGCCACGTCTGCTCGCTCCTAAAACATTGCCTCCTCTGCCACTCCTCTGCATGTTGTCTGACATACTATTTAATTCAACGATTAGGTGTCCCTGAGTAACAATTCTCTGGCACTCAGTAACAATTCTGTCTGTCCCTGAGTATGAATTCTGTGGCCCTGAGTAACAATTCTGTGTCTGTGCGAGTAACAATTCTGTGTCTGTGCGAGTAACAATTCTGTGTCTGTGCAAGTAACAATTTTGTGTCTGTGCGAGTAACAATTCTCTGGCACTCAGTAACAATTCTGTCTGTCCCTGAGTAACAATTCTCTGGCACTCAGTAACAATTCTGTCTGTCCCTGAGTAACAATTCTCTGGCACTCAGTAACAATTCTGTCTGTCCCTGAGTATGAATTCTGTGGCCCTGAGTAACAATTCTGTGTCTGTGCGAGTAACAATTCTGTGTCTGTGCAAGTAACAATTTTGTGTCTGTGCGAGTAACAATTCTCTGGCACTCAGTAACAATTCTGTCTGTCCCTGAGTAACAATTCTCTGGCACTCAGTAACAATTCTGTCTGTCCCTGAGTAACAATTCTCTGGCACTCAGTAACAATTCTGTCTGTCCCTGAGTATGAATTCTGTGGCCCTGAGTAACAATTCTGTGTCTGTGCGAGTAACAATTCTGTGTCTGTGCAAGTAACAATTTTGTGTCTGTGCGAGTAACAATTCTCTGGCACTCAGTAACAATTCTGTCTGTCCCTGAGTAACAATTCTCTGGCACTCAGTAACAATTCTGTCTGTCCCTGAGTAACAATTCTCTGGCACTCAGTAACAATTCTGTCTGTCCCTGAGTAACAATTCTCTGGCACTCAGTAACAATTCTGTCTGTCCCTGAGTATGAATTCTGTGGCCCTGAGTAACAATTCTGTGTCTGTGCGAGTAACAATTCTGTGTCTGTGCAAGTAACAATTTTGTGTCTGTGCGAGTAACAATTCTCTGGCACTCAGTAACAATTCTGTCTGTCCCTGAGTAACAATTCTCTGGCACTCAGTAACAATCCTGTCTGTCCCTAAGTAACAATTCTCTGGCACTCAGTAACAATTCTGTCTGTCCCTGAGTATGAATTCTGTGGCCCTGAGTAACAATTCTGTGTCTGTGCGAGTAACAATTCTGTGTCTGTGCAAGTAACAATTTTGTGTCTGTGCGAGTAACAATTCTCTGGCACTCAGTAACAATTCTGTCTGTCCCTGAGTAACAATTCTCTGGCACTCAGTAACAATTCTGTCTGTCCCTGAGTAACAATTCTCTGGCACTCAGTAACAATTCTGTCTGTCCCTGAGTATGAATTCTGTGGCCCTGAGTAACAATTCTGTGTCTGTGCGAGTAACAATTCTGTGTCTGTGCAAGTAACAATTTTGTGTCTGTGCGAGTAACAATTCTCTGGCACTCAGTAACAATTCTGTCTGTCCCTGAGTAACAATTCTCTGGCACTCAGTAACAATTCTGTCTGTCCCTAAGTAACAATTCTCTGGCACTCAGTAACAATTCTGTCTGTCCCTGAGTATGAATTCTGTGGCCCTGAGTAACAATTCTGTGTCTGTGCGAGTAACAATTCTGTGTCTGTGCAAGTAACAATTTTGTGTCTGTGCGAGTAACAATTCTCTGGCACTCAGTAACAATTCTGTCTGTCCCTGAGTAACAATTCTCTGGCACTCAGTAACAATTCTGTCTGTCCCTGAGTAACAATTCTCTGGCACTCAGTAACAATTCTGTCTGTCCCTGAGTATCAATTCTGTGGCCCTGAGTAACAATTCTGTGTCTGTGCGAGTAACAATTCTGTGTCTGTGCAAGTAACAATTTTGTGTCTGTGCGAGTAACAATTCTCTGGCACTCAGTAACAATTCTGTCTGTCCCTGAGTAACAATTCTCTGGCACTCAGTAACAATTCTGTCTGTCCCTGAGTAACAATTCTCTGGCACTCAGTAACAATTCTGTCTGTCCCTGAGTAACAATTCTCTGGCACTCAGTAACAATTCTGTCTGTCCCTGAGTAACAATTCTCTGGCACTCAGTAACAATTCTGTCTGTCCCTGAGTAACAATTCTCTGGCACTCAGTAACAATTCTGTCTGTCCCTGAGTAACAATTCTGTCTGTCCCTGAGTATGAATTCTGTGGCCCTGAGTAAGAATTCTCTGGCACTCAGTAACAATTCTGTCTGTCCCTGAGTAACAATTCTCTGGCACTCAGTAACAATTCTGTCTGTCCCTGAGTAAAAATTCTGTGGCCCTAATAACGTTTCTGTGGCCCTAAGTAACAATTCTCTGGCACTGAGTGAAAATTCTGTCTGTCCCTGAGTATGAATTCTGTGGCCCTAACTAGCGTTTCTTTGTCCCTAAATAACGATTCTGTGGCCCTCATTAACAAGTCTGTGTCCCTGAGTAATGGTTCTCTGTCCCTAAGTAACTTCTCTCTGTCCCCAATTCTCGTTTCTGTGGCCCTAACTCTGTCCCTGTCCCTAGTACAGAGCGGTCTGCCTCTGTTCAATGACTGCAGGCAAATGAAGATTTCCAAAATGGCCGCTATATATACCTCGACCATTACACAGTGCTGGCTGGCTGGCTGCTGATTGGCTGATGCGATCACATGTCGTTGAGGAATGCATTATGGGGCAGCGCGCCTTGTCTGCGCGCCTTCCCCGACATCCCCGCTCCGTCGCCGCACATGTCAGCCGCCATTTTCGGAAAAATTTCGATTCGCGCGTCCGAATTAGGCTGTTTTTCGGATTCGGCACGAATCGAAATTTTTCCGATATTCGACTCGAATTCCACTTCGGATACTTCGATTCGCTCATCTCTAGCCCTGACCTTGCAAGCCTCCTGACACCTCTAACACTCGGGGTTCAGACATATTTTAACAGTATAGAATAATAATGCAAGAGACACAGTTTTTTAGTAACACCTCTATATTAGACTTGTTCACAAGAGTAGGCTACAGAAATAATGGATTTAGGATATACAACCATTTTTAATACATAAAAGCAGAACACTGGTAAAATAGGAATAATCAATTAACACAGGTTATACAGTCAGAAGTAGTAAGCTTTATCTATTTCATTACAGCACCAGCAGCAAGAGGGGTAAGAAAAGGTTTGTTGATTTAACAATTCCCTCTGTGTTATCAGTGCTGCAACGAGGCATGCAGAGAATTATGTAAATGTATACTCTGGCATAAATAGATATAAGTACCCTAAATTGAATAACAATGGCCTTAGAAGAGAAAGGTTGCTTTAACTAGAGATTGCAACCTGAGTCCTGATATGGTGGTATCCGCTGTCTTCTGCTAGCAATGGTTGGGCCCATAAGCAGAGATGTCTGTGTGAAGACTGGACAGTGACAGTCCCAATGCAGAGAAGTTGATGTGATTCCAGTGTGGCGATCAGTGTCACTGCTGTGCTGAACTGATATGCACAGTCCCACAGCAGTAGGCCAGTAATCTGTCTCTGAAGAACAGCAGACCCCCTTTGTTCAGCTCTGAATCCCGCACCAAGAGAGAGAGCCAGTCCCTTGCTGTAGAATACATCTGCTTTCCCAGCATCCTCCCCATTCGCCAGCTCTCTGGTAGTTGTAGTTCAATCAGCACTCAGGAAAACACTATGACTACAGGTCCCAAGATCTTTTGCTATCAGAAAAACCAAATCCATTCTGCTAACGGGAAGTGATGTTGCAGTCCAAGTACTGAACACTAGGGGGAAAAGGATTAATTATAGTCTCATCTATAAATGTCCCTGAATGACATAATGATATAGCTGGCACCTGGCTACAAATAAAATGCCTAGTACTGTTTTATGATGATGTCTTTATATTTTTGCCTGTATTTTTCAATAATGAGAAAAAAGATTAATTTTTTCTATGAGAGGAATATATGGTGTTCATAGCGCTAACCCAAGGGTCTCTAAACTTTCCAAACAAAGGGCCTGTTTACTGTCTTTCAGGCCTTTGGAGGGCTAGATTGTGACCAGTGGGGTAGGCCCTGCATCAGTGAGAGGAAACAATGCCTAAGGTGTGGTGTTCAGTTGCATAGTGCCTGTGGTCAGTACGAGGAATAGTGTCTTGTCATTGGGATTACTGAAGGAATAGAACCCCATCATTGGTGTCAGTGGGACAAATAGTGTGCTATCATTGTTATCAGTGGGAGGAATAGAGTCATATCATTGATATGAGTTGGGGGAATTATGACCCACTGTTGGTGTCAGTGTTAGGAATGGGGCTTCAAATCAGGGGGAGGAATAGTGCCCCAAGGGCTGGATAAAGGCTAGCAAAGGTTGACTTCTGGTCCTTGGACTGCAGTTTGGAGTACACTACTCTAGCCTATAAATATCAATATTTAGAGTTGTTATATGTATTACTGTCTATACTCAGTACAGATTTGTTCCAGCTCCTGTTCCTGTTTTTATGGATGCCTAAACTTGTTAATAATGCACTCTATATCTAGTCTACATCCCTAACTATTGGGACACAACAGTTACCTACAATTACTACTTCTAAAAGGTTTTACCAGGTGGAGCTCATCCAATTATATACAATATTGCTGCAAGTAGGAATACAATTATATCCAAACCTGTCTCAGAAGTGATGTGATGCAGGAAAGAAAGAGAGGTAAGTACACAGAACAGACTTCAGGGAGTACACTTCTACTGCAAATAAAAGTGGCCACCTACCCAAGTCTATAACTGGCTTCTACTGCCCTTCTACTGACCCTGTGAGGTGGCCTATGTATCATGACTATAAAGGTTTACATGAAATTCATATCATGGTAAATTGAATGAATTGCTGTCTGGACCTGTGAAGAGACACAATGCTAGACAGATTTGCTATTTTGCTATTCACATGCCTGAAGAAGTTAATTATTTTATGTAACCCTATAAACATGTGTCTGAATGAGATAGTGACAATACCATCTGCTATATTAAGCATTCACTTTTTGCACCTTAGAACCCTTCTGTTAAATCAGCTTTGCTTCAGCATTCAGAACATGGATAATTTTAGGGATTTCACTTTCCAAAGAGTCATACTGTATGGTAAAAAAGCTTTTACGGGCCAGTTTCATATACAGCTGTAGTCATAAAGATGATAAGACAGAAGAAGCAACAGCTATGCCAGGCACTGAACCTGTTGGGCTCTCATCTCATTTATTAAATTGGTGACTGGAGCGAAGACTGAATGTCAAAAAAACTGTCAACCCAAGTCAATGGATAATGTGCCTTATATACAATGCATTGAAAGAGAATTACAGGTAAAACACAAAATTCAGCATAGAATCCTGGAGTTATTTGAAAGGGGGAACTTACTTCCCTGCCTGTTGTAGCTGTAATGAGAAGCACCTATGTACCTGCCTGCTCAAATTGGCTCATACATTCCTCCTCCACTTGGCTTTCCTCTTTTCCACCATTGGGTCAAACCTTGCACTCTGAATTATCCATAACCAAAATTCTGTCACTCTTCTTTATAGTGATCTTGATTGTGGCAACTAAAATGAAATGAGTTTAGCACTACCCCCTAAGGAGTCGCTAGAAGATTTGGGTCTCCCTATAGTCCTGCACAGCCAGGCAGCACAATTCATGCAGGCTTGCATCCAGAGTCAGAAATCAGTCCTTGAGCTTTGGTTTTGTTTTTTTATTTAGGGGATTTGAACTGAGATAGGGCTAGGGGTGTAGAGGATGTCCAAGGGTACTGATGAACTGAGGACAACTTCCTGGAACTATTTACAAACCTGGAACTATTTACAAAAGAGACCAAAGTCTCTTTTGGAGAGCTAGCCATCATCTCCTTAGTGTACCACCCCAGCAATCTGGAGGTTTCCCTGAACAGGGGAGCAAGTTCCTGTCACTTTAGGAGATGAACAGTCACTGATAGATGGCTAAAATGGTTTCCCATCAGAGTGCTCCGTCCCCTATCCTCCTAGGAGGTGCAGGTGTACTCACTCAGATCCTCTCCTGTACCGCTGGTGGGCTTGCAGCTGCCACCAGGCCTATCAGCTGGGCCGCTCCTTCCCTGCCATACAGGTAGTCCAGCTCCAGGCCTGCAGGTAGACCCCATCCCACTGGGCCTCCACACAGCCTCCTTCCTTCAACCTCACATCTTCCTCTCTATCTTCCACCCGACTCCTCTGCTACTGATCAGGCTTAAACACTTTAAAGGGTGCCCCAGCCCCTTGAAAACCTCCTGTTGGGGATTGGCTAGAATCCCTCAAGAGTGCAAGCCAACCACTCCTCATATCCACCCACTGCCTCTAGGGCCTTCCTCCAAAGCCCTAGAGCAGTGGGAAATTCCAGAGGGGCTGGCCTGCAGAGCCTCTCAGCTCCTGACCAAGATTTGACCTTCTGGCTTTTATACCCGAGCTGCTACTCAGCCCTCCTCACTGACAATTAAAACACTAGCTCCCCCTAGCTAAAGTAGGAGGGTGCTACATGAGTAATCTTTCCCTCCCAGGAAACCTTATCTCTTGGCATTTACAAAAGACATAACTATTGCTGTCACTGCTTACAAAGTGTTGGATGGACATAACGTTTTAAAGACTAGCACTGTACACCCTCCCCACCCCCAGTCTCTGCTGTACTTACCTCTGAGGATGCTGAGCTGTCAATGCACAAACAGCAGGTCCAGCAGTCAAGGGATTTGGAAACCCTGCTCTTCTCCCTCTTCTCTGTGTAGTGCTTCTGGGACAGATCAGAGTGATTCACTGTGCAGGCGTTGACCAATCAAAATCGCTCTGCTCTGTTCTGGAAGCACTGCACAAAGAAGAGATGGAAGAGCGGGGATTTAAAATCCCCAGATCGCTGAATTACTGCACTGGCAACTCAACATCCCCATTGGTAAGTACAGTGAGGATGGGGGGTGAGAAAAGTGTACAATGTTACGTCACCTTTGAATTATTTTTTGTAAAGGTGAATAAACTTTAAATAAGTAAGTAATTAAAGTCTGACTTCAGCTAAAACTAGCCTATCCCTAGGGTGACAATTAGAGATGAGCGAATCGAACTTGGCGAAGTGGAATTCATTTCGAATATTAGGAAAAATTCGATTCGCACCGAATCCGAAAATTAGCAAACTTCGGATGCACGAATCAAATTTTTCCCGATCGGCCGATTTTCATCCCTTCTACAGCCAGCAAAAAGTGACCCTGCAGAGAGCTCCGCTATTTCTGACAGTTCTCTGACAGTTCCTTCACATTTACAGCGGTTGAAACATTGTATCTATTTGTTTCCATTTAGGATACAGATGTTTTTATTCGGAAACAAATAGATACAATGTTTCAACCGCTGTAAATGTGAAGGAACTGTCAGAGAACTGTCAGAAATAGCAGAGCTCTCTGCAGATACACTTTTTGCTGTACTGGAATTCTTCTTCTTTTCATTCTTCTTCTTCTTTTCATTCTTCTTCTTCTTCTTCTTCTTCTTCTTTTCATTCTTCTTCTTCTTCTTTTCATTCTTCTTCTTCTTCTTCTTCTTTTCATTCTTCTTCTTCTTCTTTTCATTCTTCTTCTTCTTTTCTTTCTTCTTCTTCTTCTTCTTCTTTTCATTCTTCTTCTTCTTCTTCTTTTCATTCTTCTTCTTCTTTTCATTCTTCTTCTTCTTCTTTTCATTCTTCTTCTTTTCATTCTTCTTTTCATTCTTCTTCTTCTTCTTTTCATTCTTCTTCTTCTTCTTTTCATTCTTCTTTTCATTCTTCTCATTCTTCTTTTCATTCTTCTTCTTCTTCTTCTTTTCATTCTTCTTCTTCTTCTTTTCATTCTTCTTTTCATTCTTCTTCTTCTTTTCATTCTTCTTCTTCTTCTTTTCATTCTTCTTCTTCTTCTTTTCATTCTTCTTTTCATTCTTCTTCTTCTTCTTTTCATTCTTCTTCTTCTTCTTTTCATTCTTCTTTTCATTCTTCTTTTCATTCTTCTTCTCATTCTTCTTTTCATTCTTCTTCTTCTTCTTTTCATTCTTCTTCTTTTCATTCTTCTTCTTTTCCTTCTTCTTCTTCTTCTTTTCATTCTTCTTTTCATTCTTCTTCTTCTTCTTCTTTTCATTCTTCTTCTTCTTCTTTTCATTCTTCTTTTCATTCTTTTCATTCTTCTTCTTCTTCTTTTCATTCTTCTTCTTCTTCTTTTCATTCTTCTTCTTCTTCTTCTTCTTCTTCTTCTTCTTCATCTTCTTCGTCGTGCCCCGTGACTGCCCAAATGAGTGAAGTGTGCGGTGATTCTAAGATCGACGGCACTCATCTGCATGTCATACTGACTGACAGTATTATTTCTCTTCCCCAGCAGACTCCAAGGGCATTTAAATTAAAGGTACAGTGTTCTGCACTAATATAAAGGCTCTCTGAAGCCTAGAAACCCTTTTAATAAGTTAAATTCGCAGCGAATAAATTCGCATCGAATCGAATTTATTCCGCAAATTCGGCGAATCAGCCGAATCGAATTTTTGAATAATTCGCTCATCTCTAGTGACAATGATGCTTTGAACCTTAAATGCAGAATGTAGAGCATTGTCACCGTTAGTAAATTAAAAAAGATTGGATCCACTGTCAGAGAAAATAAAGTTAAAAGGGAAATCAGAAACAGCTACAGTAGTGACAGAATACTCAAACTGACCTATTTCCATCCATCTAGGTCAGGGGTGTCCAACCTGTGGCCCACATGCCACAAGTGGACCAAGATGGCTATGAATGTGGCCCAACACAAAATCGTAAACTTGCTTAAAAATTTTTTTTTTTTTTTTTTAAAAATGCATTTACACTTAGCGAACACATGTGCCCGAAGAAAAATTTGACATTGTCTCCTTACTGGACTTTTAATAGTTTTAGCTGCCCAAAGCAAAATATCACACTCTTCACAATCAAGCCTGGTTCATATCATCAGTTTTTGGCAGCACCTATGTTTTTGAGCAACTATTTTCAAGGATGAAGCACAAGAAGGGCAAAATTAGAACTAAAATACAGTCAGGTCCATAAATATTGGGACATCAACACAATTCTAACATTTTTGGCTCTATACACCACCACAATGGATTTGAAATGAAACAAACAAGATGTGCTTTAACTGCAGACTGTCAGCTTTAATTTGAGGGTATTTACATCCAAATCAGGAGAACGGTGTAGGAATTACAACAGTTTGCATATGTGCCTCCCACTTGTTAAGGGACCAAAAGTAATGGGACAGAATAATAATCATAAATCAAACTTTCACTTTTTAATACTTGGTTGCAAATCCTTTGCAGTCAATTACAGCCTGAATTCTGGAACGCATAGACATCACCAGACGCTGGGTTTCATCCCTGGTGATGCTCTGCCAGGCCTCTACTGCAACTGTCTTCAGTTCCTGCTTGTTCTTGGGGCATTTTCCCTTCAGTTTTGTCTTCAGCAAGTGAAATGCTCGCTTAATCGGATTCAGGTCAGGTGATTTACTTGGCCATTGCATAACATTCCACTTCTTTCCCTTAAAAAACTCTTTGGTTGCTTTTGCAGTATGCTTTGGGTCATTGTCCATCTGCACTGTGAAGCGGCATCCAATGAGTTGTGAAGCATTTGGCTGAATATGAGCAGATAATATTGCCCGAAACACTTCAGAATTCATCCTGTTGCTTTTGTCAGCAGTCACATCATCAATAAATACAAGAGAACCAGTTCCATTGGCAGCCATACATGCCCACGCCATGACACTACCACCACCATGCTTCACTGATGAGTGGTATGCTTAGGATCATGAGCAGTTCCTTTCCTTCTCCATACTCTTCTCTTCCCATCACTCTGGTACAAGTTGATCTTGGTCTCATCTGTCCATAGGATGCTGTTCCAGAACTGTGAAGGCTTTTTTAGATGTCGTTTGGCAAACTCTAATTTGGCCTTCCTGTTTTTGAGGCTCACCAATGGTTTACATCTTGTGGTGAACCCTCTGTATTCACTCTGGTGAAGTCTTCTCTTGATTGTTGACTTTGACACACATACACCTATCTCCTGGAGAGTGTTCTTGATCTGGCCAACTGTTGTGAAGGGTGTTTTCTTCACCAGAGAAAGAAATCTTCAGTCATCCACCACAGTTCTTTTCCGTGGTCTTCCGGGTCGTTTGGTGTTGCTGAGCTCACCGGTGCGTTCCTTCTTTTTAAGAATGTTCCAAACAGTTGTTTTGGCCACGCCTAATGTTTTTGCTATCTCTCTGATGGGCTTGTTTTTTCAGCCTAATGATGGCTGGCTTCACTGATAGTGACAGCTCTTTGGATCTCATCTTGAGAGTTGACAGCAACAGATTCCAAATGCAAATAGCACACTTGAAATGAACTCTGGACCTTTTATCTGCTCATTGTAATTGGGATAATGAAGGAATAACACACACGTGGCCATGGAACAGCTGAGAAGCCAATTGTCCCATTACTTTTGGTCCCTGAACAAGTGGGAGGCACATATGCAAACTGTTGTAATTCCTACACCGTTCACCTGATTTGGATGTAAATACCCTCAAATTAAAGCTGCCAGTCTGCAGTTAAAGCACATCTTGTTTGTTTCATTTCAAATCCATTGTGGCGGTGTATAGAGCCAAAAATGTTAGAATTGTGTTGATTTTCCAATATTTATGGACCTGACTGTATCTGATGGGCACCTTGAGAATTCATTGACAATTGCTACTACATCCATTAAACCAGATATTGATGTGATAGTTTATAAAAAACAGTGTCAAATATCACACTAGTTTTATGTTGCCCTCTTTTAGTTTTATAATAAAAAATACTACAAAAAAATGTTTTATTGCTTTATTTGAGAGTGATGACATGCTGATTACCTGTCTTTCGGTGGTTTGCCAGATGATCCCTTGATCTTCACCTTCCCAGATCCAGGTGACCAGGAGTGGTCTGATTACTCAAATGTGCATTATTTTGCGCCATCTGGTTAGTGCAATATACTGTATACTCATTCATAATCACTGGAGTCACGGAATTCACTTAATTATTTATTCATCTATTTATGGACTTTGGAAATATTATATATTGGTTTGCAGCCATTTATGTCACTTTGCACTTTAAAAACGTCATCTTTAAGATGATTTCCACACATTTATATATTTAAGCGCTCGACAGCGCATGTTTTATATTTTGGTTTTTATGTTGCATATTATTTCCTTTTATAGAATTTAAGCCCTGCATTAATTAACTAGTTGTGTACTGAAGGTCCCGAGGTTTTGCCTTTTATGCCAGCTGCTTATAATTATATTGATCTAGCGCTCGTATACCCATTTTTATCTTCAGCATTTAGACACTGACCATGTGGATGGGTGGGACAGTATTTTTTTTTACGGTTCAGCAACTGGGGTAGCAAAATGTACCTGATGAAATCAACAGGTAGTCTACTGCTAGTAGTTTGGGTGCAAGGAGCTGTGGCACCCATTGCTATACCATCACCCCTCTCAGTGGAGGCTGTTGAGACAACTTGAGGTATGGTAGAGGTAGAAATCCCAGATGAGGAGCAAGGGGAAGTCTGCACTTTTTTAGGATGTGGGTCTTTCAGGTGCTGTTGCCAACAGGCTGCTTGGCAGATCGTCATATATCTTGTCAAGCATGTGGTGCCTGGTGTTTTGACCAAGCTTGACCCACTTCAGAAAAAGACTGCAAACAGCAATGCTGCAGTCTGCTGCACATGTGCTGAAAACAGCCCACACCAATGAACTTTTGGAAGTCAGCAGGGAGTCAGCAGCACCATGCCCCTATGGAGCTCTGTCGTGTGATGCAATAGGGTGGCTTCCCTTATGCCTGCCCCCAAAGGACATTCTTCCTCATTGGAGTTGTGCCTCCTCCTCACTTTTCTCCTTTGTTATCTCAGGCATCCAAGTGCAGTCAGTGACCTCATCATCCCTTCCCTCCTCGTCACTTGAGCCAACTTGGTAGTATGCTGCTGCTGGAGGAACAAATAATTCAGGTGATTCCTCCGTGCATGATGGTGGGGCTATGTTAGAAGTAGCTGTGGACAAGGAGCCTATGGAATAGGCCGCTTTGGCAGCTGTGGTGGAAGGCGAGCTAGTATGAGCCTGGTTGACAGAGGATGAGGAAGATGAGGATGGCTTAGTTATCCACTCCACCACCTCTTCTGCATGTTGTGGCTCAATAACACAGCAAGCACCAGAAAAAAAGGACAAGTGTGCCCTGTCTGCAGAGGATACACCATGTCCACGACCAAAACTTTTCATTGTGGACACAGAGGCTGCTTGCCCTCTTTTAGCTGCTTATGAGCATCTGCCTGTCCTTGCTGGCCTTTCGGACATGATGGGGATTTTTTTCTGGGATTTTTATAACTTTTTATTTAGTATTGTGGGATGGGAATTTGGTGCTTGGGTACAATACTTTTGTGCTTGGTGCACTATAAACCATTTTTATTTTAAATAAAGAAAAATAGGGGGTTCAGCAATTCTGCATGCTGCTGCTGCAAAAAAATAAAATAAATGTAAAAAAATTAATGACAAAAAAAAAAAAGGAAACCACTGCTGATGCAGAAGGAGGAACACCTGAGATGCAGAAGGGGGGACAGACAGATATTGTGCCTAAAATATTTTTGCTGCTGCTATATTTAAAAAAAAAAAAAATTAAATGAAATTAAAAAACAAAATTCAGAAAGCCAAACAAAATGGAACCACTGCTGATGCAGTAGGAGGGACACCTGCGATGCAGACGGAGGAACAGCAATTATGCCGTAAATAGCTTTAGTGCTGCTGTGGCAAAAAGTTTAATTAAATTAAATAAAAAAAAAAAAAAGGAAACCACTGCTGACGCAAAAGGAACACCTGCGACACAGATGGGGGAACAGTAACGATGCAGCAACAGGAACAAAAATGAACAAAGAAAATAAAATAGGAACAGTGGTGATGCAGAAGTGCTGTAAAAACACTGACACTTCAATGACACCCCTATACTGCTCTTCTCAACACCGCACTATACTGTCACTGGCTAAACTACACTGTCTCTTAGCACACCACTAACTAACCTCTCAATTAACACCAACACACTACACAAGCCTGCTGTATAAGCAGCCTTGCATAGTGTGGGGTATGGACTGTGAGCCACGATTGACCAAAGTCACCGAGACTTTGGCCAATCATGGCTCTCACAGTGCATTGTGCTGTGACTGGCCAAACCTTTGGTCAGGTGCATTGTTCTCCCACGGAATGCTCTAACCATTCATGTGTTTGCACACATGAACACCCAATGTTCGACTCAAACATCCAACTCATCTCTAGTGGCGCTAGACAATACCTCTTCTTCCGATGTTGCCCAGGAAAGTCCAAAGTTTGGACACCCCTGATCTAGGTGAAATTTATGAGCACACTACAAAACCTGAAAAAATAGGTTGTTCTTGCTTTGCATGTATCGTGGTTTTTTTTCCCAGCCTGTTAGTTCAGATAAAGTTATGTTTACATGTGTTTGACTAATGACAGAAACCCCAACACGATTCATAGCAAGAACAGAAGTAACTGTCTAATCTGTTGTGACTGACAAACCAGCATTATAACTAGACCCTTCATAGTCACAAAGTATCTGAAATCCTCTACAGCATTTCTCTGCTTCCGAAATATACTTTACTTACTTACACTCTGACAGCCAAAATGTTGCATATCTGCATTTCACTTGTTAACAAATGCCACTTTTGTCCAAGGAGGGTTTACCACTTTTCAGCTGCAGATAAGGATTCTGGGTAGCTGTATGCAAATGAGCTCAAAGGTCTCATTTATATGTCATGGTTGGATGTAAAGTAGTCTCCTTATGCAGATGTATGCATGCCGGGGTCTATTGTGTGCAATTCCCCAAATCTTTCTCTCAAGGAGTTCTGCCATTGGTATCATTTACTATTCAAACACAATTTTCTCAGAAAATGGAGAAGCCTTTTAAAAAAAAAAGATTTGGAATAATGGCAAAGTCAAATCAAACTTCTATTGATCACTTTTAATTCTAGGCAGCTTTATGTATTGTAACTTTATATAGACTTAAAACTTTTTATATCAAACTAGCATTTTTGTAGAGGGGAGGGTGATTTCAATGCTGCTTCTGTTAAAAATGTGACTACGAAATCTGAAACACATTTCATAAATCTGTCCTGAATACAGTGGTATTATGGTTTAGCAATGAGCCGAAAGTACTGTACTAGACTGAGGCTAATGCATTTAATTATAGCAGCTTGTTGCATTGTTTGATTTTTTTTCTCCAGTTTAATACTGGCAAGGTTGTAGCTTAGTGCGGAAGAGGCAGAATCGATTCTCTTTCCCTTGCTGAATGCACCCTAGAAATAAAATATGGATAAGGTTCTAAACTAAGCCAAACCCTCCATTTCTAACAAAAGGCCTTAGTCCTTTATTCTTTACCTTTTTTCCCAATACAGCTGAAACATTTTTTGTATCTGTGCTTTCCATGGTGATGCAACCTTGAGGGCTAAAATTTGAGGTGTATTCCCACATTGCAAAGCTGAGCCAGTGGCATAAGGAATTACTTTACTTACACAACAAAAGACATTAACCAACCGACATTTTTAAATCACATAAATTATCATGCTAAAATATTATTAATATTTTTATGTCTGGTAATATTGCTGTTCTTCTTATTTTAATTCAGCATTGCAGCTTCCCTTCCGTTACTATCTTTTTTTTTTTTTTTCTCTTTCTTTTTTTTTTAAACAAGACATTTGTTTGGCTGCTGTTCCCTCAGATCCACATATAATATGCTGAATAAGATTATCTTGGGAAAGGCCAGCTGGATAGCCAGTAATCCAAAATACATGAGGTTCCATCATTATATTTACCACCCCAGTGATTCCATACACTCGTAGGAAATTGGATCCTTTTTTCGTGTTTTTTTGCCTTCTCTACAAAATTCAGGTGCACTGTCCATCCTTTGTTGCTGCAAGAAGAATGCTGTCATTGGGTTACTGATCTAAACAGAGTTACATGTACTTTAAAAGACGGAATGGGTTTTGCTTAAAGGAAAAATTGTAACCTAGCAAAGTGTGAATGTAAACTCGCCAGTGAACAAGAAAAGTTGATCATGTTCGCTGAAGTGTTGTGAACAATGCTATTAAGCTAAGTTATAGCCGGAAAGATGGACAAACTCAGCAAAAATAAATAAATAAATAGAAGACAAATGTAAGCTGACAAAGGCCTGACTGTGCTAGATCAGTGCTAGGTAACCAGTTAGGATGTTGTGGCTTCAAATGTGACCCCACACTCAGCTGAAGGTCTACAAATAGACTTATTACTCATTTTGCTTTGTAATAAAGTAAAATAGGGAAGAATATTGATCAAAATGTATAAATACTTAAAACATTGGTTAAAACTGTCTTAAAACTTTTTTATTGTTGAGTAGAGTGTCAGGTTTGTATTGCTGTTTGTATCCCTGATAGGGAGATTTGCTATTACTACCCTGGCTGTTGTCACCAGGAATAAGAGTGAAGGGAAATCCACGTAGTCAATGATACAGAAGTAGTGAGGATATCTTTTAAAAGGGACCCCTGTTTTGGCACTACAAACAATGGTTCATAAAATGTAACACTTTATTGAACATGCACAAAATAGTAGATAAACATATAAAAATAGTTGATAACGCCCTGTGGGTGGAGCGAAACGCGTTGACGCACTTCCGGTTGCCTGTCCGGCGTCTGACGTCATTTCCGGTGAGTGGAACGCACGCCGAGCGGTGCGTTCCAAGGGGCCATCTTTGCATAGTGGATAGTCTGCATCTGAGGTCTGTCATCCTGCTGTATACCAAGCTGTGGGGTCTCTATACAAAAGTCGCTGTATATGGAAAATAGATCGTTTTTAAAGCAAGATCGTTTTGTTCCAATAAAATGCGGGTTATATCCTGCTAAAATGTGAGTGGTCTGGAGAAATTCTTTTGATTGGAAATCACTACGGTATCACACTATGGCTTTTTCTTCCTCCTGATTTTCCCTGGGGGATTCGGTGAGAGGAGTAACCAGAAGAGGTATCCATATCCGAGAGGAGGCATTATTTGGAGGTCTTATACAAAGTAAAAAGGGGGTCCAGGAGCCCTTAATATCCCTGAAAGGCGTTTGACTCACCATTATCTGGTGAGTGCGGTGAATGTTGGTTTTGCACTGATGGATGGTGAAGGTATCAAAGGCACGGAAGAATCCAATGAAATTACAATATAATTAATTTTGTCACGGGACTGTTATTTTGGGATTTTTGTCACTGGACTTAGTAATTTTAAAATCATTTATATATATTTTTTCAATAACACAAAAGTGTTTTTGTGTCACAGTTTTTTAAGTTTGTAATATTTATTTATTAATTACCAATTCAATGGGTTGGGTGATGCAATTTATTATGTGGGTTTGCGCTGGTATTTATTGATATAAAAATAGTAGATAAACATGTAAAAAAAAAATTTGTTACAGAATATATTCTGACCCTGTAACATACAAAAATATGCAGATTCTTGTACTGCTAGCAACTCCCACATTAGCAAAGATATGCCACAACTCTGCAATAACTAAAAAGGGGTACTCTTTAGATGATAATAATAGCAATGGCTCAACATGTTTCACGGTGATATCGCTTCTTCAGGAGCTGTAAGAAGACTTCTTTGTGAAGAAATATACAGAATTGTGTTGATAAAATAACAAGCAACAATTTCCATACAATGCTGAATGTATACATATCAAAACAAATGGTAATGAAGCAAATATAACACCTCAAAGCACATACATCTGCATAGAAGTGATGTAAAGAAGCGTCTAAGGACACCATGGTGGGTCAATCAATATTGATAGTAGTATAATGAGGCACTCCTAACTAATTGGTACCACTATAAATTAAGGGATATAACTGACCTTGCGGCTAATAGCACATAGTAAGGCCACTGGTTATTGTCCTGGCATGGGAACACCTGGGTCAACCTGAAGGGGCCAGTATTGTATGTATAGATCTACACGTAAAACATAGAAGAAAAAAAAAGGTACATCAGTATTTAATTTGTGGAGCATGAAAGCCCCACTTGTCCCCAACTGGGACCCCAATAGATAAAGCAGCCAATAGAGTGATCAACATGCAGAAAAGTGATGGATCTTACTTGCATATTGAATGATGAAATGGAGGCCCTAGAAATGCCCCCTAATGGTGGTGGTTTAATACTCAAACCAGTCATGTAGTGATCTATAAAGAGACATATACTGTATATGATCACTTGGGGCAAATCCCACTGGTTAACATTAATCTCAAACTCGTTATAGCAGATAACAATACTACTATACCTATCTGGAGATGTAAAAGATGTACTGACTTCCAAAGGTCTCAGGATTACCTAGGAGCTTAAAACTCTGCCACCATGCCATGTAGAAGGCCTGAAAATCACCCAGAAATCCTACATGCCACCACCATGCTGCCTAACCGCCCTCACCATTTATAGCGATCCCAACCCAGGATGCCCACGCTGTCAATGGCGGCATGTGACATCACTGAGCCCAGTCATATACAGCCGCACATGTCTGCCACCATAAAGACGGCAGAAAGCTAGTGAGCAGGCGACAACCAGAGGCCATATTAGACACCACTGCAGGAGGCAGGTGGAGCCCAAGAAACACCTTGGCTGAGCCCCCACAAGGGCAACAGGGACCCCGGTCACGGCGCCACCAGCCACCCATCGATCACCAAGCCCTCCACACAGGGACCAGACTCCTACCCTCCACAATCCCAAGCAGACGTGCTTCACATAATCCAATAGAACAGATATACCTGATAACATTAGATATATTCCAGAATTACTACAATGGCAACAGTTTGATACATTAGTACTGGCTTGATTATGCCACAGCTCCATATATTACAATATAAAGAATCTTGAACAGGTAAAAAATTGCACACATGTAAGTATATCAGTGATTAAACTTAATATGGTGACATAATAATCAGGTACCTAAACACCACTAGATATAAATTATAGAAATGGTTTATAAGATAAGGTTTCATTGATGCCTGGTGGGCATGTGGCATTTCACCGTTCAATCCAAAACACTTCTTTTTGCAATATGCGTTTATCCCAGTTACCCCCTCTGGTACCCTTGGGAATTACTTCCAGTCCCATGAAAGAAATCATGGTGGTGTCAAAGCTGTGGTACAGGTCTAGATGCCTACTAACTGGCATAATCATTTTGCCATTGGCTGAGTAGTAGGTATGGTCACTCAAGCCCCGCATTTGCAGGTCATGAGATAGACCACACCCTCCGTGTTGTAATCTGCACAGAATTTAGGATGGAAGGTCTCCCCATTGGGTAGAGTAAATAATGTGCCAGACTTCATCCAAGGACCTATATTACATTGGTTGCATTTAAACATCCCCGCAGAGTGGGCTTGAGTAAATTTTGTGTGCGGCGTGTAATGACTCTTGGCGAGTTTGCGAGACTAGAAATTGGTATACATTTTACCCTGTGTTGCGAAGTACTATGCCTGGTGGATCGATACAGGAGAGAGGTTCTTGATTGTCCCAAAGCTCTATTGTATGCTTTGTGTAAGAGTGATTTGGAATATCCTCTTAGCAAAAGACGTTGGCTTAATAAATTAGCCTGAATCTTGAAATCCCTGTCATGAGTGCAATTGCATCTAATGCGAACATATTGTGCATACGAAATACTCCATACTAGGACAGGAGGGTGGGCACTGGCAGCATAAGATTGTATTGCAAGCTGTTGTTTTATGATAAAGAGTAGTGGCTAGGCAATTGTTCTGATCGTTGTAGATCTGTCAATCCAAAAAAGTAATAGTGGACTCATGATCATTGAGTGTAAATTTGAGACTGGAGTGATTAACATTTGACTTGTCTACAAATGTTTTTAATGATTTAATAGAGCCTGTCCAGATAATGAAGATATCGTCAATATATCTATACCAACATACTGCATTGCCCATAGCTTTGTTGGAGAAGAGACCCCCCCAAGTACAGATTGGAGTAGGCCGGGGCACAACAAGTGCCCATGGCCATGCCGGGCACCTGGAAGTTAGTGGGACCCTTTGAAGAGAAACCAATTGTGTGTCAGAATAAAGAGCAAAAGTCTCAATAGGAACTCATTGAATTCCCATTTGAAATGTTCTTGCTCAAACAGAAACGTCCATACAATTCTTACATCCTGCTCATGAGGGATGCTGGAGTATAAGGCCTCGAAAACAAGAGTTACCAGCAGGGCATTGGAGGGTACAGACATTCCCTCAATGTGTTTCAAAAAAATCAAGAGTATCCTTGATATAGGATGGTAACTGCACAACATGGGACATGAGAAAAAAATTAATGAATCTACTGGCATTTTCGGTCAGAAAGCCTATCCCCAAAACAATGGGTGATCCTGGTGGGGTCGTGGGATTTTTGTGAACTTTAGGTAACGCATAAAACGTAGGATCGGGAGGATGTTTTGGATTGAGAAAATCATAAATATCTTTATCAATCAATGACTCCAAATAGGCTGCATTGATTAGATCTTTATAGTCCAGATTAAATTGGCCCACAAACCTGCCTGAGATGGGACGGTACCAATCTGTATTGCTTAATATATCATTGCACATTTTTTTCATATTGCAATTTTGTCATCAACACAATGTTGCCTCCTTTGTTTAGGGTTTATTAATTATATCAGGATGGTTCTGAAGTGTAACAATGGCTTCCTGTTGTCTACTATTGAGGTTCCTCATAGTAGGTGCTAAACTCATACGTTTAATGTCACTTATAGTGGTTGTTAAAAATGCTCAAATATTGGTATTAATCATTAAATCTGGGAATTTCTGAGATTTACTGTACTGGGCATTTGAATGTTTTAGTTAGATTCTCCTGAGTTTCACAGCTCACAGTGGTATTAACACCAATACCATCAGTAGAGTTTTCACTCTCCTCCAACAATAACATCAGGTCATGCAACGCATGAAAGTCATGCATAGTGAAGTGCTTGATGCGTTCAGTAAGTACTTTATCCTGTCTCAATCTTTGTCTATCAGGATCAAAAAGGAATTTGAAGGTAAGATTCCTGGTAAATAAAGATCTTTGTTTCATAACGATCTAATTGAGTTGTTGGGCAAAAACTGAGGCCATATTTGATAACCTCTAATGCATACCTGGTGAGGTGATAAGGAGTGAGATTTATAACACTCAGTTCAGAATTGGTGGTAATCCCAAAAGGAGTGGATGTGTTATAGGCTGTGAATTGTTGTGTGTTAGATAGGGGTCTAAAATTTCTTGTCTCATAAGGGGGGAATTACTGGTAAAAAAACGGTTTGTTATGGAGTGGAAAACATTGGTGGTTGTGGATTAGCAATGTACAGAGAAGGTGTCAGAGGGATGGTCATCCAAGAAGTGTTTGAGGTGGATTGTGAATTGGAAATGCCGGATTGTGAATGAATGATTTGCAGAGCTTGTGTAGCCACCTGACCTAGGTGATTGTTACGCCAGTGTAAGGGTTCCCATTGCTTGTAGCAGCTTGAACACATGGGACATGGGATGCACCCAGGGTGAACTGTTGAAAATGATGGGGGCGTCTCTTGGGAGTGTGGGAAAGGCCATAACCACCCCCATAATGGTTTCTTTTGCATGGACCAAGAAAAGTATTATATGGTCCACACACATGATTACCCCATGGTGGTTATTGAATAGAGGAAGAGGAAGAATCTGACTCAGTACCCTCATCAACATTTGAGTTCCCATTAAAGGACAGATTGGAATTACCTTGTCTCAGTAATCCACGATTATATGTTGGATTGGCCCAATGATAGGCATATCTTTCCATAAAGGCCAAACGGTCCTTAGAGAGTTTGTTCTGCAAAGTTTGGTGCAAAACAAGATTTCGTTCCATATGCTTAAAGGCAAGAGCAAAATATGAAGCCTATCTCAAATTTGACTAGTGCAACCCTAATATTTATATTTTAGCCTATCATCCCTTGGCTTATCTGTTATGATCTTGAGAGTCTATATAGCCAAATATCACTATTTGTCAAGGATCTCAAGATCCGCCGCGGCGCACGTGTCTGCGCATGCGCTGAATACCAATGTGCACCAGCATGCGGGCACTAGGACATAGGCGACCGCGGCAACAATTGCGGTCGCGCATGGGCACTCACACACACGGACACGTGCCTGGCACAAAATGACCGTGCAGGGCACACTATTTAAACTGACCCCTTGCAATGCTCCAATTGCCATAAGGTCTTGTTCCTGTTGTTCCTGCTCGCTCTGTTCCTGAGATTGCCTTGTTGCTGACCTAGCCTGACTCTGATTGCTGTTGACCGTCTCCTGCCCTGACCCCTGGCTCATCTTGACTTCTCTTCTGCCTGTTCCTGATAACCTGACCTCCTGCTGCTGAACCTGGCCTGTGACCCGATTATTCTCTGTCTACTGCTCTCTACCGTTTCACCTCCACTGTTACCGACCTGGGCTGCCTGACTTCGCTTTCTCTCCACGGTGTCATCCATCCATCCATCCTGCACGGATCCATCCACTACTGCCCAGATCTGCTCCGCCTCTTCACAGTAGGCTCTTATCAGCTACGTACCACTACTGCGGCTGGGTGTACTCAGGGGCCGCAACCGTGTCTCAGCCTGCTCCAAGTCCATCCCCACCATCAGGGGCTCTGGTGAACAAGCAGACTGGGGCTTAGACTCTGCGCCCTGGGGAATCCCGGCCTGTGGATCTCTAGAGTTACCGCCAGTCGGTACCTGACACTATTAATCTATTAATAGTCATTCCAGATGGGAACACTATCATCCTATATAACAGCTATCAGTTTCAGTGAGTATCTTATCCCATCCTATTTCATTTAATCTACAATGCATGTTTGGCCCCCTGGCCAAATTTGGGTATTTATTCTACTTTTAGAGAACCACCATCAGCTTTCTTAGTTTTCTTCAGGTTAAAGGGATTTTCGTCAACTTTCTGTTTTGGCTATGGGACAGGAAGTGAAGGGAAATCTTCGCAACGGGACACAGATGGCAAAAATAAACCTTACAGGGGTTACAACCCTCTCTTATCCAAAACTTAAAAAAACAGTTTTGCCTTTAGTTCTACTTTAACCACTTGCCGTCCGGCCACTGTATATAAACGGCGGGATGGTGGCAGTCCAGGGGCGGGTTGCCGTTCATAAACGGTGCCCGCCATTATGGACTGTGTGCGCTCCCTTGGAGCACGCAGCACCGCGATCCGATGCCCGCTGTGTCCTCCGGACACAGTGGAACACCGATCGTCGTACAGGACCTCAGTGTAAAAAAAAAATCTTTATCACCCCCCACAAGTAGTACAGTGTCACCATGGTGACACTGTACTGCTAGGGTGACAGTATGTAGAAAAAAAACCCCAAAAAAAACAAATAATATAAAAAAATAAAATACAAATGTAAAAAAAAAATTAAAAAAATTATAATTTGTGGTTATAAACTAATCTGGGTTATTTTATTTTTTTACTAAAAAGATAACTGAATACATTTTGGCCAAGATTTATGATGAAATATTATTTATTTGCAAAATTTTATAAGAAAAATACTTTTTTTTTTAATTTTTGGACTTTTTCATTTATATAGCAAAAAAAAATAAAAAATCTCAGTGGTGGATAAATACCACCAAAATAAAGCTTTATCTGTCTCAAAAAAATGCTAAAAAATTCATATGGGTACAGTGTTGCATGACTGCCAATTGTCATTCAAAGTGTGATAGCGCTGAAAGCTGAAAATTGGCCTGGACAGGAAGGGGGTAAAAGTGTCCGGACTGGAAGTGGTTAATTACAGAGAAACATACTGTGCTTTGGCAAATTGCAGACTCATCTTACTTGGTTTCTTCATCAATCATTATTATCTTTTTTACCTAAGATTGAATATTGTTGTAGGTAATAATCTTAAAGTGATACTAAACACACACTGTTTACATGATTTACATGATCTCTTCACTTTCTGTATATGGATGGCACTGTATATGGACGGCACTGTAATAATTTGAATATTAAATACCTTTTTTCCTAATCCATATACAGCTGTCACATAACCCTGCTCTTTCTCAGCCTGTCATCAGGGAGACAGTGGCAGGCGAAGCTTCTAGTCCTCTGCTACTGGTCACATATTCATGTAAAAAAAACAGCCTTTAGGATACAGAGTAAAAATAAATAATTCATATCAATAGTTTATTTGTCATACAAATAAATATTTGAAATGAAATTTTTATTATTTGTTGGCAACATGGTGTGGGCGGATTTCTGACAGCCACAGGCTGTGTCACACTCCTCCAGACTGTGTCTTAGAATAACAGGGAGGTGAAGCCTCTATCAATCAAGTTGTAATATCCCGCCCATATTGTGTTTAGCTGGTTAGTGGGCATGGAGGAGGAGGAATGGAGTGGGATATCATTTACCACTGTGTATACTCTCACACGTGTGGCCCTATAGTCACATGGGCTGCTTAGATGTGAAAGGGAGTAAATTCTCAAGGTAGAAATACATTGAAAATGAGCATATGCATTAGCTACCAACACTGCTTTGCAAAATCTCCAACTGCAGTGAGGACATGGACAGGGCAGGTGACAGAGAACAGCAGGATACAGAAAACTAATACCATAGTGACTGACTGAGTATGAACAACATGTAATACAGCATTTATTGATAGTTTTTTTTTTAATTGATGTGGGTTTAATGACACTTTAAAAGGGTTTTGTAAGCTTGTAAAGGTTACATTTGTTGACAATTGTTCTTGACCTATATACAGTATCTTGTAATGACTATAACAATACAGTTTCAGTTTCAAGCTGGCTGAATTGCTGCTGCCACAATGTGTATCTCTGCAGAGCAACATTCTCTGACTTCTCCAATGCTTCAGCAGACAAGAGGATCATAAGAGAACATACAGTAGACTACATGTGGGATGTGAGAACTGCCTGTCATTGCCTATGTTGCTAGCTAAATGGGAGCAATAGTGCTGTAAACATTCCAGGAATAACATGCACAGTTTTATGTATATTACTTTATACCTATCACACATGTAAAACAGTGGCTTACTTAGAAAATCAGAAAATGTAAAAAGGTAATGTTATATCTTGCTAGGTATACATGACATTTGCTCATGAAATGGGTTATTTACTTAATTAGATTATAGTATGTGTCATTTTTCTTACAAGACTTCGGATAAAGAAAATGTCCCACTCTCCCATTAACACGACTTCTGTGATGTAATCCAGCACTCTATCTCACACATTTCCCTTTAAAATTAATTTAAATTACATTAATTGTCCTTTCATAACATTCCCTCCTGCAATGTAATTGCACAAGCCTTTTCTCTTACATATTTAATTGAGAAATCATGTAATTAGGGCGTTGGATGCAGCTTAGGGAAAATCTGCTAAGTTCTTTAGCTTCAGTGTTTGAGCCTCACTTTTTCTGCCTACAGACTCTTCCAAATTGGATCTCACTATGTAGACTGCTGTTTTGGCGGGCCAAAAACAGTCAATGAAGAACTTCAGTTACAGTTAAAATTTCAACATGCAATCAAACAGTAGAAGTATTTAGGTAAATATAACATTTGACCAGGGCTGCTGTTAGAAACCATGGGGTCCTATTCAGCCAACCTGACAGCCCCCCCCAAAAATAACAGTTTACTATGCTTCCGTTATGAGTGAACGCAGCGAGTGATCAGTACCGATCACTCATTGTGTTCGTCCAGGAAAGAAAGAGGCTGGTAAATGTGACATATTTACCGGACTCTTCCCCCACACTCCATCCTGAAGGACCCTAGTGTGTGCTGGCAATTGCCGGTGAGAAAGAGGGGAGGGAAGTCAGCAGCAATGTGGAGATGAGGGCAGACGGGGAGGGGGGGTCTGGGCAGCAGGGGGAAACATATGGTGCACAGTTAGGATGATGGGTGTGGCGGGGGGTGAGGGGGGCAATTACTGGAACTGATCTCCTGTATGGCTCTCTCTGCAGCAGCTGAAAGCCAGCAGGAGGGAGAAGAGAAGAAACCAGCTTTCAGCTATTGCAGAAGAGAGCCCTACAGGGGATCGGTTCCAGTAATTGCCCCCGCACTGTGCCAATCATCGTCCCTTCTCACATCCAAATAACCCAGCTGCCTGGGCCCCCCTGCTGGCCTGGGCCCCGTACAGAAGGACTGGCGGTACCCTCTTGTCCACAGACCTGCGTTTGACCCTAGCAATTTGTTTTTGACTTATTCCCAGGGGGCCACTCTGCCTGGTTTGTAAAGTCAGGTGCTTTGTCAAGGACACAGCTGGCCTATAATCAACTTAGATGGGTCATCAGTGCCTAATCAAACATAGCCAACACCTGATGAACCGATTTACCCTAGGTTCACATCTGTGTGGGTGGTGCCGCTGCGGATCCGGATTAATTCTAATGGCACGCTGCCCGCACTGGAAAACGCAACCGTACTGGGAAGTGAGGTTCCCGTGCAGGCTGCATTTTCCAAAGAAGTGCAGGGACTTCTTCCCTGCGTGTCACAGGCACAGGAGTCCATTCAAATGAATGGGCTCTCATGCCCATGCAAAACGTGGCCCTCACAGCTGCATATATGTGAACTGTGGGTTAGTCTCCAACACTTGTACTAAACAACTTATACAGGCCATACATGGGTCGAATTCTGAGCAAATTTTCTTTAGAAAATCTGAAATTTTGTGCATTTTGTAATCTGATAGTGCCACCATTGATTTTGAAATTCGACCAATCAAGCCTTCAATTTCACCTCATGCTGCTACAGAAAATAATTTTCGTGGCTGGGAATCTTATTTTCTTTCCAGGTCACAGCCCATGCTCATTTCATGCACAATTTTCCCATCAATGATTAGAATTTTGTTCGTTTTGCAAAAATTTCCAACATGCCCGATCACTCAAATTGGAGGGCCACACAAAAGTCTGTGGCCCACTAATAATGCAAAATTTCAAAGAAAATTCGTAGTTACGATTTTTGAAAGAAAATTATTTTGGAATTCGTCCCATGTATGGCCTGCATTAAGTTCATGGCACACAAGTTAGGTGCAGGAGGTGCATGCTCAGTTTGCTTGCCCAAACGTCAAGAGGGCAGAATGTCTAGGTTAATCATTAGAAAGTGAGTTCCCTGACATTCAGATAGATTTAACAGTTAGCCTTTAAATTCACATAAACTATTGACGTAAATTAAATACAGAAACCCTTTTATAACGGCTGCCTTAATGGGGAATTACAGAAGACAGGAAGAGAGTGTATAGTTCAACTTTCTCTGTCAAGATTTTAGGACTCCAAGTAAAAGGTTTGTTAATACCTATAAGGCTCCATGCACACTGGGTGTTTTAATAGCATTTTTTTTGCTCCAAAAACTGTCCAAAAACGCCAGTTTGCCACAGTTTACTGTGTTTTACAACATTAGAGCGTTTTTACAGCTAAAAAACTCCTCTAGAAACCCACTAGTTCTGGGGGTTTTTTCCAGCCATAAAACGTCCTAGCCAAAAAAACATTGATTACAGCCTATGTGTGCATGGACACATAGGATAACATGCTGGGGAGTTTACTGGAAAAAAAGCCAAAAACAACAGCTGTAAAAACGTCCAGTGTGCATGAGGACTAAGGCATTCTCCATACTGTTAAATAAAATTTTAATAATCTACAAAAAGCAACAGTAGGTAGGCCGAGATGGGACGTCATTTATTTATTTAGCATCCAAAATACATTTAAATATCAGTTTTGGATGAACTGATCATTAGCTAACGTTTCTCGTGCAGGATTCAGAAGAACACATCATCTTCCTTTATGATTGTAGTATGTATTACACATAAATCTGCTAGTTACTTGTTTGTTAAGTGTAACAGACCAGTCCCATATTACTTTAATAGGTTTAACACATCAGATGCTCCTGGACAGTAGAAGGTATTTGTGGCAGATCTGGATGGTAGCAACCTAGGTAAGATATAAAGCTAAATACTTATATGCAATCCTTTATCTTTTCCTTTGTTTTTTTTTTTTGATGCGAGAATGCAGTTTCATCCTTTATATTTTTATAGTTTTATTTAGTTAACAATATATAGCTTGGATTACAATGTAGTGTTTTTGGCAATTTGAAGTGTATGGAAATAATATGTTATAAGCTGGAATTACCCTTTGTGGCAGTGTAATGTCTTAGGCTTTTTATCATGCTAGCTAAATCTCGGTCATATGTGAAAAATTAAATTCAATATTCAGAAGACATTACACTGTTTCCTTCTCCATATATCCATCTTCCTGGCATTGTTGTCATCAAATAGTTACGCATTGTTGAGGTTCTGGAACCTGAAGGTAGATCAGCAATGGGAATGGGCAGCTGCGTTGCGGCACTGACAAATGACTAGATAATGAGGATGTAACATACAAGAACTGCTGGTTTGGGTGTCTTTTGGATGCTGATTTGTGCTCTCTGGAGAAAAGCTGCAAGAACAAATATCCATAAACCCAACAAGGCAATATCATACACTCCGATATATTACAATTTACAAAAAAAAAAAAAGCTAATTTTAGCTGGGTACTCTACATGCATAATAACATGTTGCACTGAGCTTTTATGAGTAATCTGGGATTACTGCCTATATTAATGTTCATACAGTGAAAAGGATCATATCATTTGTAACTGCGGACATGAGAGCTTAAAAGGCTGAAAGCATTGAGCAGGCTGATCCATGGCTGTTATAGAGGTTTATGTAGAAAACCAGGGGTGCACATACGCATAGTAGGAAGGTAGCCTATGCATGCATTATGTAACTTCAGTCTAATACCTATGGGGCCCAAATGTTTCATGAACAGGAATGTTGTTATGTGAATGGGGACTGGGGAGAGAACAGTGTTGGAGGAAGATGTCCTCCTATCACGTGTGTCATAGGGGAGCAATAGTGATTGGAACAGGATTTCTACTTTGTCTGAGTGAGTGATATTTAAAACTTCCCATAGACATAGATTGTTGCTTTATCTGGCCAGAAATATTCAAAATGGGAGACTATTTTGTGTCTATGGATAGCTTTAACCTCCCTAGCAGTCTGATTATGTCCATATTTCTGTGCTCAAAGCGGTACATTTTTTTGCATGGAAATATGTATTTTTTTTATTGTAGGCCTGTAATTTTTAGGAATAACTCACTGAAATCTGTCCGAACAAGAGTCTAGTAAACATCCCGGGTATGTTAAAATTTGAAACACGAAATCATAAATTATAATTTAATAAATAATCATAAAAAATAATAATAATAAATTTAATTCAATAATATAATCAAACCAAAAACACTGAAATTTGAAATATAGAGCCAAGTTTGCACATCACTGAGCAAAGTCGCAAAATCGTTTTTCGGTGTCTGATGATGAATTTCCCCACGAATCATTATCACTCAATTCTGCAAGTAGTTCTAATTTACTATCTCTGTTCTCTAGCTGGTCTAAAACCGCTTTTGACCCAAAGGGACGCTTTTTGGTTGCCATGGACATTTCCAGGCAGAAAGAACGGTAAAAATGCAGGCAGGGCACAGGACAAAGCACTCTGGACAAAATGTATGTGAAATGGTTTGATACAGTAATGTTTTACTATGTGATTTTAGTGAATGTAGTGAATGTGACTTTTTCACATTTTTAAATTTCCCTCCGTTCCGTCCCCCGTACGTCCCGTACGTCCTGACGTTGCAGGGAACGGAACCCAGAAGACGGATGCCGGCATCGCCCAGAGGACAATGCCGAGGACACTGCAGGAGGGACATCGTGGGAGCACAGGACAAGGTAAGTGAAGAAGAGATGCAGGGTATTCCCGAGTGTAGCTCGGGGTTACTGCTTGTGGTGCTGAAACTTTACCCCGAGCCACACTCGGGAATACCTCCAGGGAGGTTAAAGCCCAACTGCAGGCTGCTTTTGCCACCTCAATTTAGTGGAGACCTAACCCCCTCCGCAGTACTCTCTTTTCATTGCAAGATGTCTTCAGTATTCCAGGTTAAATGACACCCAGTTTCACTCATTTGGAATGATTGAGGACATACTGTGAGTGCAAAGAATCATCTTGATGCTTTGCATTCACTGTGGAGTAGTGCAGAGAGCAGTGTTGATGTCATTGTGTCAGCGCTGCTTTCTGCATTACTGAGGACAGAATAGGAAAAGACAAAAATGAATCCACAGTATCACAAGACATGTCTGAAAAGTTTATGAAAGCTAAAAAAAAAAAGAAAGTGCCCTGAATGTTTGTTGGCACTGTAAGGAGGAGCATGGCTTGCTCTTGCATATCTTTTGGTCTTGTGGGAAACTGACTGCCTTTTTGGCACAGGTGAGGGCTCTGATTCATTGCCTGACTGGGTTTGACCTGGAGTTAGACCCTGCTGGATATCTGCTGCTCCACTCTGATCTCTCTAGGAAACGCTTCAAGCGCTCTATCTTGGTGCATTTGCTCAATTCTGCTCGGGCCTGTATACCGGCTCTCTGGAAGTAGGAGGCTCCCCCTTCTATTTCTATGTGGCTATCCAGGGTAGAGGACATTCACTCAATGGAAAGTATCATGGCGGTGGTCCGGGGTGAGGTGGCCCAGTTTTACCAGAAATGGATTAATTGGTCTCTCTTTATTTGCTCAAGTGAATATGATGCCTTGCTGCGATCAGTGGCTTGAAGTCCCTTCGTCGTTCTCCTTTTGCACCTTTCTTCTCCCTTCTCTCCCTCTTTTTTCTTTTCCTTGTCCTGGATGCTGCTGCTGTTTGTTTATGACACTAGTCTGGTCTGTTTGTACTAACTTTCGGCCCAGTGTGCTATACTTTACTGTTTTTGGAACTGTTAATTTGAATCTCTATGTATTTGGACTGCACCTGGTTCGTTGTCTTATCTGCTGTCATCCACTCATTCACCTTATTTTTGTATACATTTGTACTGTAAAAAGGCTGTTTAAATAAAGTATATTAAAAAAAAAAAAGCATAACATAAAGCTTGTGGGGGCAATTGGGAAGGAAGTGTGCTGAACTAGGAGTTGGGCTTTAACTAAGGCTGATTATTGCATACTAGAGTTTATGGTACGCACTCACAGACCTATCTTCAGACTTTATGGGGATGATTTTCTAAAGTCTAATAAACTATTCACCTTGTAAGGGAATTGGGCATTGAACCCACCCCCTTTGTGTCGTCATCTGTGAGACCCACTGAGAGCCTAGTCTACAGCAGCTCTTTACTATATATGTGCCATTTTAGAATTACTTATGTGAATATGTTTTTATGCATCTCTTTTCAATAATAATACAGCAGAGAGCATTCAATTTGTCCTGTTTTGTGTTTAACTGAGGGATAAGCGATCCCCTCTGGGGGAATCCTTTACCCTGGAATTTCATATGGAAATGGTTGTGGGCAGCACAGTGGCTAAATGGTTAGCACTTCTGCCTGGCAGTACTAGGGTTGTGGGTTCGAATCTCAACCACAGCACCACCTGCCTGGAGTTTGCATGTTCTCCCTGTGCCTGCGTGGGTTTCCTCTGGGTACTCCAGTTTCCATCCACACTCTAAAGACATGCTGGTAGGTTAATTGGCTCCTGTCTAAATTGTCCCTAGTATGTGTATGTATGAATGTGAGTCAGGGACCATAGATTGTACGCCCCTTGAGGGATAGGGACTGATGTGAATGTACAATATATATGTAAAGCACTGCGTAAATTGACAGCTCTATATAAGTACCTGAAATAAATAATAAATAAAAATACACAATGAAGGATTCTGAAGATTGACCAGCGTATACCTAGCTGTTCAATTTGATGAACCATCTGGAGTTGGAGATTGTATGGTCTCCTAAAGAGCAGAGGTCAATGTTTCTGGTGAGCATGTCATAACAGCACAGTGTTGGAGTGGGAGAATTTTTTTTTACTGGAAGAATGAAGATTTTTTTCACCGACTGTAATTTGAGGCACTTATACATCACTGGATATTATTTGAACATATCTTATGAAGTTGTTTCACAGTTATATTTTAGGTACATTTGCAATATATTTTGGGATCATTTGATCAAAGAGACTAACTATATGTTTTGAGCACTGCACTTTTTATATTTTTATTTTTTGTATGTATTTTATGTGAGTGCAGCACATATACACTGCTTTTGGTTATCAATGAAAACATAGTTACATAATTCCATAGCTAGTCTGGTTGAAAAATTACACAGGTCCGTCTAGTTCAACCAATAAAAAGGAAGAAAATGAATAAAAATTGTTTATACAATCCTGTGTACACAATCCTATACCAGAGGATCCAAGGAAGACAGAGGAAGGCAAAAATCCCAGCAAAGCATGATCCAATTTACAGCAGGGGAAAAAAATATTTCCTGATCCCCCAAGAGGCAATCGGATATTCCCTGGATCCACTTTACCTATAAATGTTAGTATCCAGCTATATTATGTGCATTTAGGAAATAATCCATTTTTTAATGCAATCAACTGAGCTGACCAGAATCCATGCTGTCTGTTGCTTTAAATATTTTTGTTCAATTTGGTCTTTAATTAAACTCTCCAGTATCTTCCCAACTATAGAAGTTAAACTAACAGGTCTATAATTACTTGGTAAAGACTTTAATCCCTTACGCCAATCCAGTGGTACTATGCCAGTCAATAAAGAGTCCATAAAAATTGGAAACAATGGCTTTGAAATGACAGAGCTCAATTCTTTTTAGTACCCGTGGGTGTATGCCATCTGGTCCAGGTGCTTTATTCACCTTTATTCTGTCTAAATATTTCTGGACCATGTCAATTCTGAACCATCCCCATTATGGACATGAGCTCCCTCATGCTCCTTTGTATACACAGAACTAAAGAAGACAGTTACTAAATTTGCTTTCTCTTTGTCCCCAGTTAATCACTCTAGATTTTTTTGTAAATGGCCTATATGCTCAGACCTGACCTTTTTACTCTTGATATATTTGAAGAATTTTTAGAGGTTTGCCCTACTATCTTTTGCAATCTATTGCTCATTTTTAAATTTTTATGCCCATGATTCCCTTTTTACATATCTGTTATATTCATTGTAACAATTAAATGATGACAGTTTTCCTTCATTTTTATATTTTGTAAAGCTTTTTTTAGCCTTTTAAACATATTGCGCATGGGAATATATTTTACAGTGGGTTCACATACAGGGTTTTTGATGAATTCCCATTTCTGTTCATCCATGCCAATATTCCCTTCCAATCTATGTCTTGGAGAGCAGCCCTCATCCTTGAAAAGTTTGCTCTCTTAAAGTTGAATGTTTTTATTTTTCCAGAATGCGCTGCTTATTTACAGCTAACATTAAATGAAATTATGTTATGGTCACTGCTACCCAGATGTTCTTTTATATGAACATTAGTAAAAAGCTCTGCCAAAACCAAATCACTTATCAAGGCTGCCTGTCTTGAACTTCTATATACTTCTGTATATCAACAGTGCTTTGCTTGACTATCTGTTAGCTCACAGGGGTTTGACTCATAAGGAAAAAACCTGAGGGCTATGACCATGGAGTTTCATACAGTACAGCCCAAAACATTTTTGTAGGAATCCCCATTGAATCCCCATCCCATTATTGAATCCCCATTGAAGAGTGAGAAATAAAGTGACCTACACTTTCTGGATATCTTTACCATGCATGTACAATCTGACCTTCGAAATTGTTCTTAGGAATCATTACTGAAAACTCCCATAGATTAGAAGAGTGGGTGATGTGTGGCATAAGCTTCCAATGTTGGGACAGTTCAAATGACCCCTTTTTAGAAAGTAGACACCCCAAGCTATATGCTGAGAGGCATGATGAGTATTTTGTAAATCTCATTTGTTGCCACAAGTTTTTGGAAAATGAATAAAGAAAATGAAAATAATTTTTTTTTTTCTTTATGTTTCAAAACCCTGTGTCAAAAAATGATATCTACAAAATACACACCATGCCTCTTATCAAATTCCTTGGGGTATCTACTTTCCAAAAATCTTTTGGGGGGGTGTTTGGACTATCCTGGCATTTCAGGGCCTCCGAAACTGTGATAAGTAGTGAGGAAGTGACATGAGGAAATATGCCCTTTAAAAGCCTGAAGTTGATACTTGGATTTTGAGGGCCTGTATGTGGTTAGGCTGCCAAAACGTTTGTTACATGTAGCATGCCCATACTTGGGAGAAGTAGCAGAATATGTTTTGGGGTGCAATTCCACATATTCCCATGGCATGTGTGAGCAATATATCATTTAACTGACAACTTTGTGCAACTTTGTCATTCTTTAAAAACTTGTGACAAAAAATAAAATCTTCCATGGGCTCAACATGCCTCGCAGCAAATTTCTTGGGGTGTCTACTTTCCAAAATGAGTTAATTTGGGGGGTATTGTACTGCCCTGGCATTTTAACACCTTAAGAAATGTGATAGGTAGTCAAAATGTAAAAGTTGTGTAAAGTTTGTAGACGCTATAACTTTCAGGCAAATATACACTTATTGGGGTTTTTTTTTACAACAGACATGTTGCAGAATACATTTTGGCCTAAATTTATGAAGAAATTTGAGTTTATTGGATATTTTTTATAAACAAAAGTAGAACATGTTTTTTTTAAATTTTTGATCTTTTTATGTTTATATCGCAAAAAATAAAAACCTCAGTGGTGACCAAATACTACCAAAAGAAAGCTCTATTTATGTGAAAAAAGGACATGTTGTTTGGGTACAGTGCTGCATGACTGCGTAATTACCAGTTGAAATAGCACAGTGCCAAATAGCAAAAAATGCCCTGGTTCGACAGGGGGTAAAATCTTCCTGAGCTGAAGTGGTTAATAACATTGCTGTTAAGACAGAAGGATCTGAAATAAACCACCTATATTTATAAAGTAGATTAGCAGCACTACACTTCTAATAGCTTAGAGTTATAACCATTGGATAGCTTCTGCATGTATACTCATATATCAGGGGAGATCTACAGCTCTCACCAACTTCCATCAGTATCCCCCATTTGTAAAATACAGCCAAATCCAATTAAAGTCATCAGATCAGATCCTTATGACGAAACAGCTGGTATATCCAGATGAAGGCATTACACCCAGTAGCGTTGAGTATTGACATCATCACATCATTGCATCATCACATGGCTGGCTGTTATGGCCCGGTTGGTGTTCTCGATGGTGGTTCATAAGAACTTCTCTATATCCCCTCACTGTTGATTATTTGACTAAGAGATTATCCAGCAGCTATATCTTGATGCTTGTGAGAGTGTAGTGCCACTGATGTACTTTTTATATGTGAGTGGTTGTCTTTTAGTCTTTTTATATTTTTAAAAAGAGCTACTACTCTATGGAATCTATTTTTTCTCCTTTTTCTGAATATTTAGCTACTGTTTGAGTTCAGATGGATCTCATCTGTTGCATTTTGGACAGTTATAAGTACTGCTCTCATATACTATATAGGGGGGATTTACTAAAACTAGAGCACTCAAATTCTGGTGCATGGTAACCAATCAGCTTCCAGCTTTAGCTTGTTCAATTAAGCTTTGACAATAAAACCTGAAAGCTGATTGGTTTCTATGCAGAGCAGCAAACTCCAGTTTTAATAAATCTCTCCCATAGTGTTTTAATTTAGTGCAGCTGCTTTTGACCAGCTGCTTTTAATTCACATTTACTTTTATGTTTTGTTTCATTGATACAAATGTCACATTAATTGGGCACAGTGTTATCACAATTTAATTGCCGTGGGTTCATAAACAGTGCACTGTTTAAAGCAAGAACTGAAAAGTCCTGAACAAGTAGTGTAGACCTGGCACACTCCTTACCAGACAAATGAAGATGGGTATTTGTAAATAAAACCAAAATATGATGGTATGATGATATTGGGATTTTTTTTGGAGAAGGATTAAAGAAAATAAACACGTGCGCTGTGTTGAACATTTATACATTACAATACACTACAGTATGGATACATGAAAATACATAAATTAGGATTCAAGGTTGAAAGACCTTCATTGTAAAAAGTATTAAATATATAATATACATTATTCACTGGTAAATACCTTCCTGGAAGGAGCAGGTCATCCACATTACAGAAAAACGTCCTACTTTTCTCTGAGATGAAGCTATCAGATCAGAGCTATCAATACCTTCTGTAAAGTCAACAATTTATATAACACATGTTTTCACTGAAAGAAGACTGAAATATCCTATTTTCTGATGAATTTCCTTTTCATCTGTAGACAGCTTGACAATTCTGTCTAACAAGGAGTGATAGTCTGAATGCTTGTACATAATGTCATAATTGTAAGTAAAGCCTAAAGCTGGCTCCTTGTAACAGAAAATGTTCTTCTATTCTGAGGCAGGAATCCAAGCCTGGTCCTCTCCATGTTAATAGTCAATATGTTTCACAGTAACAGCTCTGAAGTTTGCTTGTATTTCTTAGAAAATTTGATTACCATGGCTTCTACAAACCACTCAGTTTTAGATCGTAATTTGGCCCGTTCAAATTTTGATCAGTTTATGGTCATTCCTGTTCATGAGAAGTCGATCTAATAGGTTTGTTGGAAAATTTTGCTTTGATCAGAGCTGCAGCCAATTGGCTACAGTGCTGGTCATCGTATTCTGACAGCAGCGGAGTCCCACTGTCAGAATACAATGACACAGTGGAGATAATTCCCATATCCATTTCAAATGTTTGGATGGGGGAATCTGCTCAGTGTTTTCGTTCAGTCTTCCTGCTGAACACAAACAACTGAGCCAT
Organism: Staurois parvus; assembly: GCF_062004578.1. Classification (NCBI taxonomy): domain Eukaryota; kingdom Metazoa; phylum Chordata; class Amphibia; order Anura; family Ranidae; genus Staurois; species Staurois parvus. The sequence goes on along the minus strand of NW_028317801.1, from coordinate 4,197,189 downwards.
GTATGGCCAGCTTAAGTATTTTTGTGTTTGTTTTTGCATTTGCAAGCAAATTTCATGTGTATGAACAAGCATTCAGACTAATGCTCCTTCTTGCAGTTCATTTTAAAGTATAGTTCCACTTTTGGAGTCAAATTTTAACCCCCCCCGCTATATGTTTGTTATGTGTTCCCAATCACACAGCATAGCTAAAAATAATTTCAAAAAATAATTCTTACCTTTCTAATTGTTTCTTTGGAGCAGATGTATACATTTATACACAACTGCAAACTTATTTGGACAATTTCAAAGTGGGGACAGAGTGAGATAAAATGCATTAACACACAGTGTACCACATAAGCCTTAAGATATTTAAAGATGAACGTCTCTCCCTCCTTTACATTTTTTTCTTCCTCTCCTACCTTGAGCATTGGGTTGTCTTCAGAAAACATGCTTGCCTGCCAGGTTCTGTACCGCCATCTTTTCTTTTCTTATGTCATCAGGGAAGATCAAGATGTACCCTTCTTGACTGAGGATAACAACAGTTGAGGCCATCTGTTGTAGTGGTCTGCTTGAGCAGATATACCTGGACTGGACAAGGAATGATAACTTCTGTCATCTTGGGTATAATGACAGGAAATGCATACCAGTGCCAATGTACCTCCTAAATTCTTTCATCTTCCATCCCATCTAAACAATATCAAAGTGGATACAGTAAATCTTTAATAACTGAAGAACTCCTAAAGTATGCTATAGCCCATTTTCACTTTCCAGCACTGGTCGCTAAGGAAAGTTCATTGACCAAAATATACCCTCTAAGTAAAAAAACTGCAATGATCTCCTTTTTTCTCTGCACAGAACTGTCAATTGTCAGTTAAAATAACGCATTGCCGTATCGCAAAAAATGGCCTGGTCAGGAAGGGGGGGGGGGGGTAAATCCTCTGGAGGGCAAGTGTTCAAAGGGATTTGTTTGAGTGGACAGATATTATGCTAGATTGCAACTGCTAATTGTGTGAAGCTCTTGTAGAACTTATTAAATGTCTAACTTGTGATATGGACACATGCAAATTCCTCCTAATTTATTTTCTAGTGTAGAACCCTCCTAGTTAGCTAGGGGGTTAGTTCGCTAATTATTTTGTTAGTTAGGAGGCTGAGTAGCAGCCTGGGTGATAGTCAGAGAGGTCAAATTTGGGGCAGGGCTGAGAGGCTCTGCAGATCAGCTCACTAATACCTCCACCTAATCTAGAGACTTAGAGAATTTAATGGGCAGGGATGAGGAGGAGCTGGTCTGCACTCTTGGGGGATCCTGACCAATCCCCAGACAAAAGGCTTGGCATGGGGTCAGGACAGCCCTTAAGAATGACTGAACCTGCTCAGAGGCAGGAGAGTTTGGGTGGAAGGTGTGAGAGCAGGAGGCAGGTATGGAGCCTGGGAGGGGGCACAGTGGGAAGCTGCCTGCCTCCAGGTGGGATCTGGACAGGAGGAAAGCTAAGCCTCACTGGCCTCCTGAGAGATGATCATCTATAGAGCTAAGAAAGGAGCCAGACCAACAGAATACCTGAAGGCAGCTACCAACATACAGCTTGCAGGAGAGGAACGGTGAGTACTTCTACACCCCCTGGAGAGAAGGGAGAGGGCATTTGGGTGGGAAACCTGACTAGCCCCAGCTGGATTGTGCTCCTAAGGTGGCAGATACTTGATCCCTTTGTCCTGGGAAAGCCCTCAGCTTGCTGGATAAAGAAGGACCATCTGGGATTTGGGGTGGAAAACCAGGATAGGCTGGAGAGCTCTCCAAGGGGAGAAAAACCCTTCAGTGGACATGTACATAGTTTCTAGGAAGTTGTCCCCAGCTAACAGTTTCTAGGGCATCCCATGTGTCTTTAATCCCAATCCAAGTTCAATACCCTTAAAACAAAAAAAATATAAAATACAAACACATACAAAACATACAAAAAAATACAAGGATTGTTTTACTGTATCTGGAATTCAAGTCTGTGGAAAATGCGTGTTGCCTGGGTGTTCAGGACTGTAGGGGGACCCAAAACGTCAGCAACTCCTAAGGAGGTACCGGCCAGACTGCATCCCACCTTCAGAAGACAGATGCTGTCAGTGCATCTTTACCCACTGCCTCTCTGCCAAGAACTGAACTGTGAGTGCTATCCTAAGCAGCACTCTTCCCCGGGATTGTTTGTAGCTGGCATTTTTCTGCAATACAAGTTTATCTGCAACTGGATTCTGCACAGAGAAAACCCCTTAGATTCCATGCTTATCTTTTCCAAATGTAAACCATTGTTTTAGGTACAGTTGTGTTCAAAATAATAGCAGTCAGACATCACTAATCTGATCAATCACTGTTTTTGGTAGATATGATATTTATACATGGCAAATAATTTACTAGCAGGTGTAGTAGAGTAATAGAAATCCAACAGACCCAACAGTCATGACATGCATGCTGCTGATTCTTCGTAATTGAATCACTAATTGAAAGGTGCATGTTCAAAATAATAGCAGTGTAGAGTTCTATTAGTGAGGTCATTCATTCTTTGAAAAACAGGTGGCAATTATTGCCCTTATTTAAGGAAGGAAGGCAGCAAATGTTGTACATGCTGGTTACACTGCATTTCTCTCTGAAATTCTGAGGAAAATGGGTCCTTCCAGACATTGTTCAGAAGAACAGCGTACCTTGATTAAAAAGTTGATTGAAGAGGGGAAAACATATAAAGAAGTGCAGAAAATGATAGGCTGCTCAGCTTAAATGATTGCAGATACTTTAAAATGGCAACCAAAACCTGAAAGACGTGGAAGAAAGCGAAAAACTACCATTCGAATGGGTAGAAGAATAGCCAAAATGGCAAAGACTCAGCCAACAATCAGCTCCAGGAAGATCAAAGAAGGTCTAAAGCTCCCTGTGAGTACTGTTACAATTAGAAGACACCTATGTGAAGCCAAGCTATCTGCAAGAAGCCCCCGCAAAGTCCTACTGTTGAAAAAAAGACGTGCTGAAGAGGTCACAATTTGCCAAAGATCACATTGACTGGCCTAAAAAGAAATGGCGCAACATTTTGTGGACTGGTGAAAGTAAGATTGTTGTTTTTGGGTCTAGTGGCCGGAGACAGTTTGCCAGGCAACCCCCAAACACTGAATTCAAGCCACAGTACACTGTGAAGACAGTGAAGCATGGTTGCACAAGCATCATGATATGGGGATGTTTCTCATACTACGGTGTTGGGCCTATTTATCGCATACCAGGGATCATGGATCAGTTTGAATACATCAGAATACTTAAAGAGGTCATGCTGCCTTATGCTGAAGAGGAAATTCCCTTGAAATGGATGTTCCAACAAAACAACGACCCCAAACACACCAGTAAACGTGCAACTTCTTGGTTCCAGACCAACAAGATTGACGTTATGGAGTGGCCAGCCCAATCCCCGGGTTTTAATCCAATAGAAAACTTGTGGGGTGACATCAGAAATACAGTTTCTGAGGCAAAACCAAGAAATAGAGAAGAACTGTGGATTGGAGTCCAATCATCCTGGGCTGGAATACCTGTTCACAGGTGCCAGAAGTTGGTTGACTCCATGCAACACAGATGTACAGCAGTTCTCAGAAACAGTGGTTATACAACTAAATATTAATTAAGTGATTCAAAGGAAAGCAAAATCTTCAAATATTTTTCAGTTTATATAGTGAATGTTTGAGTTTGTAAAGAAGAATACAAACACTGCTATTTTTTTGAACAGTCTAATATTCACTTTTCTTCAATTGTTTTAGAGTAACAACACAAATTTGATATATTTTTCTTCATGTTTTGATTTGGAATAGAATGTGTAGTGTTCCCAATGCATTTGGTTGTATGGAAATAAAAGCTATTAGAAGGATTTTGAGCTTTATTCACTTTTTTCAACACACTGCTATTTATTTGAACACAACTGTATATGTTATTTTTCCTCCTGATATACAGTTGCAAGAAAACGTATGTGAACCCCTTGGGATTACGTGGAGTTTTGCATGAACTGGGCATAAAATGTGCTCTGATTGTCATCTAAGTCACAACAATAGAAGAACACAGTCTGCTGAACATAATACTACACAAATATTAGATGTTGCCATGGTTTAATTGCACATAACATGTAAACATTCACAGTGCAGGGAGGAAAAGGTATGTGAACCTTTGGACTTAATAACTGGTTGACCCTCCTTTGGCAGCAATAACCTCAATCAAACATTTCCTGTAGTTGCAGATCAGACCTGCACAACGATCTGGAGTAATTTTGGACCACTCCTCTTCACAAAACTGTTTCAGTGTAGCAATATTCTTGGGATGTCTGGTGTGAATCGCTCTCTTAAGGTCATGCCTCAGCATTTCAATCGGGTTGAGGTCAGGACTCTGACTGGGCCACTCCAGAAGGCGTATTCTGTGCTGTTGCAGCTGTTGTTTTGTTGAATTACTTGTATGCTTTGGGTCATTGTCCTGTTGCATCACCCATCCTCTGCGGAGCTTCAGTTGGCGGACAGATGGTCCTGCAAAATGTCTTGATAAACTCTGGAATTCATTTTCCCATCAATGACAACAATCTGTCCAGGCCCTGAGGCAGCAAAGCAGCCCTAAACCATGATGCTCCCTCCGCCATGTTTTACAGTGGGGATGAGGTTTTGATGTTGGTGTGCTGTGCCTTTTTTTCTCCACACATAGTGTTGTGTGTTCTTCCCAAACAACTCAATCTTGGTTTCATCTGTCCACAGTATATTTTGCCAGTAGTGCTGTGGAACATCCAGGTGCTCTTTTGCAAACTTCAAACGTGCTGCAATATTCTTTTTGGACAGCAATGGCTTTCTCCGTGCTGTCCTCCCATGTACTCCATTCTTGTTTAATGTTTTCCTTATTGTAGATGTGTCAACAAAAATGTTAGCATGTGCCAGAGATTTCTGTAGGTCTTTAGCTGACACTCTGGGATTCTTCTTTACCTCATGCAGCATTCTGCGCTGTGCTCTTGCAGTCATTTTTACAGGACGACCACGCCTAAGGAGAGTAGCAACAGTGCTAAACTTTCTCCATTTGTAGACAGTCTGTCTTACAGTGAACACATGAACATCAAGGCTTTTGGAGATACTTTTGTAACCCTTTCCAGCTTCATGCAAGTCAACAATTCTTGATCGTAGGTCTTCTGAGAGCTCTTTTCTGCGAGGCATGGTTCACATCAGACAGTGCTTCTTGAAACCAGTAAACCCAAAACAGGTGTGTGTTTTTTAAGGGCAGGACAGCTGTCAACAACACATCCAATATCATCACACTGATTGGAGTCAAGGTTGGCTCACTCCTGGCTCCAATTAGCTCTGGGAGAAGTCATTAAGCTAGGGCCTCACATACTTTTTCCTCCCTCCACTGTGAATGTTTACATGTTATGTGCAATTAAACCATGGCAACATCTAATATTTGTGTAGTATTATGTTCAGCAGACTGTGTTCTTCTATTGTTGTGACTTAGATGATGTTCAGAGCACATTTTATGCCCAATTCATGCAAAACTCCACGTAATCCCAAGGGGTTCACATATTTTTTCTTGCAACTGTAAGTCTGCCATTCGAACTCTTCTGAGTCAGTCTCTGCTGAAGGTAGGATGGCCTTTGCTGAATGTGGCACAGTCTTTTCTTTCATTGTAGCAGTCCTTTCTGTATTTTAGGCAGTCTTTTCTGTTCGTTAATTTGTTTTCCTGAACCTGAGACTGCCACACTAGCCTGAGACTTTGCCATTTCCATGCTTGCTGGAAACCAGCAAGCATCACTGTGCCAGTGTTACACTCTCCTGAGATTTTACCAGTGGCACATTTACCCCAGCTCATTTTCATGGGTAACTGTTTTGGCATCCCTCCTGTGGCTGAGAGGCCCACATTCCATTCAAGTGCCCATTCTGTCCAAGTATGCTCAGATGCTGCTTTTATTTTTGTATGTTCAGATACTAGTAGCGTTTGAACAGACTTGCCCAGGTGTTGCCTTCATTCAGGCAAGCCCTACGACGTCCTATGCTGTAGTGAACTGATATTACCTATACTCTATCATGTACAAATACTGGACACTTCCTCTGTAGGCTAGGTTTTGAGGGGTTCTTAGGTGATAAAGTGGATTCTGATATGTTCCATTGTGCACCTGGAGAAACCTCTCAACTCTGGAGTTTTCTTGGAGACTCTTAGACTCCTCTTAAGGGGACCAGGTTTCAGATGTTTAAGCTTGGTCTCCAGTGGGCACTGCTCGGTTGCCAATAATTGTGTTGGACTCTAATTAGTAGATTCCAACCCTGTTTGGTTTTGCTCTATAGATTCTGATCTTACTGGGTATTGTTGTGTTGGTTACGACTCATCTGGATATCACTCAATGGACTTTGGTGCTAATGTGCTAATGGGTTTCACTAAGATGACATTACTGACCCTGGTGGTTTTTCTGTCACTTACAATTTTGATCCTGGTGGTTGCCTTCTGCCAGGTTTGGGTGCTCTCCAATCCACCATTTGAGAAGGGGGTGATGTCAGGAATTACCAGTGTTTGATTTCTCCACCTGCGCCATTTGCTGCTGATCCTGCTGTTTTCTCTGAATTCCACTGCCTCTCTGCATTTGTGTTTATTTCCTTTCCTGCAGTCAGGTTTGGCTGTTTGTAGTCCAGGTCCCTTTCTGTGTACTGTTGCAAGTGGTCTGTTCTGGAGGACCCTGAAGTGAAAAAGGTGGAATCTGTCATTGATTCCAGGCAATCTGTAATATTTATTCAATTGGAAAGGCTATGGTGCTGAGGAAAGGTCTTGGGTTTCCCACTCTATCTTTATGCCCCACAGTTGGTGAAGAATTTTCATTGGCAGTTCCCAAAGAGGCCAGGGACCCCCTCCAAGAAGGGGCCCTAATAGTGCGGTACTGTCACAGATCAGCTGCAAAGCTGACCTATTTGTGGTTCTCTCATCCTATAAACTCTCCTACATTGCTACAGACTGCTTTGTTCCAGAACTGAGAGGTATAGGCTTTGTCATTTTTCAGCTGCTGGTTGATATAGCACCTACATGGCCAGTCTCTGCCCAGCCTGTCGTTCAGCTCACTATTTATCTATGCTTGGGCCAGCATCTGTTGTTTGGCAATAAGGTTTATTAGCCAAGTGATCCAGCTCCTGTGCTTCTGCATTCCTCTGGTTACCAGTTTCTGTCCTGACCTTTGCCCTGTCTCTGTTTCTGAACTTACCTATCTGATTTGTACCATGCTCTGGGTCTATATCTGCTCAGCTTACATCTACACAGGTGTGCCTGAGGACCACGTCCTGGTACATCCACCAGGAAAGTCCATTGCCTCTTACAGGATGCGCTGATGAAGATCAGGTGGAGTGTACTTAGACTCTGCGCCTCGGCCCTATTTAGAACCTGTGCCTTTTTTAAACAGGCAGATAGCACAGAGGATCCACTATGTAATTTGTCCACAACCCTTGCAAATACACAGCTATTAGGGTTGTGGCACAGGAGTGCCTAGCCATGCTCACAAACCAGGAAGTGGACTGCTTTCTTACAGGAGGAATTCAAGAAAACACATATTTTATTCAGGGTACTGTTTAAACAAAGTTAACATTACAAAATATAAAATTACATTTTTTTTAGCTAAGTTTCATTTTAATTTGAACTTGTACGAGCTAGCTTATTTATTAGCCTCCTCCTGCTACCTATATTTACTTTCACTTTTGACCCACCAATGCAAGAAAAAAAATTCTTTGGGGGCAACAAACCAATCTGATAAAGCTTTAAAGTGGTTGTAAAGTCCTGTGATAAGGCTTACCTGTAGGTACAGTAAATATTTTCTAAACATGCAGATAGGAGATATTTACTTGTATAGCAGCTGCGGACATCACCGGCACATGCGCACTGTGCACTCAATGGACAATATGCCATCCATTAAAAGAGCTGTGCCACGGCAATGATTCCTTCATGCATGTGCTGCTGGAACCCATGAACCCAGAAAAAAGACTGGGTGAAGATGGAGCCATGTCAGCGGTGACAGTGCTCCACTGGAGGCTTTGTTTTAAGGTAAGTCCTAAGCCTTAAGGGGTAAGCCATTTGCAATGCAGACTAGCACACTATGCTCTTAACCTGCAGAGTGAAGTTTTTCTTTTTGTGGTTTACTACCGCTTTAACAGGACCAAACCTAATTTCCCCCCCTGCCCCCACAGAACAACTGTTGGGCCTGATAACTGGCCATTCAGGTAGCCAGCTCTGCAATATGGATGGAAGAGAAGATAGTACCCACTGTTAAATTAACAGTTTCACATTCATTGTCTTTAGTTTCTGTGTATGTCTCTATCTCTACATATGTTTGTAACTGTGGCAGGGATATTAGAATGATCACATGACTTGCCACAGGAGGGAGCAGAGATTCCAGTTATTACAACAACATCTGCATTCCTCAGCAGTTTCCTAAACATTTCCATCATGTATGAAACTTGCTGAATTTAAAAATAGCGTGGGACTGAATTTTAAATATAGGTCTGATTCAACCCTAAGGCCATACCTGAGAACTCTCCAGCCAGATGACGGACTCCTTTCACAATTGTGTTCGTCTTTGTCCAGAGTACTGTAATGAGGATTTCAATTATATTTACTATGTGAATACTAAAAAATAGTGTTGAAAGTTGTATCAAGAAAAGATCAAGTGTAACTGAAAATGATTACAACGTAGATTAGTTTCCTAATTATACATGCATTAAATAATGGACTACACTGAAGAAGGTTTGCATCTTGGGACAATGGTGAAGTTTTTCTGCTCAGGGCCACCAGCCCAACATATTTTATAAGTACCAACTTGGGTGTTCAATGGGACCTCAAGGACTGTTTGGTGTCTGACTGGTGAAGTTTTTCCACTCAGAGCCACCAGCACGAAATACAGAATCTTAAATGTACTGGCCTGGGTGGCAGATGGGTCCTCAAGGACTGGTGTACCCAAAGAATGTGACCCTAGCTATACCAAGAGAGGGATGCTGAACACAAATAATGAGTCTACTTGGAGAGATTGTAAATAATTATTGTACTGTGAAGTGTTGTGTCTATTTTTCATTTAGTGAAGTTTTCAGTAAAGCTTGTATATGCACTAAAACATGTGTCTGCCCAAGTCAATTATCTTCATCTTCCTCTAATGCTGTATTACAGAATAATACAATGCATTCTGTTTTTTTACTGGTAGCACAGTAAAGTAACTCCATATACTGTATCTGCCGGCTGAACTATGCTTAGAGATCCTTCAGTGGAAGCATTACATTCTATTTTAGTTTTTAGGATGTTAAAATCGATGTTAGTGAATACATTATTTATTGTCCTATAGCACATCCTGACCCACACACATCTCCAATATTTGTTATGTACTATACTACTTAGAGACCTTTTTTCTGTCAGTATAAAAACATCCCCTCTGCGCCTGTATTATTACCAAACATTGGGTAATATTCCTTTAAAATGAATTAACCTGTGTCACATTTTAAGTCTCATCTTGGCTCCAACACTGACTAGTCCCCTTTGGCTAATTTAAAAATTCATTATTTCCAAGGGGATATTGCAGAGTGGTTGGGGAATTTTCTATTGCTGCAGGAACAAATGTGAGAGGTTTTGGCAGAAAGTAACCTGGGCAAACCTTAAATACACTTTAACTCTGACTCGAAGTGTTCATAATGCTTATTGTTTTTGGATATTTGAAGCAATTTAATTTGTAAGTTGTATATATATTTGAGCTTAGGCATACATAGATATACAATAAAATAAGGGGGAGTAGTGGGAGAAAGAGAGGCTCCATATGACTGATATAAATACAAAAATTATATTTTAGCACTTGTTTCTTATATTTTGTTAGGAATTTTGAATTAAATGTTAAAACATTTATATGATTTCCTGACAGGCTCTGGTTATCTATGCAGGATAATGATCTATCTATCTATCTATCTATCTATCTATCTATCTATCTATCTATCTATCCCACTAGCTATTTATTTATCCTAATTTACCTATCTATACATCCTTAAAATTAATGTATTCGCTGTGCAGTTGGCACATAACATAAAAGAGTTGATTTTAGTTGCTACTCTCTCCACTGTTGACTGAACATAATTTCCTTGGACCAGTTTCACGATTAGAGACAACAGTGGACAATACCCTATGCAATGTGTTTTAACATGGCCACTTGTATTCTGCAGCAGGGGTACATGTGATGGGGTGACAACATAGGAACACATTAAGGATACAGTTGTCACCCTATAACTGAAAGTGCCAAACAAGCAAAGCTGCATGTTAAAAGGTTCAAAAACAGCTTTTTAAATTACATTAGCATGTTCAAGCTTCTATGAGATTTTAATAATTGAATTTAGATCTGCTTCAAGCATGCTACACTTTGGAAAACCCTAACCTTGCTAATTTGGGAGGCAGACAAATTTCCATCAAAGGGCTGGTTTACTAAGAAAGCGTTTAATCCTAGCCTAACATTTTTTTTTTTAAATTTGAACCGCCAATCATATTCATTATTTTTTTTTCTATTATTATTATTCATTTTGCCTTAAGTGACCAAGAGTTTGAAAGATGTTTCTTGGTTATAGTACACAATAGTTTTATAGTATACCTAGCCCTTAAACTGGAGTATAAATAACTGTAAATACTAATTGTGATAAGTACAACTTTTGACATATTTTTTTTTTCCTTGTTGATAGTAAACCGAAACGTGACATTGTCGTACAGACTCATCATCTGCGTGCATTACAAGTTTATTCCATGTCAATGTATTCATTTGCTCTTACCATCACTTTTACTGTTCATGATGTTATAAAAACATAGGCACAAGCTGTCCCCAGGACACAACACATGGCCCCTGGGTCTCATATTAACTTGTCATGTTTTTTTTGTTAACCAAAATATGTAAGACATACATCCCCTATGGAAAATCAGGATGCATGGCTACAAGAATGCACAGAGGATTCTGTATCTGAGTATCTTTTGAATAAGAATGTCTTACCTTATGCAGAGTTAACAGTGCAACTGGATCTATGCAGTCTGACAAAGTTCAGCCACTGAGCTGCAGCATTAACTTGTATTTTAACAAGATTAAAATATATTTGTCCAGGGGATTAGCATACTTAATTCCCCCTCTGCCTTTCTAGGAGTGGCAGTGCACTTTGATCTGCCTTGCATGGCAAGAGCCCTGCTTGGTCCCGGCCATTGGAGTGCCAAGTGTGAAATTGGCCTGATGTCATTCTTTTTCTTCACCGTTTACAACTCTCACCCACTTTAATTATATTTCCGCCACAAAGCCCAGCAGCTTCATTCTGAATTCAGGTTGGACTAGGAAGCATTTAAAAACTATAACTGAAAACAAGGGTGGGGGGAAGGGACAGAATATCCATTAAGAAAAAAAATAAAATCAATAATTGTTTGTTTGCTTTGTTTTTTTTTTTTTATTTATTTTTACAGTGATACTGAATGCAAATTTACACCTAGGATAGCAAGCTTTTTCATGCTTAGTTCATTAGAATGTTATCAACTTTTTGATTATATGACTGTGTTTAATTTTAGATTTATTTATTTAACCTTTTCCAATACTGTCTTTAATTAAATTGCTGGAACTGGAAAAAAGAGTACAAAGGTCTAAATTAAACTTCAAATTACATTGAAGTCAGGCATGACATATTAGGCTGTATTTAACAGCTTGTATTAATGATGCTTGCACTAAATGATAGCTTATATTACTCTGACTCCAACTAAACTGCTAAACCCTTTGGTCTGATTGGATACTATTGGCTATAGAACAAGAATAAGTGTGCTTGACACATGAGGGCATTTCCTAAAAAATAGAGTATCAGAAATTTGGGGTGTTGTCCAAGGCAACCAATCAAATTGCAGCTGTGCTATTTCTTTTAGTGCAACTTGGAAAATGAAAGCTCATACTTAATAATATAGCCAGTTTTTTTTTTTATTGTACTCATGTTATAACTGAGCTCTGCTGTTATTAGAAAGGCCGTGCTTAGCCAATTTTTCATTTCTTTTGATTGTTCTGTATTCACCCTCTTGGTTTGAACTTTGTAGGATTTACTTGACAGATATTAGACTTGGTAATGCAAAGTGGTTGATTAGGGCTCTGGAAATGAGATTGGCAAATCATGAGCCCCTGGGCTGATTGTAGAGGTGCGGGATGTATTTAGGGAGAGGAAATGAGCCACCTGCAGCTTTGACAGAGGCTTTGACCTTCAGCCCAGTCTTATGGCCACAAACTCCATTCAGCCTGCATGGGGTGTCTGTGAGACAGGCTATTCTCTCATTCAGCTCAGCTCATCAAGTCAGTGGCCGTTGGGCGTTACTTCCACATACAAGTTGGATAGAATAGGAATGGAGATGAGCTGCCTGGGTTTTGGAGAGCAGGTCAACGCTGGGAAATAGGTCCTCGCAGACAACCCCTATTGTCTGGAATTTTCCACTGTTTCCCTCTCTCTGCATGGAAATCTGTGACAGGTAGCACAATATTACTCAAGTGTTGTACATTCTACACGGTACTCCACAGCAGAATGTGTAGGAGCTAATTAACAGAAACACATAACTTGAATTTTACATTACATAGAGCTAAAAAAAATTGCTTATTTCATTACTAATAAAATGGGAATTTGTAAACTTCTTCAAATTCATCTCCAAACTTTGCTTACTTTCACTTTTTGTCTTATTAAAGTTTTAAATATATTTTTTTCAATGATGTTTGATTTGTTTAATTTTCGGTCCCCATAAATATATATCAGAAGTACCCTATTTATTCCATAACATATGCCATTCTTAGGCTGTTTGTGAAATTCACAATTCAACAAAGATCTTCAGTTAGTCATAGAAGTATTACTGAATTCAGAAAATTTGACTTTAAAATGCACTTGTCAGGACAGAAAAAATGGAAGCAGCAATTGCTGACTTGTTTTTTTATGTGCAGGTTTCAGGGCTTCCATACTTAAATCAATATTAAAGTCAATAACCTGAAGTAAGCATGTAAAACAGGAGTTTTGGTGGGAATTTCAAGCCTTTAGTGATTGCATGCTTGCTCCTAGCCAGGTTAATTGGTGAAAAAGCATGGATCAGGGTGACAGCCCTGGAGCCGGTACCTTAAAAATCATGTCAGCAATAAGGATCCCATATTTCTTTCCTCCCATTTTCACTTTAAAAATCGTCCAGTAGTCAAGAGCTGGTGTGTACATTGTGCTTGATTCAAACATACATATTAGGTGAAAAGTCTGCAATTACAACGAATTCATAATAAAATTCACCAAACCTTAAAAGCAGGGTGAATTTATAATTAGGACAATAGGCATGTGCCTAAAGGCAGCAGAGTAAAATTGGTCAGCTTTTCCCTGTATGGTTGTTGGGCACACATTTTCCCATTATCAGTACAAGTAATCTTCTTAAATAAGGTTATATACAAAGTATCACATTAGGACCAGAAAAACAAAATATTTGTAAACTGATCCTAGCAAAAGGGTGTTACTACGTGTGCCAAAAGTTATGTGCCTACAGGCTCTTGTTGTAAAATCCTGCTAATAGAATTACGCTGTGAGGATACCTAGCCTAAAGTGTACTTATAGCTAGTTTTTCTTTTTTCAGTTGAATCGGGCAGTTATTTTTTCTGCCTGTGTCTTGCTGGAAATATATCCTTTTACTTCCTGTCTTGGAGAAACGACAGGATGTTCTAGTAAAGTGATGGGCATTCCCATCCTAATCAGATGTCTCAAAAACATTTGTCCCCCATTGGAAGATTTGCCCCTTTTTCTCCCATTATAATTTCGGTTTTCCCCTCATATTCTGTCTTAGTGACAAAAGTGTCCAGGCAAATAGAGGGTTAATTTTCCTAGGACACAGACTCCAATAAAAACTTAGCAGTAGTTCTAACCCTTCCCCATTCCACCCAAAACTGAAAAAAATATTACCTTTACAAACACTCTTATTGCAAACGATAATAAGCAGGCTTTTTGACTACAGCATGCGTTTAGCATGCTGGAAAAAAAGGTGCATGGGGTCATGGTTCCATTATCTCTATGGCTATCCATTTAATCCATAATGGCTGTTCAGTTTTTGATCTGATATGCTCTCGCTGATCACTTTTTTAGGTAAACCCAATTGTTTGGTAATACAAATTGCTAATCAGCCAATCACATGGCAGCAACTTAATACATTTAGGCATCTAGACGTGGTTGCTGAAGTTCAAACCTAGCATCAGAATGGGGAAGAAAGGGGATTTAAGTGACTTTGAATGTGGCATGGTTGTTGGTGCCAGACCAGGGGCGGACTGACAACTCATGGGGCCCCCAGGCAATAGGAAATCATGGGGCCCCTGTGTCCTCGCCCACACTCAAACCACACCTAAAAAAGCCTATGAAAGGTACCAGGGGCATCGCATGGGGCCCCCTACTGACCCCGGGCCCTCGGGCAGTGCCCAAGTGGCTAAATGGTCAGTCCGCCCCTGTGCCAGACTCTCTCTGAGTATTTTGAAAAACTGCTGATCTACTGGGATTTTCATGCACAACCATCTCTAGGGTTTACAGAGAATGGTTCTAAAAAAAGAAAATATTCAGTGAGCGGCAGTTGTGTGGAGGAAAATGCCTTGTTGATGTCAGAGGAGAATGGGCAGTCTGGTTCAAGATGATAGAAAGGAAACAGTAACTTAAATAGCCACTCGTTACAACCAAGGTCTGTAGAATGCCATCTCTGAATGAACAACACGTCAAACCTTGAAGCAGATGGAATGGGCTACAGCAGCAGAAGACCACAATGGGTAGCAAGGTGTACCTAATGAAGTGGCCGGAGGGTGCAGTTGTATCATTTTATTATTAATTTTAATTTTGTCAATATGTAGTGCAGTGCTTGCCATATTATTGTTGGTCTTTGTTCTACCTTGTTGAATAAACCCCTAGACTAGATTTAACATTCAATGTACTTCATTTAACAGTACTATATACCAACTTATTTCTTTAGATATCACCATTTACAGATATCCATAAACATGTCATTCCAGTCGCCTGATCTGACATCTTTGACAAGTTCATAAACCCTATGCACAACCACAATCCTAATCAATATTGTTCTGTCTTGGGATATGCAGCCTCCTTCCTTCCTATGCCATTTCTATTCATATGAATGCGAATACTCAGGTGAGCCTAAAGTGGCTCTAAAGATTCAAGGTTTTTTACCTTCTTGCATTCTATGCATGAAGGTAAAAAAAACTTCTGCATTCAGCAGTTCCCCTAGCCCCCTCAATACTTACCCTGAGCCTCATCACGATCCAGCAATGTGAATAAAAGTCTCAGCTGTCTCGGGTCTCTGTCTTCACATTGGCTGAGACAGCAAGTGGGAGCTATTGGCTCCCGTTGCTGTCAATCACAGCCAGTCAGCCAATGAGGAGAGGGCATGGCCGTGGCTCCGTGCATGGGTGTACAGGGTAAGAAAAGGTGTACCAAGATGGCCACCACGCCGGAAATACGTCACTACGTCGGGCCTACGCGTTGCGTCACAGTACCATGTGACTTCCTCAGGGCCCTGTACACCCATGCAGATAACATCCAAATGCATGTGGTAGGAGCCTTGATTTATACTAATGTAAGTGCGCATTCTATTTTACCACACTTTGGCAATAAACATATTACGCTATGGGAGTTTTGTGTTTATGTTACATGTGAGTGGTTAGCGCAGTATGTGATCCTGCCTGGAGAAGGAGTTATTATTGGAGTCCTGATCCCTAGAGGGAGATCCGCATATATTGGGAGCTGTCATTTGGAGTGATACTAACCTGGAGGATCTGTGAGAGGGATCCTATAAAAACGCTTTGACTCGCAAGGGTCGAGTCTGTAAGGTGAGAGGCTCATTCAGCCGGTGATCGGATGATTTCTTATACAGCTATCAACTCACGTTTTTTTCACACGGATATCAGCACGAGTTATTTTGTTCACTGGAGTATGATTATTGAAAGTTGGACTTTTAAAAACGCATGAAAATTTATTATTGTGTGTATATTATTGCACTAATTTGAGTTCACTTTTGCACACAAGGTTGTTTTTACTCACTTTATGAGATTTGTGTAGGTGTGTGTATATATATATATATACATATACTAAGTGCATCTTATATGTCTATGTATATTTGGTAAAACACGCAGTATTATCAGTCATTAGGACTGTTTTTCACCATCACTATAGGAGTTTTTTTGTGTGTTTATAAGCACGAGGCTATATAATAGACACGTTTATTCACTTATAATTGAGGGGATATATAATTTTTGCACATTGTTGTATTTTGATTTGCTAGTGATTAGCGCCACATTTTTTTACATTTTAGCTTTAAGGATCATTAGATATATGATTTAATGTTGGCAGCTTCTTGCTTTTAATTATTATTATTATTTAATATTATTGTGAGCGCAGGAGGTTCACACCACTATTGCTACACATCAGGTATGTGTAGCATGTTTGTTAGCTTAAAAAAAAAAACAACCTTTAGAATCGCTTTAAAGAATATCCAAATCCCAAATAATTGTGTAATATGTTGCAGCTTATCAATCATCTGTTGGCTGTATTCATTTTTTAGGCTTTTAAAATGTATTTTCATCTTGTGATCCAGCCAATAACACACTGCCTGTCTTAAGCTCACACACATAGATTATTTTTTTTCAATCTGTAGGCTGAATGAAAATAATCTAACAGATTCCTCCATCCATGCTATACAGTGCAAATGGAGGAATCTCCCATTGCAGCTATTGTATTTGTGACAGCCTCAGCTGGCACCTGCCAGAATACCTGAACAGAAGCTGCATTTAATTGGATGCAGCCACTGTTCAGCCAACAATTTTACACCAGGCTTCTTCCACTTTTCAACCCATGGATGTTGGTAGTAGTTGGCCAACAGGACCACCCATGTATTGAATTTCATATAATATGTACCCAACTTTAGGGTGTCTCCATTCCATGGAGGAGCGACATGGTCATACCTTGGACAGCAGCATTGTTAATGGAGAGGGTAGCACCAGCAAAAATAGACTGACTTGACTAACAAATTAAAGCAGTCTTCCAGCTAACATTTGTTGAGCCTTTACAGAAACAAAGGTTTTATATAAATGGATCATTGTAGGCATATCTGTCATTGTTAAGTGGTTTGTTTCAATCCTGTAACTGCCACTTTTGCTGCACAGCCAGCTCTGTCAAAGGAAGTTGAAAATAAACAGACTTGCTGGCTGGATCAACAGTTAAATATAAAGGAAAGAAAAAAAGAAAACGAATGCAGCCACCAATTGTAATGATTGGTAAGCTGCAATATATTACAGTTTTGGTTTTAGATATTTTAATATATATATTCATCACATTGTGTGTCTATGTCCATCCGCCTTCAGAGTATATAGAACAAGCCATCAGCCATATGCAAATTGTAGATCACAATCCAACCAGTCAGAAATCTTCATTGCTCTGACTGCTCATAGTTGATGAAAGGTGACATAGGATTGGTTCCTATGGGTTATATTGTTACACTCTCTGCACTGCTTTATTACTGAATTTTTCTTTAACGGCATAGCTAAATATCCCACGTCTGTAAAATTTTATGTGACAGTGAATGTTAGTCCTGTTAGACTGTCATGAATAAAATCATAACTGGATCCCTTAGTGTACTTTAACAGAATTCATTAGTGTCCTCTGTCCAGTTCAATATTGCACACCTGAATTGTCCTGGGTGTTCAGGACATTTTCCACATTATACTGTAGATTTTTGATAAGTGAACCTGATTGACTGAACAATTTGGTTTAAGGTCACCAAGTAAATGTATGCTGCAGACCATGGTCACTGGGGTCTCTTATTATCTAACAACACAATTTCATGTTTTAATTGTTCTCAAATAGGCTATAGCTTAGATCAGCTGTGATTCATAGTAAAGATTTATAACCTGGAGGTATGGAGGTGTGCTCATACAATACACAAAGAATTCTGATTGGATAAGAAGGTCTCTCAGACCCTCAGAAAAATCCTTTTCATTTGATATCTGTGTAGGGCATTTTAGATGAACCCTTTATATGTAAAGGCAGCAAAGACAGCTTATGTCTGCACAATCATTATTATTACTGCTGTATTACTATACAGAATTTATATAGCACCAACAGTTTGCACAGAATTTTGCATTATAAAGGTAGATAGTACACTTACAATACAAATCAGTACAAGAGGGTAAGGAGGGCCCTGCTCTTGAGAGCTTACAATCTGATTATGGAGGGGTAAGTGGAACAAAAGTTAATAACTGTGAGGGATGAGCTGATGTGAGAATTAAAAGATTCAGTTGTTAGGTGAAGGTGGAGTAGGCTTCCCTAAGAGATGAGTTTTCAGGGATCATCTAAAAGTGGACAGAGTAGGAGATAGCTGGACAGATGGGGGCAGAGAGTTCCAGAAAATAGGAGAGGCTCTGGAGAAGTCCTGGAGATGAGTAAAGGACGAGGAAACAAAGGAGCAGAATGTGATGTGTACTTTATTAGCAGCAATTATGAGTGGGTTGAAAATTCACTGGCTATACAGCCAAGGTTCTAACCCTGGAAGTTCCACTATCGTCAAAATTACTACTCAAGAAAGTGGCAATTCTGGTAAACACAATAGCAGTGCCGGATTAAACTCTGTGGAGGCCCCTAGGCAATCAAAACCTTGAGGCCCCCCTCTCAGGTTTCTGGAGGTTTCTCGTGTACGCTCTAGTGGGATAACATTGAACTAAGTAGTGTGTACTTTGGTTGCTAAATGAAGATGACTATCACTACTGTACATTACATGTATGTAGGTTACACCAAAAAGTTTTACAAACTGACAGCTGAAAGAAGAGACAAACTGTAATGTGAACCTAATGTGGTTTGTGTACTTTAATTTGTTATTGGGTATAATACATTAATACAGAATTTTCTCTATAGAGTGTTTAATGTGAAGTTTTTATTTCTTTGAGTTGATTAATTTATTTTATATCTATTCTAAACAATTTAGGAAAGCTTCATTGTAATTTTCTTTATAGATCAAAACAATATTATATTGATCCATTGTCACGGGGCCCTTAAACCCATAGGCCAGTGCCCACTCTACCTACTTGGTAATCTGGCACTGAACAATTATTGTAATTCCTGCCATATACCATATCAGAGCTATTACGTGACAATCTTTTTTTTATATAAGAAGTGCAGTTAAACAAATCAGTGACTTGCAGTAGACCAGCATCAGCCTAGCAGGTTGGAATGTTTCATGTTCTATTCCTACTGTCTCATAGGCAGCGCAGAGAAGATATCCCAACACTGAACAGTGGATATGCATGTTGAGAATAACTAAACTTATACATGTCTGATTATTTGTTTCTCAACCATCAAATCCATCCAAATTTGACAATGCTAAGGATCTTCAGTTGCATTTTCTGGCACCAATTATCAAAGGCGGATTTCAGTCAGCTCTACAATATTGGGATCTTGCTTTAGAATAACATATTTTAATATTAGAAGGCAATAAAATATATGTTTACTTATACTTTTGGTGTGTTAAATGGCTGCAAATGTCAATGTACAATGGGAGATCCATTATAAAGTATTGATGGCCAGTGTTACTTTCGCTATAGTTGCTCATGCTAATTAAATACCAACTGTTATTTGTGTAGTGCAGAAATTAAAACCCAGCACCTGATTGCGTCTTAGTGGCAGCAGATCCACTTTTTTGCTGTTTTATAAGTCAGACAAAACACAATTTAAAGGGAATATCTAAGGTTTTGAAAAAAAAATTAAAAGATCAGCATGATTTAATAATTGTTATAATTATAAATATAATTGATATATATAAATATAATTTTATATTATATATGCATATGGCGGTAACCATACTTGATCAATACTATTGAAGGATATGCTTCCTGCTTTGCAATGCTACACAGTTGATGTGCTTTATTTCTCCTTATCACAGTCTATGAGGCTGATTCATTAATTAAATATAACCATTTCTCTTCATAACAATGATGAAGCTGTGTTTACTTCAATTACCAATCACATGCTAGGAAAAAAAAATCCAGATTTTTGTTTTATTTCCATTGTACTTGATTGAGTATTCCCAGTAAACACATCTATAACTTATTTTTTATAGTTCAGTTTGCAAAGTGAGCATTCGCTTTTCAAAGCAAAAAAATTCACTTATCTAAGTAAACGTCTTCTCCTTTGGTAAATCGAACCCTATGGGTAAACCTACAAACTGAAAAAAACATATTTCCTAAACAGCTGATACCTTGCCAATTGACAATGAGGGAGACAGAGTAATTGTACTGAGCCAATGAGAGCTCTCTACAAATCACTATATTTATTATAAGAAGGATATAGAAGTGGAAGCATGTAGACTGGATTTGATAACTCGAAAAATGTTCTCCCAGAACTACACCATACATCCCCTTTAGTTATGAGAGACATAATAGGGTATATAAGGTGTTATACTTTCACAGACTAAAATGAAAGCAGCGCTCATGAACTAGCAACTCATGCAAGTTTAAAACCATCCACAATAGCAATATTGAATCGCTATTTTAGGACTTCACTAAATGTTATTACAATAAGGTAGGATAGCAAGGATCTCTGTTTTATGAGCACTTGCCATGCCAAGGGCTGCAATGCTTCACTGACCATGTTCATAACCAAGGTTTAACCCAAAAGTGCAAGTTCCAGCTTGCCAAGAGTAAGTCAAACAGGCTTATTCAGCAGTAACCCATTGCATGCAATCAGATTCAGCTATTTGATGTTGGATAAGTGGTATTTGGTATCTGATTAGCTGCTATGAGTTTCTGCATATGCAAAACAATGCTGTCCTTTGTACCGACTTACACACAGAGATCTGATTGCCCATATACACACATTATTCATTATTATGTTGGGCAATCACCTCATTGCAGTCTATGGGTATGATTTACTAAAGCAGTACATCTTTCTCTGAACCAAGTAAACCTATGGTCACTCTGAACACCCAATCACATCAAAGGGAATATAAAAAAAGCTGCAACTGACTGAATGTTTGAAATAAACATAGCTTAGTGTGCTAAATTAAAAAATGCACCCCTTTTGAAAATGAACCCTTGTGAGGTAGTAGAGCAGACCTCCAACTCATCTGTGTCTACCTAAATTTTTTCAGCAGACATAATAGGACTTGTCCAATTTCTGGAGATACAGATGCATATGGTACAGTTGTGGCACAGTTTTCCATATTATTTGACTCTTTATAGCCACCTCTCCTGAACGGGGATCCACAAAAAGTGGTTAGAGGGCTACAAGAAATTCTCAGTTGTCTTTGATGTGACTGCTGGCAGATACTCAGCACCCATCTTCATGTGCATAAAAAAAGCAAAGGCTTTCTAAGTGATACGTTTAATTGTATTAGAGAAAATGCTGCCATATTGCATACCACATCCTAATAATGCACATCAAAAAAGAAGAAAAAGAACAGACTTTACTGGTACTATGGAGTCCACAGTTATATAAAATAGTTATCCACTGTTATTACATTGATTAAAACATACAAAAATTAAAATCAAAGAGGGAAACAAATCCCAATTATAAAGTCTCATCTCCCATGATCATTTGTTCACAAATATACAATTTACATGAATATACTTAAATGTGAGTAATCCAAGGAATCAACGCGTTTCATGTACAGTGCTTCTTCCGGACCTTTTCTTGGAATCAGCAGAGAGCAACTTAAATGCCACTTCAGAATACCAGGCAGGGATAGTAGTTGTTATCCACCAACCCTGGGAGCATAATTGTGGCCTACCTAGTACCAGTAAAATCTACTCTTTTTCTTCTTTTTTTATGACAATTTAATTGTAATATTGTCATTTATGTCATTCATATTATAATTCAAGGTTTGGTCCACACAAAACCTGACATTTCTCTTATGGATGGGTGCTGATAGGCCAATCACCCACCTGCCATCAGTGAAATCTCTCCTAAAAATCTGTGCACCAGCCACAACCCATAGGTTTCTTCCTATTCCTGTTGGATTTTTACTTTAATTTACTTTCTGAAGAATGCATTAGAACAAGCAAGACTTAGCTGCAGCAAAAGGAGTGTGACTCCACAGCAGCTCCCGAGTGTTGTGAACTTTGACAAGGGAGATTTTGTGTCTAGTCCCTGTAAGATATAAAAAATTAATGAAGTTGAATTACTGAAGAAGCAAAGGTCACTAACTTAGCAAAATGAATGTTAGTAAATAAGGTGAACCTACATTCACTTTCAATGTCCAATCATGTATGAGGATTTAGCTAGCACATGATTGGTTGATTAATGAGAGCACAAGCATCATCTAATTTATTAAAGTCAGTTAACATTAAATTAACAGTCTCTATTCCTTTAATAAATAATCCCCAATTAGTAGGTGATTTAAGGTCTACCCAAATCAGAAAGATCAGCTCTGGGTAGACTGGTTGTTAAATAACAAATATTATTACACAAAAAGCAAAAGAAAAGAGAGGCTATCACACTCAAAAAATGTCTGATATCACTGATTTATTTTGGTTCAGCACAATATATTACAGTTTTTCCACATTAGTGTGGCTCTTGGCTGTATCTGAAAGTGGTATTTGAATTGCCAAAGATGGGGACTTGTGATCTATAGAGCAGAGGCAGCATTATAAATAATTACCTGGTTTGTGTCTTTTTTTTTTAGGAAAAAGATCCTGCATGGAGGAGCACAGTGACAAGTCTTGCCTGAGCTCACAGCCCCAGTGTCTGCATTCTGCACAGTTTGTAGACTTTGCCAAAAAGCTAGATGACATTCTGTGTGAGGAACAGGGGGGACTTGGCAGGAAAGTGATCTGGATACTGAGGACAGGGGGAGGAAAATGACTTTTAAAGATGAGAAAGTACAGCTCACAACTAGATCTTGACTGCATTCCCTCCCTGAATGTGGCAGTCAATTGACAAGCAGTACAAATCCCCACCACTTTCTTTTTTAGCAGTGACTGAGTCTCTGGACTGCATAGAAAACGCCTTGTGATCAATGTCTTATCTATTTTCTGTGTTTGCAGCACCGCTCATGTGCTTGCTTATTTGTTTCTATCATATGGTACATAGGAAGTGATCCCTGCATTGTTCTAGGAGAGTGTGTGGAGAGGGCTGAGGTGAAGGGGGGTGAGTTACCTCTTCAAATGGGAACAGAAATCCATTCTTTTGTTTCCAAAGGCGCTTTCTCACTGGCCTCTTTTCTTGGTCATTGTGCAGCCTGGTTCATTGCTGGAATCATTCTGCTACCTTTTGCAGCACTGACATCAAAACACTAAAAAGTTTCTAAGTACAGTAACTTCACAATGGATCAGCTGCTTATACACAGAGTATTTAAGCCACAGAGAGATTACTGAATAAGGTGGACTTCTGTTTTTTCTCCTTGTTAGCACATGGTCCATATCTTATATATCATTCAAATCTATATCTCAACAAAATATGCCTATGTAACATACACAGGGTTGATTTACTAAAGACATAGTGAATATTTTCTTCCTGTATTAACATGCAGTGGTGCTCACTTTGAATACCCAATCATATGCACATCAATGAAAAAATTATATATATTATTTAATATTTATAATATAATAATATTATAATAATATTATAAAATATTATTTTTTTTATTTTTATTTTTTTACTGCACAATTGGAAAATTTAAGTGAGCACTTTATTCACTAAGCATTCTCTATAACTTAAATAAGCCCTAATAAATAAGCCCTTTGAGTAATTTATGGACAGTATTCTAAAGTAAAGCAGCAACGATATATATATATATATATATTTAAAATTAGTATCATTTGTATAGTACACCTTGTTATCAAAAACTAGTTTATAAACAATATTTAATTAGTTAAGGCAAGAAAATATTTTGTATCAATCCACCTGATTCATGATCCTACTATATATCTAAATCAATCAATCTTTCTTTCTTTCTTTCTATATATATATATATATATTTTTTTTTTATGTATTTATTTTTTTTTTTATTATGACACGATATTAATAAATAATGTTTTCCAATAAACCCAGAACCATCAGACAGATGTCTACATTTCTGGACCTGAATCTATGGCACATACATGGCCATTTGTGTATTCATGAAACTCCTCTTGGTCAGGAGGATCCATAGATGTACAGCAAATAAATTAAGGTGAACTCGCTATTGATTATGACTCATTGACTTATACCGGGTCACCTCCTCTGTCAAGTTTATGTTTTAATTACCTACTGAGGTGCCTATGTAACATGTGCCATCCCCGCATGGTGATTTAACCCCTTGGGCGCCGGAGGGAGCTCTCTCCACCTCCCTTCTGGGTAGTGGAACCCATAGCACACAGGGCAAGGCTGTGGATTCACCTGCTGTTCTGTTCTTCTGCTCATCTCCCTCAGTGTTACAAGTTAATAATGTCTCCCCATGCCACACAAATCCTTGGCCAGAATTGTGCAGCTTGCCCATGCTTCCAGGTTGTTGAGTTCCCCTTCCCATCATGCCAACTTCCCATTGCCAAAGACGTGTTTCAATTGTGTTTGACATTGCAAAAACAAATAACATTTAAAACACATAAGTGGTTGTATTTTACACTTGGGGAGAGACAGAAGAGATTGGAAATTCGGGGAGGTTTGAGAGTTTTTGTTGAACTTTAGGATTTTCTTTCAGTTTACTATCTGATACGTAACTAATAATTTATGTGGTAGTTAAAAATAAAGAAAAAAAAGACTGAAGTAGGTCTACAATAAAAGAAATTCTAGTATTAGTCTGTATGTCCAACTGTTTTTGTATATTATTATTATTTATTCTTCTTGTTACTGCAATTGTCTTTTTCCTGTTACTAATATCAAGATATTTGATATGAGAGTGCTGTAAAAATGTTGTTTTGCTTCTTTGTATATAATAATAATAACAACAACAACAACTATTATTATTATTACAACATCAATAATAATAATACTAACAATAATAATAATAATAAGAATAATAATATTACTAACAACAATGATAATAATAATAATAATAATAATAACAACAACTATACTACTACCACTACTACTAACAATATTATTATTATTATTATTAATAATAATAATAATAATAATAATAATAATAACAACAACAACAACTATGCTAATAATAATAATAATACTATTCGTGCTGATATTCCTGTTGATCATTGCAGTTGATATCTTTTATAGCAGCTGTTTATATTACAACACATAATGCAACACATTATGGGCATAATAAAATGGTTTATTTGATGCATTTTTGGAGGACTGAACAGACACAATATGGAGTGATATCTTAATCATAAAATTACAAACGTCAGGCCATATTTCATAAACGTAAAAACTAACATAAAGATGCTAGTTTCCAGTGATAAAGCGATATATTTGCCCCCTAAAACTAGCAGAAGAGGGTGAAACAACATCCATATGAGTTTTTCTGTTTTTTTTCTTGAAGTATACATTATATTATTTTATGTATAGCATAACCATACGAAGAGAGTAGTTTAAGGCAAATATAGAACATTCATCCCTCAGAGGTGACAGTCCTGAATCCTGAACACATTAATATAGGCTCGTCTAACAGTTTAGAACTGAACATTCAACTTGTAATGGCACTGAGAAAAAAAGTCTAGAGCAGAAAAGATCCCGAATGTGCGGTCCGTGTGTTCTTTATTATTTACAAGGGCATACATTGTAAAAAGAAGAGGAAGCTGTGACTCGGACCAAGCATATGGGAACATTATATTTACACTGATTTGGGGCTTTTTATTGGGAGGAGGACGAAGTTGCTTGTTGTATTGAGATTGGATGCTACATAATAACAATATGATTTGCATCCTCTGGAATAGATGAGTTGGTTAGGTAGCCCCGCCCTCGTGTTCCTTTTAGCCCCGCCCATCAAACTTGTGGGAACACCCACAACCGGTTTCCCAATATATAACCCTTTCATGCCTATGAGACTATACTGAGCTCCCTAAACAGCAACAAAGCAATGACCAGCAAGGGGTTAAATCTTGTGTTGAGAGATTCGAATAGCTCTGCAGATGATTGTATAGACATCTGTCAGATGTGCAATATTCCCTGCAAGGTAGGTGAGGCCCACTTACCGTCCAAGCCTGCACTTCACATATGTAACACGTTGTGTGTGAAATGGTATCTAATGGACAAGAACCGATCCCTGGCTACTGGGGACGTTTAACCCTTTGTGTAGGACATCTAGCTCACTATGATTTACCCAAGATTGTATTATATGTATGTTAACCCTTTGTGTAGGACATCTAGCTCACTATGCCTTATCCAAGATTGTACTACAAGTATGTTAACCCTTTGTGTGGGATACACATCTGACTATGTCTTACCCTAGGTTGTATTATAAGTATTTAACCCTTTGTGTAGGACATCTAGGTGCCTATGCCTTATCTGAGACTGTATTACATGTAGTTTAACCCTTTGTGTAGGACACCCAGGTGCCTATGCCTTATATGAGACTGTATTACATGTAGTTTACCCTTTGTGTAGGACATCTAGGTGCCTATGCCTTATCTAAGACTGTATTACATGTAGCTTAACCCTTTGTGTAGGACACCCAAGTGCCTATGCCTTATCTAAGACTGTATTACATGTAGTTTAACCCTTTGTGTTGGACACCAAAGTGCCTATGCCTTATCTGAGACTGTATTACATGTAGTTTAACCCTTTGTGTAGGACATCTAGTTGACAACGTCTTATCCAAGAATGTATTACATGTAGTTTAACCCTTTGTTTAGGTAAACAAGGTGTCTATGTCATATCCTTGACTGTTTTACATGTAGTTTAACCCTTTGTGCAGGACACCCAGGTGACTATGCCTCTTTCATACTACAAGTGTTTTAACCCTTTGAGTTGGATGCCCAGCTGACTATGCCTTATTCCAGATTGTACTACAAATATTCAAACGTTTTGCTTAGGACACCTAGGTCACTGACCTATCCAAGACTGTAGGACAAG
This sequence comes from Staurois parvus, assembly GCF_062004578.1. NCBI lineage: Eukaryota > Metazoa > Chordata > Amphibia > Anura > Ranidae > Staurois > Staurois parvus. Next base: position 4,170,186 of record NW_028317801.1, on the reverse strand, counting down.
TACTTTAACCCTTTGTGCAGGTGTCTATGGCTTACCCAGGATTGCACCACAAGTATTTTTTAACCCTGTGGATAGGACACCGAGTTGACATTTCCTTAACCAAGATTGTACTACAAATATGATAAGCCTTTGTGTAGGCCACCCAGCTTGACCATTCCTTCTCCAAAATTGTACTACAAGTATGTTAACCCTTTGTGTTGTACATCCGGGTAACTATGCCTTATCCAGAATGTTACCACAAGTATATGGTACCCATCTTACTATGACTTTTCCGAGATTGCACTACATGTTAACCCTTTGAGTTGGACAACCAACTGAAGACCTAGCAATATTTTAACCCTTCATATTTGGCCTCGAACTGACTTAAACCCAGACTGTAGAGCAGATATTTTTACCCCGTTGTGCCTGGCCTTGGGCTTTGATTTGCTCTGTTAGTATACGGGGGTACACAATGAAATACATAGAATTTACAAATTGAATTCCTGGTTTGCGGTGTACAAAAAAACAGCATAATATAACGATGGCTGGTTGCAGGAATGTGAAAAGAGCAAGAAGGCAATGAGAAGGTCGTATTAGTAAATAGATGTCATTGCTAGTCACCAATAAGCCGGTGTCACAGATAAGGATGGCAGGAGCTCCATGCTAAGAAAGAGTATTTTGGGAAGTGAGTGGGTAATCAGTGGGTGGAGCTTAGACACCGACTGCCGCAAGGGGGTGGCATCCTCTGCCAAGCTGATTGGATGCCAGTTTGCTGTACGAACGGCAATAGTATTGCAGCAGTGAGACAAAAATATACCAAACTGACATATAAAATTATAGAGTGACACCCTCCTTTTTGCTCTTAGCTCTGATGATAACCCAAACCCTTTCCTCCCCAGAACAAATCCAAATAAACAGGACCTAAGTGCAAAACTATATCATCCCCTTCATGTATAAATAAATCATATTTTTGCAACTCTTTACACAACTATTAAAACATTTTTTTAAAAAGAAAGAGAAAAATGTATACGTTTTAATACAATGCGATAAAACATCGTTCCTGCTTTTTTATTTTAAGATAACACAAAAATTATAATATAAAAACTTAGGACAAATATTAGCTATTTATTAAATTTCACAGTAGTGCGAAAAAATGCAGCAGTTTAATCTTTGGACTTTTAGCAGAGCTGTTCAATCACATGAACGTCCAAAACCCAAAAAACGTCGCTTAGTATAAAATAAAGCGTTAAGCATAAAATAATCGGTAAAGATAGAATCTCAATCCCATCAAACAAGGAAACAAAAATAGTTCAGGAGCGAATATTTTGGATTTTTTTTTAGTTTTTGCCTGTAAATTATTTACATATAATATTGCGAATTTTTGTCCCCATACAGAAGCAAGATGCTGGTATAATTTTTGTACACTGGCCCTTGTCAACTTTTTTTTTCGCCATTTTTTAAAATTCGTGTATTTTTTGTTGTTTAAATTATTGCATTGTAAGACTTGTTTTCTTGGCTCCACCATCTGCTTCTATTCGCTGTCTGATTTGCTGTCCTTGGAGGTGGTGGAGTGGTTATAGAGTCCTTGTGCCATCAGATGTAGTGCCAGAGAGTTTTTGCTCCCTGACGCTTTTTTAATTTTAGCTCGTTTGTTCTGAAACCAGATTTTAATTTGAGACTCGTTAAGATTCAGTTCCTGAGCCAAACTTTGTCTTCTCTGCTCGGTCAAATACCTGTTTGTCTGAAACTCAGCTTTGAGCCTTTGGAGCTGCTCCGCAGTGAATGCTGTCCGGGGCCTTTTGTCCTCTTTGCTGACCATCTTCTTCTTTGGTTTTCGGGATCTGGGACCTGAAAACACAGAATATCCCATCAGAAGCAGTCAGAGACATTCCAAGCTTTACACATTTTCACGTTCACACAGGCAATCTTTGTCCCTAATAAATGATCAGTTAGAGATTGGTCATTTTGGTTTGCTTAAGAAGGGGATTTACTAAAGAAATCACTGTTTTACACTGTTCAGTTGGAGTAAAAGGGAGAGTGAGAGAGAGAGAATGGAAGATAGAAATAAGGAGAGAATGTCTTGACATAAACAGAAAAAAAGATAAATAGGTGAGGACAGGATAGATAGATAGATAGATAGATAGATAGATAGATAGATAGATAGATAGATAGATAGTGGAAGATTGGGTTAAGGAGAGGGAGAGATTAAAACTAGACATAGATAAATAGAAAAAAAAAAGATAAATAGAAAGAGGGATAGATAGGCGTGAACAGAGATAGATAAAGAGAGACAGATATTGGAAAATGGTGTTAGGAGAGAAAGAGAGAGTGATTAAAATTAGACATAGATAAATAGAAGCAGGATGAATAAATAGAAGAATATTGGTAAAAATATAACACATAGATAATGTCAAATAGAGAAAAGGAGAGACATAAATATTAAAGTTAGACACAATAGAAGAAAGATAAATAGATATGTAGAGAAAGAAATAGATAGATAGATAGATAGATAGATAGATAGATAGTTATTTGAATACAGAGTTAAGGAGAGAGAGAGAGAGAGAGAGAGAGAGAGAGAGAGAGAGAGAGAGAGAGAGAGAGAGAGAGAGAGAGAGGGAGAGAGATATTAAAGTTACACATGGATAAATAGAAGCAAGATAAATAGATAGATAGATAGATAGATAGATAGATATCGATAGAAAACTATGAGATTAGGAAAAATACATTAAATATATATATATATATATATATATATATATATATATATATATATATATATATATATCATAGATAGAGAGAGATTTCTGTGCAAGGTACAGAGAAGGGTCTCACAAGTACAAGAACTGATATAATTTTTGCAGCGCACAGAGGTAGTGGCGGAGTACATTATCCCACGACAAACATCAGAGGGAATCATTTCATTGCTCTTCTCTGTAATCTGATTGGTTATTTTGGGTTGGTACACATTGTACATTACTGTTTGCTTAATAAAAAGGGGGTAATTTACTAAAAATGGAGAATGCAAAATCTGGTGCAGCTCTGCATAGAAACCAATCAGCTTCCAGGTTTTATTGTCAAATCTTAATTGAACAAGTTGAAGTCAGAAGCTGATTGGCTACCATGCACAGTTGCACCAGATTCTAAGTGTTCCAGTTTTAGTAAATCCCCCCCCTCCCCCCCAAAGTGTCCATGCTACATACTGCTGGTTGGTCGGATGAGATATTATACCAGTATCAGTAAATAGGGGATGGTATTGCTGACTATTCCTTCTTTATTTTGCGTTTTCTGGTATTTCAGGGGCAGGAGGTACACTGGGTATACAGAGGCCTCCTCCTGCCCTCCCTTCTCCCCACTTCATTCTCTCTACACTTGAAATATTAACAGCAGACATACATTAGTCATTCAGCCCAGCTAATTATTTGCTTCACGTTGCCCACCGCAGCCCTTTAATAATGAAACATGCTATAAAATGTATGCGGATGCTTTGGGGGGTTCCTTCCCCCTAATCTGTATGACATTGTGTGTGGAAGATGAGGGGGGACTGCTAGCTTGCAGTACAATCTCGTGTCCATGTTTCAGTAGCAGGGACGGATCTGCTGTTGTTGCTGCCATGTATGTATCGCTTGGGAGGCAAATCAATGCCAGACACATCATTCTCAATCTCTTCTGTCTCACTTAGCTGCCTCTTCAGCTTCCCTTGGCACTGCCAAGACCTTGCCAGCCTCTGATCTCCCTCTGAGGCCCCCTCTGTGCTCCTTCAACCCCCTTCTGCAGGTTTAGCTGCCCTCCATCGTGTTGTGTGCCCAAATAAATGCCCTATTACTCTGCATCTATAGCCAGTGTCCTGCTTCTCCCTCCTCCATCTTTACTGCCATGTCTTCAATATCCCTCCCTCTCTGCTGCCTCTGTGATGCCCCTCTGCCTTCTCCACTATGCCTGTATATATCAGATCCTTGCCTGCCTCTCTCTCTGGAGCTGATCATGGATACCTGGGATCATATAAATGCAGATGCTGCTCATAGCAAACCATATATATATATATATATATATATATATATATATATATATATATATATATATATATAGATAGATAGATAGATATAGATAGATATGTAGATAGATAGATAGATAGATAGATAGATAGATAGATAGAAACAGGCTCACTACAGCCCTGCTATGTGCAGGCTCCAGGCGCTGCATTGTGCCAGGCTTCCCCCCTGCGCTCTGTAGTCAGATCTGCGCACTCCCTCCATCCTGTATTTTTTACGCACAGCCATACACGTGTTTTTACTACAACCTGCCATCAATTCAGCCTCCTTCACCCACAGATCAGATCTGGGACACGTGGGCTCCAATCCTGCTCTTCATTGGAAACATCTCATCCACCCTCTTACAATGTATAGTACCAGTTCCAGCTGAAGCTCATATATATTCTGCAGCACCCACTGGCTGTGCCGTTACCAGGCAGGGTGCAGTGCATGCCCAGGGAAGCTACACACTCTGTCAAAGCACCCCCTACATTGGGATCCTTTTCTCTTTACAAATCTTTATTAGAAAATCTAAAATATCAATCAAAATGTTATATATATATATATATATATATATATATATATATATATATATATATATATATAAAATGTGTAATAATGATAATTATACCAGCAATAAAAATAGTAGGGTAAGAAAAATGATTGTATTCCTGATACGCCCTATGTATTTTTTTTCTACAATAAATCAAATATTATTGGCTATATACTATTACACACCCAGATTAAAAACGACTGCCTTTGAAGTCACAAATGCACATTATGTATACGGAAAATCCCAGATCATAAATAATTCTACTATAAGAACATTCCATTCTAAAAAGAGGTAGGGGGTACCACTTTCCTAGCAGCGCTCTATCCGGCTGGATCCTCTATTATTTTTATTTTTATTCAATATGTCAAATGTTTTGAAAGCTAAACCTGTTCTCTTCTCGAATAAACTAGGCATATTGATTCATGTATTATTTTTTGTTTGCTTTATTTAATTTAAAGAGCCAGTGAAACTGCCTCATGTATTGTACTACAATCTCATTGATAGTATGCAATGCCTTCATAATATAAATAATATATTAATAATATATCAATTGTACTGCGTAGCAGCTAGTTAATTAGTCCTCCTGGCTGCATAAACATATTATAAGTGATTGAAAAAATACAAATAGGGATATGCTATATATGAAGTTATTTTTTAGGGTGGTAATATTAGGAGATAAAGTAGCCGGTGGAATATATAGTTATTAATTTTAACTGAGTTAAAAGTGAAGAGAGATAAAGGTCAATTTTGTTGGCCTGTACCATCTGAATGTTGAAGTTGAAGCAACAGCAATAGAACAAAAGGTATCTAGATATAAACATATATGAACATCTACATATATATCTATATCTATCTATCTATCTATCTATCTATCTATCTATATATTTCTATATAAAATATCAGTATTTATATATATATATATATACACACACACACACATATGTGTGTGTGTGTGTGTGTCTTCTATCTAACTATATCGAGAGAGAGAGGAAGCATTGCATATATATATTTTTTCTTTTTTTTCTATAGAACTATTAATTTCTATAGATATTTAATACTTTGAGAAATGCACAGTCCTATATATAAGACTGTGCATTTCTCAATCTATGCATAGCAATCTGAAGGAATAGAACTGAATATATATATATATATATATATATATATATATATATATATATATATATATATATGTTCAGTTCTATTCCTTCAGATTGCTATGTATAGTTTGAGAAATGCACAGCCATTATATATATATATATATATATATATATATATATATATATATATATATATATATTCAGTTCTATTCCTTCAGATTATTATGTATAGTTTGCGAAATACACAGTTTTATATTAGACTAGAGCAAGGCTGACAACACATAATATTCTGTGACAAATAAATTACGTAAGGAAAATGAAACCCCAAATGATGCTTCATTTAAAATGCAAACCCCTTCCTACGTCTAATTGTTAGTAGGAAGCGGAGCTGACGCTAATTAGCTGACAAATTAAAGCCTAGTGCTAAAATATGATCTTGGCAATTTCCATTTTTGTGGCTAGGGCATTTGGATTCTAACTACTGACCGAGTCCCAAGTAAAAATAAAAAACAGTTCCTCTCTTCTGCTATACAGAGTGATTTTTTACCTCCAGTTCTCAAACTTCCAGATGGCAGGTTCTTGTAGAAGAAGCCACCAAGGCATGGTGAAACCACATGGTTTGGTTGGTGGGAAGCCCAGTGGGTCTTACCTGATGAAGGTCTGTCTGAGTACCTGGTACAATAGACCCAGGCTGGCCACAACATAGGCTGCTTCTTGTTGGTGGAGCTGGCTTGAGAACTATCAGAGTCCGAGCTCAAGGAAAGGTCCCCACTCATGGCTCTGGGTTTGAGGGCTCCTTCCATGGCCACCTCGCTTTTCTTGTCCTGGGTGACAGTGATGGCTTTGGATGCCCCTTCTCCCTCGGTAACAGTACCTCGGTGCTGGCTGGGCTCAGTCCCAGTCCGAGCCACACTGTCCCTGCCCAGGTAGAGCTCATCGTTGTGGGCTTCCTTCCTCCTCCCGAACTCCGGCCGCAGGATGTTATCAATGAAGAAGTTGGTGACCCTGCCGTGGGGCTGGTGGTTCCCTGGATCCTGGAGCAGGATCCCCCGGTTGGAATCATTCCCTGACTCCTGGTGCTGCTCCACTTCCCTGTGGTTCTGGTCATTCTCTTCCATGCTGTAAGTCCACACGAGCTGCCTCTGCCTTTAACCCTTTTTGTGCTGCCTGCCCAGTCACCTACACATTCAAATCCCCCCACCAACCAGAAGATCTCAGGCTGGCCGGTGCGCTCCTCCCGCGGATCACTGGTTCAGCACTGCTGCGAGCCAAAGCATTCTCTTCCCCAGGTCGGGCTCATCTCCATGCAGGAGCAGGTAAATCCTTCACAGGGACCGGCAGACAGGTGGTGTGTGCAGCATGCAGGCATCAAGGCTACAGATGGCTTGGAGGAGCATCTAGAAAAGAATACAAGGTGTAGGGAGCTGTGTGCACAGCATGCACACCGACAGAGGAAGGAGATCAATGGGACACCAGGCAGAGCTGTCCTTATTTTGTGCTGGTATATAATCCCCAGGGCTGCAGTGAAAGGCTCTATACTGTGGACAATTTAGGAAGCACTCACTGGACCTGAAATACTTTCACTCTGGATTTTTGTTCTTATTTTTAATAGAGCCTCACAAGTGACGTGGGAGCCCGGTATCCTAGACACGTGCCTGCAGCCAATAGACGGGCAGCCCCGGCTCACGTGACCCTGATCCTGAGTAGTAAATTGACAACCAGGAGGCCACGCCCACTCGCACCCCCACCACTTTCTTTTTTTTTTTAGAGCACTCTCTCCTCCCCCATTCCTGATCCCTCTTCTTATCTTTAAAGCTGCAGCATCTACCAGGAAAGGAAAGAGAGAGAGAGAGAGAGAGAGAGAGAGAGAGAGTGTGTGTGTGTGTGTGTGTGTGTGTGTGTGTGTGTGTGTTGTGTGTGTTGTGTGTGTGTGTGTTGTGTGTTGTGTGTGTAATAGGAAATAACACATCAATCACTGCTCATCACCACTGCCTAACATCTCTGTTCATCTCATCATAAGTTCCCTGAATTGTTTCCACTGCAATTGTCTGCCTTTGAAAAATGATCTAAATTAATTCTAATCATCATATATAAATACAAAATAAATATCCATTTGCAGCAAATTTTAGAATCATACTAGTGTAGAGTATCTATCTATCTATCTATCTATCTATCTATCTATCTATCTATCTATCTATCCATCCATCCATCCATCCATCCATCCATCCATCCATCCATCCATCCATCCATCCATCCATCCATCCATCCATCCATCTATCTATCTATCTATCTATCTATCTATCTATCTATCTATCTATCTATCTATCTATCTATCTATCTATCTATCAAGCTCTTATGCCTCAGCCTACCTTTCTCTGCCCTCTTCTCCTTCTAGTAGTGCCCTCATCCTCTCTTCCTTCCTCTGTTTCCCCCTTTTCTCCTCTGTCTTCTTTTCAGCCTATCAGTTTCTCCTTCTTGTTCTGTCTCTGCTCCTTTTTCATGATCTCCTCCCTCTCTCTTCTTTCTTTCTCTCTCTCTAGTTCTCATTTTCATCTGTCTCTCTTCTCTAGTTCATTCACTCTAATCACTGCTCACTCTCATCTTTCCTAATGCTTTTTTTTCTTCGCCCTTTCTCCTCTATGTACATTTTACATAAAACACACAGCCTGATGTTTGCTAATCAAGGTAAAAAAATTGGTAAATCACCCAATACACCCACCTATCTTTCTTCTCTGTTATCTTTGCTCCCTTTTCTCTTTCCTCTGGACTCCCCCCCACTGCCCGGCCCCAGCTTTCTGTTTCCCCAGCTCTCTATTTCTCTCACCCTTCCTCTCTTTCCCTATCTCTCTCTTTCTGTCTAGCTTACTATCCCCCCTTTATTTTCTCCCCCTTGTTCCCCTCCCCTGTTTCTGTGTGTCTTTCGCCATCTCAACTCAACTCTTCCCTCTTTGCTCTTCTTTCTCTCCGCACAATGCCCCTATCCTTTTCCTCTTTCCTCACTATGTCCTCCTCTTCCTTCCCCCTTTCCCCCTCCTCTCCTCTCTATACTCCCCCCCCTCCCCAATATTTATGTTCCCTTCCCATTTTCCTCTCTCCCCTTATTTTTCTCTCTTACCTTTCTATGCCCTCTAATTGCTCTTTTTTGCCCCCCTCTTTATCTTTCTCTTCTCTATGCCCCCTCTATCTTTCCTCTATCCCCTCTTCTTTTCTTTCTCTTTTCTCTATGCCCTGCTCTCTCATCTCCTCTCTCTACTTTTTGCCCCCCCCTCTCTCTTTTCTCTCCTCTTGATTTTGTCCCTCTCACTTCTCTTTCCTCTTCATGCCCCCCTCACTCCCTTTCTCTTCTCTCTTCTCTTCATGCCCCCTCTTCCCCTCTCTTCTCTACCTCCATGGCCCCCTCCTAATCTTCTCTCTATATCCATCGACTTTCTTTTCCCTCTCGTTTCTCCTTCCCTCTGTCCTCTCCATCTCTTCCAATATCTCCCCCTCTCTATGCCCCCCATCTTCTCTCTCCCTTTCTCCCCTATCCATTCCCCCTCTCCCATCTATCTCCTCCCTCACACTCCTCTCTTTCTCCCCCTGTCCGTGCCCCTCCCTTTCTTCTCTCTCTCCCTTTCTCTCCTTTTCATGCTCTCCTCTCCACTGTATCCCTTCCCTCTTTTTCCTCTACCCCCCCCCCATGTCTCCTGTCTGCTCCATCTCTTTCCACTCTTTCTCCCCTCTCTATGACCCCTCCCCTCTTTTTCTCTCTTATCCCCCACCAATTTCTCTCCCTTTTCTCTTTCCAGTTTCCTCTCCTCTCTATCTTCTCTACATACCTCTCTCTCTTTCTGTCACTTATTCTATCCCCTCTTTATTCCCCTTTCCTTTCTCCCCCCTCCCCCCCATCTCACCTTACTCTTTCTCTCTCCCCTCTCCCCTCTCTCCGCTCTCTCCCCTCTCTTTCCCCCCTCTCTCGCCTTTCCTTCCCTCCTCTCTTCCCTCTCCTTCCCCATCTCTCCCCTCTCCTTCCCTCCTCTCTCCCCTCTGCTTCCATCATCTCTCCCTTCTGCTTCCCTCATCTCTCCCCTCTCTACTCTTCCTCTCCACTCTCTTTCCCTCTATCTCCTTTCTCTTTCTCTGAGTTTTCCTCCCTCTCTCAATGTCCCCTCTGTAATAACTGTCCCCAACGTTTAGGAATATTGCCTTTTACCTATATACTAATACAATTCCTGAAGCCCTATAGAAATCATATAAGAATCATACACTGAAAGGGAATATGCAGCAAGACTGCCTGCAGCATCCAATGTAACATTTGTGTAGCTGAAAAAAAAAAGAGCCAGCTTCATTGTCAGCGAAGCGTGACTGGCACTGATAGGGTTATTCTCTGCAATCACCTCAGCCAAATAACTTAGTGATTATGAATAAAACAATAATCTGGTATTTGGATGTTTGCTTGAACGATCTCGGGTTTGTGAAAGTCAGAAAAAGGTCAGTGACTGGAAGAGGAGCTGTGCTATGAGATGAACACATGACTTGACCACAGCCTAACATCCTGCAAAGTCCCCAATAATCACTGTGCATACAGGACCCCTCATTACAGGGGCTGAGCTGTGTGCAGCACATGTCATAGAGCAACCAGGCATGGATCCATACCCCTGCACCTTTACATTGTGCTGACAATGGCTTCCTACAACCAGATCAGTCAAATGATAATACAACACATAGAAGGGCTGCATAGGAAACTTCACAAACTACTAAACTCCCTTAAATTTTTAAGTCTTTTTTTTTTAAATTGGGTCTGGTAGTGTTTGTTTAGTTATAAGCAGCAAAACAGCCTATGTGGAGTTTAATTCCTTTACTCCAGACACAGCTAGGACAACTGCAAACTATTGGTTCTTGGAAATTCAAAACTGAATTCATTCATTCTATACACACTTCTATTGCCTGTGCATAGTATGTGACTCTATAGCCATGGTGTTGCACTACAAATTTCACGTTCTGGGATCCCAATATGTAGTTGGGTTTTACAGTACTTGTGGGAACAACCAGGTTGTACAGTCACAGTGTTTATTAAAAACAAAATGACAGATGAAAAATAGGTTAAAATGTTGTTGGGACCAAAAGAGCAGTTGTTGCCCACTAGTGACCAACCAGATTTCAACTTTATTATCTGGTAAATGACACAAGGAATTTGATTGGTCGCTACTTTTATTCTCGTGGTCCTATTTACTAATAGCCCCCCTCAGTTCTGTGCTCTGCTGTGCAAACCACATTCCCTACTACCCCCAAATCCCATCCCTTCTGATTCACTATGGAAATAAACAGACTGATTTGCTAAAGGAGCTGAGAATCATCATACAATAAATTGTGGGAATATTCACGCCAATCATCCAATAATTTAAAAAGCAGTTTCCTGTATGCTTATTTCACCTGGACATTTTTATTGTGTAAATGAAGTGAGCAATCACACAATGGAGTAGATGTACTAAACTGGAGAGTGCAAAATCTGGTGCAGCTGTATATGGTAGCCAATCGTCGTCTACCTTCAGTTTGTTCAATTAAGCTTTGGCAATAAAACCTGGAGGCTAATTGGTTACTATGCAGAGCTGCACCAGATTTTGCATTCTCCAGTTTTAATAAATCACCCCCATTCATGTATGAAGATTCTCAGCCCAAGAGTGCTCACTAGGAGTTGCTGAAAGTTTTCGTTAATTTCTATGGAAGTATGCATTATGGGATCACTGAGATCACCTTTCCTTTACTCTGCGTTCACTGTTAATTTGGGATATTTAAAGTAAACCTTTGCTAGGATAATAATTTAGCCCCTGTGCAAAATACTTTTGTCAGTGGTTTCAATCATAGTTCAGTTCAAAACTTCCACCTTTCCTTAATATTTATCTTATATTCCTTATTATAACTAAAAATGAGAACTTTCAAAGTAACTCTGAAAATGGTGTCAAGACTTTACCAGGAGTGCCAATAAATAGATGAACTGGTGTTAATCAATATATTTTACATTGGCTCTATGCACACTGGCTTAAAAATCGCTGATTCTACAGGAGTGTTGTGTTCTGTCTGTAGAAGCAGCTCAGTGTTATCCTATGTGTCCATTCACATTAGGACGATTAAAGGCATATTTTAAGCCCAACATTTAAAGGCAGGAAAAAAACCTTCTGGTTTGCGTTTTTGTTTGGAGTAGATTTCTGGCAGAAAAAAACGCTAAACTTCCCTAAACTCGCCCAAACTGTGAACAAAAACTCTCTATATCAGCGTTTTTGTTCTGCCAAGGGAACTGGAGTTATTTTAAGCCCCTCTACATGGAGTATTGGGAAAACGCTACTTTTCCATGAAGTTATTGCAAGAGAAGCTGTTCTAGGAGTAGAGAATGACTTCACCATACAAGTGGTGTCTATCCCATCATCATTTTTTTTCTATAGCCTATCCCCTCATCCGCTATTTCCACAGCCTACCCCTAATACACTAGTTCCACAACATAATCCAATCCACTCTTTCCACAGCCTATCCCATCATCCATTATATCCATAGCATAACTCCTCCTTCTCCATGGCCCAAAGTTTCATCTGTTATTTCCATAGCATAATTCTTAATCTGCTATTTCCACAGCCTGGCCCTCATCAGCTATTTCCACAGCCTGGCCCTCATCAGCTATTTCCACAGCCTGGCCCTCATCAGCTATTTCCACAGCCTGGCCCTCATCAGCTATTTCCACAGCATAACCCCTAATCCATTAGTTCCACAGCCGAACCACTAATGCACTAATTCTACAGCATAATCCAATTCAATATTTCAATTTTGCCCTCATCTGCTAATCCCATAGCATAACACCTCATCCATTCTCCATAGCCTAACCCCTAGTTCGCTAGTTCCATAGCCTAATCCATAATCCACTATTTCCACAACCTAACACTTCTTTCGCAATTTCCACAGCAGAACTCATTTATCCTATTTCTACAGCCCAAATTCTCATCCCTCCTACAGTTGCTCAAAACCCAATTCGTCATCCCTTAGTTCCACCACAGCATAACCCATCATCCAGTAATTTAATTGCCTAATTCTCCACCATTGTTTTACAGCCTATTGCACCATCTCTATAGTCTAACCTCTGGTCCACCATTTCTATAGTCTAACCCTTCATAAACTAGTTCCATAGCCTAACTCCTCATGAACTATTTCTATACCCTATTCCTCCACATAAACTATTTATATTTTCTAACCTCTCATAAACTAAGTTTATAGACTAATCCTTGACCACCATTCCCATAGCCTAACCCTTCATAGGCAATTTCTATTTCAATTTCTAACCCCTATTGCCTATCCCAACATTAGATATCTCTATTGCCTAACCTCTAGTTCATAGTTTCTGAAAGATGCATGTCCCTATGGGGAATATAGACTAAAACTGGAGCATTCAGAATCTGGGGCAGCTGTGCATGGTAGCCAATCAGCTTCCAACTTTACCTTGTTCAATGGAGCTTTGGTAATAAAACCTGAACGCTGATTGGTTGATTGGTTTCTGTGCAGAACTGCACCAGATTTTTCACCATGCAATTTTAGTAAATAACTACCTATGATACAATGATGATAACTAACCTAACCCAAAAAGTCCGACCTGGATCTTTGCGTTCCTTGTTTACTTATAAACTGAAGTTTATAAACCCGACTCATTAAGATATGAGATAGGATTGACATTTCTATTATTTTGCTACTACTATAGCTAATTAAGTCTTAAAGGAATGGCAATTTTTCAGTGCTTGACTGTGTTTGTGTATGTATATAAATTGTTGCAAACATCGCATAGCAGGGACTATAATTATTTTATTAAATATAGAAAAAAATAATTTTGCGAAAGCTAACAATAAACATGGCAACTATACATATAAAACTACCCACAGATATAATTAAACGGACATAATTCACTCTTTAGATGGCTGTATACATTAATTTGAGATACTTGGTGTATTATATGAAGTCACTGGAGAGAAAGTAATGGGGTAAATGATACCTAATACAATACTGCCTACAGATACACTAATAAGCCAGCTTGTCCTTTATATATCTGGTTCTTCCCTGAAAGGTAGCTTTCTGCAGCTATACTTATGAGCTAGGTCATCGTTGTGGTTACTTAAATAGTCTCCTCAGCTGATTGCAATATAAAATAGGCTGATTTACTAAAGGAATGGGGGATGTTCACTTGGGCTTAGTAAATGAAGTATAATACACAGGGGATGTAATAAGCAAGATTTCTCCTTGCCCATGATTGGACGATTCAAGAGAATATAACATTCTCTACTCCTGTTGCAAAATCATCCCAATTATCTTTACTATAAAAATATGAGAAACGTATGTTTTAAGTAAACCAGATAAGTGTGTTCCAGGGGGACTGTAGACCAGTCATATTACTAGACTTTCAAAAGGGGTAAATGGTCTTATGATTGCCTCAGTAAATCTGAATGATGTGTCAATACCATGTCAGTATAAGTATTCCATTAACCAGTTATTGGAAGGATAAAATATTTAGTTGGCCAAATAGATGCCATATATACAGTGTATGTGTGTATATATATATATATATATATATATATATATATATATATATATATATATATATTGGACAGTCCATGTAAATTGAGTATTTGCTTATTACATGCAGTCTTTGATTCTAGTTAACTCTATTAACTCCAGTATTGAGGTCATTTTCGATAAATTAAGAGAATTTTCCCCTCTAAACCTCATTAGAGGTAGGATGCGTTCTGCTTACATACACCTTCAGCAAATCCCTCTACTATACATGGGTCATGGACCATGAAAAGCAGACTGGTCCTAGTAGTAGAGCTCACCTACCTCACAAATAAATTTAAAAATGGGGTTGATTTACTAAAAGACTGGAAAGTGCTCAATTAGCTTAAGGAGACCATAGACTTCTATAATCATATGATCTGATTGAGCAAACTTCTTTAAATCTACCATACACTATGTAATATAAGGCCCTTCTTGATTGGATATAAATTGAAAGTATTCTTCAGGTGTGTCCTCATATGATACAGTTTTGGTAGACCTAAAGGAGATTCAAAATTTATAGTGTATTGCCAGCTTCACTTTATTTATAAAATTTATATATATATATATATATATATATATATATATATATATATACAAAACGCTTCCAGGATTTGTTTGGGGGATGTACATTTCAGGTGTCCACCAGAATGCTAAAGGTTCAGCCAAATAGTGGGGTGCGCTTTACTAAAGGAATAGAGCCCCCCCCCCCCTCACCCCCAGCAAAGTGTATGTTAGTAAATCAGATGACAGTATACGGTATATCCAGACATATGATAGAAAATAAAGAAAGGATTGAGTTTTATTTTCTAACATGAACTTTGCTAGGTGGTCAGCCTTACTTCAGTAAATCAGCTCCAGTGTTTTAGGAATGAACTGCTGATTTGAAAGCCTCACCTATGTGCCCTGGAAGTGTGAAGGGTCAGTGTGTGTGCTGCAGTGATGTCTTTCCATGATATTTATAGCACATGCATCCCACCCACAGTGTACCAGGTGACCCGGCCTTATGCTCCTGTGCTCCAGACATGGAGTGTACCCCAGACTAGATCAATACAGTGCTCTCCCCTGATGACACCAGTACTGTTTATGAAAACTGGGGTCATTAATAAGCTCTGGGACCAACCAATCAGGTTATGTAACACAAAAAGGAATCTGGTTGCTATGGAAAACAAATATTTCCTAAATGAAGCCCTCAGCAGCAGAGAGCTGAGCTGTGTCTAGGCATTTGTAAGGGCAGGCCAGGGCTTTCCTGGAGAGCAGAGTGGATCCTGGAGAGTGCTGAAGGTCACAGGCACCTTGCTGCTGCTGTCTTTGTTAGTACACATGAGCCCTGAGCTCTGTATTCCCGGGCTGCATCTGATTAGGAATGCAGGAGGCATTCATGGGAAAAGCCTGTGACTGGAGAGAGAGGAGCCCAGGTCGGCTGCTGTAACCCTAAAGGGAAAAGGACAGCCACATCCACCGTCAGCACACAGCAGCCGCAGCGCAGCCTACACAGATGAGGATGTTATATTTGACTTAACAGTGAGCGCAAGTAATTAAGGGCTATCCTTAGTCCTGACAGCTGGAGTAATAGGATGCCTCTGCGGGCTAAGGGCTGGGGGAGGTGGCAAGACATCTCTCTCCAGTGACTCAACCAAGCAGTTTGATCTCAGTGGTGGGATTCCCATAGCTAACTATATTTTAAAAACATGAAGGTCACAACCTAACAGTATATATTTGCCAGGCGGTCCCATGTCAGCCCCGGCCAAGTGCTTTCCCTCCTTCTACATGACTTAACTCTGCACGTCCTTCTATATGGATCAATACATAGGGAATAACACCTCTATACTTGTAGAACAAAAACAGGACATGGTATGTATCTATACATATTACATATAGACACGTTTATGATGATGTACTAAAGGAGTTGAGAATCTTCACTCCATAAACTGTCAATTATGCAATCATGTGCAGATGAAATAGACAAACAGACATTTGTTTTTGACATGGCTGGGTAATTGAAGATTGAAGTCAACATTCACAAATGTGGGAAGATTCTCAACTCCTTTGGTAAATTATCCTTTCTCACTCTCTCTATACACATTTATACAAACATATATATATAAAAATATATATATACAGAGAGAGAGAATATATGTACACACACTATAATAACACCTATATAAAGAGAGAGAGAGAGAGAGAGAGAGAGAGAGAGAGGGGGAGAATATATATATATATATATATATATATATATACATATATCTATAATTTTAGGTTTCTATCTATCTATCTATCTATCTATCTATCTATCTATCTATCTATCTATCTATACACACACACACACACTTTATATATATATATATATATATATATATATATATATATATATATACATATATCTATAATTTTAGGTTTCTATCTATCTATCTATACACACACACACACTTTATATATATATATATATATATATATATATACACACAGGGAGAAAGAGAGAGCCAGAGAGATGGAGATGTACACACACACTAAATCAATCAATCTATCTATCTATCTATCTATCTATCTATCTATCTATCTATCTATCTATCTATGTATAGATAGATAGATAGATAGATAGGTAAATAAAGAGAGAGATATGGGAGAAGAAGTGTCATTGGCAAATCAGCTATATAAACAGTTATAACAGCACCAAACAAGTTAACTATGTAAATAGAATTGAATATGGAATCCGTTTGAAAACACACATTCTTATATAGGAATGCATTACTTAGCCACCAATATTTCTAGGTATGAAGCCCTACAGTTGCATGAATTTTATGCTGTAACAAATGTTATTTTTTTTGCAATAACCAAACGAGAAATCAGCAGGAGAGACGTTAGTATTAGTAAAATGAGGCTTACTAAAGGAGTTGAGAATAAATACTAAAAAAGTGGAAACAAAACTAATTTCTGCTTGTTGATTTGATTAGCACGTTGCATTAAATCTTCACTATTTTTTGGGGGGGGGGCATGCTTAACTCTTTGTATGTTAGCCGTGTTTCATCGCCTGCATTGGTCCTATTTAACATTATAGAGTATAATAGCTCCCTTATAAAGTAAAGAGGAAAACCACATTTGTTATAGATGGAGGATAGTAATTAAATAAATGGCATACATATAATCAGTCACAACATCAAAAAATCATTTCAGTTTACGAAGTGTCATAGGTCGTAGGTGGTGACTTCATGATATGATAGCAGTAGTGTATACTTTGTATTAAATGTTGCAAAAACCGTAAACAATGGATTATTTAGTAAAATACTGGCAAGTCATGTTCTGATAATAATCTGGCAAATAGAAATATATTACTATACTGTGTATGTGCATAAATGTAGTACATATCATATATAAAAGCTGCTTGAATTTACCAACTGCTGCATAAAAGGGATCAGGATTTGCGTTTTTGACTGGAGCTTTCTGGCAGAAAAAAAATGCTATGTACAAAGTGCTTTATATCAGCGTTTTTTTTTCTGCCAAGGGTACTGGCGTTTTTTGTAAGCCTAGTATGCATACTGTGTATCAGAAATATTAAGCTTGTGTGTTGAGAACTAATGTGCTGGCGATAAGGCGATGTATAAATAAAATTGCATGTGTATAGAGATCAGATGAAGCTTAGTAAAAGCCAATCAGAATGCATTGAAATAAATCTTTTCACCTGATTGGAGGTTTGCAGTATGATCTCAGACGCCTGGCGTAATATTTTCCCTGCTGATTGTATCTATAGACAGAATATAGAAATTGGGTATCTCTAAGCAGCCATATGTGGACACATCATCAGGTATCATACATGTACTATACTATGTAACATACACTATGGTAGTATAGACCTAATCTAGAACACATAGAATTTATGATCATACATATTAGTAATATAGAACAGTGTATTCAATTCTACCTGACAGAATACTGTGGTATAAATTGGAACAATCCAGAGCATCACTGTGCTTGTAATGAGTCTCATGTATTAGCAGCACCTTAGCAGCCTTGTGGTGGGGGTGCAGTGAATTGACAGGTGTATGTGTTATCTAATGCTTGCAGTCTGGTGTTAGGTATCTTAATCTATCCATAGTCCATAGTCCACATAGACTACGATAGACCCAACAGAGAATAAATACAGAGCCCAATGTCACATGAGCTCAGCAGTCATGGTGGAGGGATCTTGCCTTCCCTGCCTAAGAAGGGCAGCAATGACCTTGCCAGGGCAATGATCACAATATTAGATGTATATGGACAAGCATACACAGGGGTCCATTGAGGGTAAAAAGATAATGGTTGTGTAACCCCTACACACATAAATGTTTTGCAGTTATCCCATGTTCAGTCTGCCACAAACCAAAATCAATGTGCAGCAGAATACTATTCTATATCATTAGCTATCTATCTACCTATCTATCTATCTATCTATCTATCTATCTATCTATCTATCTATCTATCTATCTATCTATCTATCCCATATACCGCATATATCATATTCAGTTCATTCTCTTTCGGGCTGATTTATGAAAACTGGAGAAGAGAACAGGAGCACAAACAGCAGTTTTTGCCCAGATACACCTTTCCATAGAATAAAAGGCAAAACGAACTGTTTGCTTAGAGTAAGCACTTATGTCTTTAGCAGATATCTATCTTTATTATCATGTATTTTATTTACGCCAGTTCACCTGTTATCTATCTATCTACTGATATGTCTATCTATCTAACCCATGCAATATACCATTGTATCTATGTATCTATGTCATATTTTTGACTATTGAACTATTTATCTCCTGTATATTTCATATCTATCTATCTATCTATCTATCTATCTATCTATCTATCTATCTATCTATCTATCTATCTATCTATCTATCTATCTATCTATCTATCTATCTTTCTATCTATCTATCTATCTATCTATCTATCTATCTATCTATCTATCTATCTATCTATCGATCTATCTATCTATCTATCATCTATCTTTCATGCCATTTATAATGTTATCTCTGTATTTATGTCATATTTTTTCTATCTATCAAAGGTGTCCGTTTGTGAACCAGAGAATAGCTGCGATTCAACGGATCTCAGCTATTCTCTGGTCATTCACAGTTTATAACACTCAGGAGATCATGTCAGCCCTTCTCTGGAGATCTGTGTTCTCCGTCCAGATTCTCCAGCCCAGAGCTGGAGAATCAGAGGGACCGCAAACTAAGCAGAGATAATTTACCTCTGCTTAGTAAACTGGATTTTACTATAATCTGGAGAGATTATAGTAAAATGAGCCGTTTTTCACAGTTTGTAGACCGTTATCCAGCGTTTGGAAACCGTTCTCCCTTCGTTCGGAGAACTGCTTCATAAACTGCATTCACAGGAGAACTTTGTTCTCCGAGAATGCCGGAGAACTGAGCAGCGATCTATTACCTCTGGTTCACAAACGGACACCATAGTGAAGTATTTATCTCTCTGTCTTGGTATCTACAGTCTATATATGGCTGTCTTTCTAAATGTGGCCTTTCTCTCAGTTAATATATTGATATGAAGCTGATTTTAAGAGCACAGTAGCTGAATCATGGCCTTTTATTTTCTGTCTGTCTATCTATGTATCTATGTATCTATCTATCTATGTATCTATCTATCTATCTATCTATCTATCTATCTATCTATCTATCTATCTATCTATCTATCTATCTATCTATCCCATGCCATATATCATTGTATCCATGAGTCTATGTCATATTTTTGTCTATCAACCCAAACTATTTAATATAAATTAAGTATCCCCTGTATATTTCATATCTATCTATCTATCTATCTATCTATCTATCTATCTATCTATCTATCTTTCATGCCGTTTATATTGTTTTCTCTGTATCTATGAATATTTTTCCTGTCTTTTAAAGTTAAGAATTTATCTCTCTGTCTTAGTATTTTGCAGTCTATATCATATGACTTCACTTTTTTCTTTCTTTCTTCTTTCTTTCTTTCTTTCTTTCTTTCTTTCTTTCTTTCTTTCTTTCTTTCTTTCTTTCTTTCTTTCTTTCCCATATATCATTGTCAACGCATCCTGCATACATGAGCTATCCAGTATAATATAATGGTTGTACTATTTGTCCAAATGTATACTTAACATTACACAAACCCATTCTTAAACTATAGATACAGGTAATATGGATTACACAGACTTCTAGGGTCAGCGTTGCTTTGTGCTTATACATGTACAGAATAAATGCCAATCAAGAATTCACGGTTCCTCATTAGAGCTGCAGGTTCTGCTCTCCACCAATCAGCGGTGCCCGATCTTGTCTGCTCTGTGAATGAACTTGCCTCTCTCCAGTCACGTGACTCCGTGGCGTCTTCTACTCCTGTCATTGTTGGCTGCCAGGATTCATTTACTCCTCACGTGTAATCATCACTGCAGACACAGTGTACTCTGCTGTATATGATCCCTTCTTATAACTACAAAAGATAATTCTTGATCTGGGATTAGGAGTGCTGCAATGTATTATAATGATATCATATATACGTTCATTTTTATAGTACATGCAATGCCATCTTTTGAATGTTGCAGCTGTCCTGCCAGTCCCTTAATAATGATTTTTGATATGGTAAATGATCATCCTCTAGCTGAGTTCCTTGGGAGATAATAGGAAACAAAACAAACCAGTAATGCAGAATTTGCCAGTCTGCTCAATAAGACATGTTCTCTCTTTCTGCATTCTTCCAGTTATATTTCTAGAGGGTGGAGGAATTCATTCATAAAGGGGGGCATTGAGGTCACATGATGTCCTTGCTGTTTTGAAATAGACATCATATAGGCTTATTGAATAAAACAGTACAAGGTGCAGTGTCCTATATTTACCAATGACATTTTTGGTTTACAGAAGAATCATTATGACTGGCTGCTGTATGGAGACAGAAGTGTGCTACTTATTTAAATATTTCTGATGACCCTCCTTGCTCACTTGCTTGTAAATTGAATGCTTATTACCAATATAAAAAGGTAAGTCACACACACACACACACTGAATATATAGTATAGGAGATACATATTTTACCTTAATAGACAAAATTATGACATAGATACAATGTATATGGCGAAAGAAAGAAAAAGAAAGAAAGAAAGAAAGAAAGAAAGAAAGAAAGACTAATATAAATACTTCACTTTGATAGACAATAAATATGACATAGATAACATAATATATGGCATAATAGATGATAGATATGAAACATACAGGAGATAAATACTTTAATAGACAAAATTACATACATACATGGATACAATGATATATGCCATGAGATAGATAGATAGATAGATAGATAGATAGATAGATAGATAGATAGATAGATAGATAGACAGATAGATAACGGGTGAAGTGACATTAATGAAATATATAATATGGTATTAAAGACATAAATCTGCTAGTGACATAAGTGCTGACCCAAAGCACACAATTCGTTTTGCCTTTCATTCTATGGAAAAATGAATCAGGAATCCTAAAAGGTGTCTCTGGACAACTGCATTTTCTGCTCCTGTTCTGTTCTCCAGGACCTTCTGTAGACTTTCAATACATTCATAGTTGCATATTACAAGTTACAAGTTATCTCTAATATGTACAATCACCGACTATAGCCAATGAAAATCCAGCTCTCATGAATTAGTGTTGCCACTCCTAGCTGCACTTCTGATTGGTTAATGGGGATTACTGCATGTTCCTACCCTTGGTTTTAAAGTAAACCCTATTATAATATGCAATCACTGGCTTCACTTGAATGACTATCCACACACGACACTTTAATTAAACAAGGATTTGACTGATAAATAATGTATGCCATTTCCCATATTGTTGCAGAATTGGAAATTAGATGATTTGGCCACACCCCCAGCCCCGCCCTGATGCGAGATTGGGTTTATATGAACATCATTTACCGCTGAAACTGCCGATTTATATTACTAACATAAACTGCCATTTGATGCTTATGAGTTTCTGATCACCTGTCTGGATACATGTGTACCAGGAACCTGGAAATATATTTATGGGTGATTTGGGAACATTTCCTCCAAGACTCAGCTGACCTCTGTCCATTAGCCCCTAGTACAACCTGTTTAGCCTCCTATACCCCAACCCAGCAGCTAACACAGCCACATCCATCTTCACGAAGTGGCAGACATGAGGAATCTCATGGGTAGGAATAGGCCCTATATCAAATAATCTGTACCTTTAATTACTGCTCCTTTAATCCCATCCTCTGAGCAGAATGGACCTACCAGGACAGAATGGAGCAGTGTAATAAAGCTGTGAGCAGCACACAATACAATCATAGGTACTTAGACTCTGGTAGGGATATAGAAGATGATAAGCGGATGGGTGGAAGGTGTCAGAGCCCCCAGCATGCAGTGTTTGGTGTAATGGACCCGCAGGAATGATCTCCAGCACCTTACTAATGGCTTTTATTAGCTGCTGCCCAGAAACTGGCTAATCCTTCCAGACATAACAGTGTGACTACAGCACTGTCCGCACCCCACAAAGCATTACCAGGGACTGCAGATTGGAAACCAGATCTGCCCATAGATTTCACACAGATGTCATTGATTTCTCCCAAATCCTCAGGATTTCCACCTCTCCACTGCCAGTCTGATAAGAGACTAATGACACCTAATTAGCTCAATGAATTCTTTGACCATAGTCGGTGTAGCTACACTGGTGGTTGTACACACATTGGGGCCGATTTCATCAAAAAGTATTCTGTTGCATGTGATTGGTTGATTGAGCTGAGCAGAGCCTCAGCAGGGTATGAGAGTTTTAGTAAATCAAGCACAGGTCTACTAAAGGTATACTGTGACATATTAGTTGAGTGACAGTTCACTCTGGATGTGATTGCTCACTTTGCAATAGGAGTGTTTCTAGTTAAGGCGAACCGCGTTAAAAGAAGGACATTAGACATGAATTGAGCAAGTGAACACAGCTTCACTTTGAGTTCAGTCAACTTTCATTTTGTGAACATTTTTAATAAATGAAGCCCAGTGCATGTGATACTAGAGCAAGAAAATGTGCAAATTGCATCTCCTCCTTATCTTGTTTTCGTATATGCTTGTTAAAAATCGCAAAGTGGACATTATTTCTTGAGTTTGGGGGTTATTTACTAAAGCTGGAGAGTGCACATCTGGTGCAGCTCTGCATAGAAACCAATCAACTTCCAGGTTTTAGTGCCAAAGCTTAATTGAACAAGCTGAAGTTAGAAGCTGATTGGCTCCCATGCACAGCTGAACCCGATTCTGAGTGCTCCGATTTTAGTAAATCAATTCCCTCTGTGAGTTTGTATGTAGGTAGGCATCTTGTAGACAAAAAAAACAAAACAAAACAACAAAAAACAAAAAAACCATAAGTCTCTATCAACACCTAAAATGCAGGCAACCCTCATCTGATACTTCACAAGCCTGTCCAGTTCTAGGTAAAGTAGACAAGTCATTTAAAATTTTGTATCTGTCATTGCCTTTAAATATAACATTTTAGTAGAAAATCTGACATCCACCTTCGGATTTCAGGTTTCCCAAGTGTCAGTTTTGTATGATGATCTGATGTCACGATGACGCATATATATATATATATATATATATATATATATATATATATATATATATATATATAGATATAGATAGATAGATAATTTTTAACTTGCATACCATAATTCATAAAAGAGAATTTTGAGAGAAAAAAAAAATTAAACCCAGAAAGGATCACAGACCAAACCACAAATGATCAACATTTTGCAGTGACCAAGACGATTGCTAATGTATTGTTTAGAAAGAAAATAAAAAGCGCTGGCTCTGCAAAATTTGCGGAATACTAATTAATTTCATTTGCATATTTTATATTATTATTTTTTCTAATTAGGATCAATTTCCGTTTCTTTTGTTGGCGGGGTCTCTGGTGGCTTTAAATTTCGCTCTCCTGTCACGACGCATAATTTGTGTTGAATCACAAAAGGTTAATCCATCCCAGGACCCCCCCTCGTTAACCTCTCTCACATCTCAGCATCTGACATTTTCTTATGTCTATTAAAAGGGATCCATAACAGCTATTTTTTTTCTTTCTGCAGGTCTGGAAATAAATGTATGATGTGATAATTAACGGCAAAGACACATGTATTCTGTTATAGGCGAGTTCTAATATTTTATTTTTTATTCTTTTAGCCTGCAAGTCAACGACAATATATAAAAATACGTTTTTATGTGACTTAAAATAATAGACATAGCTGTGTGTTAATAGAATGTGGTTAGTGTACTAAACAAGTGTGTATATGGAGTGAATGACCATACAGGCCAATTGGATTACCAATTATCACACATTAGTAACATTGTATATGTAACGCATGATTGTACTAGTTATATTGCAATTAGTTTCCTTTTTTGTTTGTTTTTTTGTAACTTTCAACATCTGAGATTCTGTATTTATTGCGTATTATTAATGTAATATTATTATTAATATAATTGTATTTATCATGTATTTTAATTTTGTATAATATTAAATTCATCACAAAAAAGTAACCAAGTATAGAAAAATAAAACACGCATAAAGACTGCAAAAAAAAAAGAAAAGAAAAACGAAAAACCAAAACTAAGCCAAAAAAAACATAACAAAAATCAAACAAAAAAAACAAACAAAACTTCCTACTTTTTTAAATGTATATATTGGATCAGTTGAGATTTACAAATAAAAAAAAGCCACATACAGCTACTTTTTTTTGCAATATTTTCTTCCAGCTTAAGTCGAATTAATATTATTGCTATAGCTTTTTTTTTATTATTAGACTATCTATTAGGAAACAGCAAAAGCTTTCTAAAACAAAATAAAAACTTTGATGCACTTTTTTTTCTCTTATTTCCCAAATATTTTATCCCCGCAGCTTAGCTATACTAATCTAGACTTTAGCTAGACTTTGTAGCTAGACTAAACAGTAGAGGAAAGGAAATCACGTGACTAGAAATGGAACGTTATGAAACTGCAAATAGAACTTTGTGTTACCTTGAGCGTTCATAGGATGAAATACATGCAGTCAATAGGCTACTGGCTTAAATATTAATACACTTTCAATATATGAGATATATAAAGTCAGAAGGTATAAACTGCTGTTCACTGAATGATTCCCTATTCTGAGCAATCACAGCGTGTGTTTAATTTATAATGTAGTTATTGTATGTGTGGGGAAGAATTGCAGGGGGCTGGATCTCTTTTTTTGTTGTGCATAGAAAAAAAAAAACTAATGCAATATTCATGTGTGACGTCACATCCAATTCACGCCATGCTGTGTGATGAGGGAGTCCTAGTGGCTGGCGGAGCAGGCATTGAAGGGGATTTGTGAATGAACAACTGCTCCTTGCCAGCTCACAGATCATAGGGGCTGAGATCACTACACGGATCTGGTCCAATGGCTCGCTGCAATATCTGCTTTATTAGAAGGCAGGGCCCATTCAGGATCTGCCAGCGACTCATTCTTTTCACATCCAGCCCTTTGAAAAGTCACATACTTCAAAGGCAGGTTGGACAGTTACACTGAAAAGGTTATGATCTCCCAAGGCGTTTTGGGTTATTAAAAATATATATGTAACAAGGGAGAGAAAAGGGACAAACAAAAGCCAGGGGGATGAAAAAGAAACATTGGACTACAATTTAAGGCTGGATGGTATTTTATTATTTTGCTCTTTCTTAAAGCAGTATTCAACCCTAAGCAAACAGCTTAGATGTGGTGGCTGCATTAGTTTTCATTTGTTAGGCATTCTCCCCATCTATTTTCACCCAGTGATCCAACCACTCACACACTTCCCATCTTAGGGTGTCTCCAGCATGGATAAAGGAGCAATGGGGACACATTTGGACAGCAGCATTGCCAACCTGGGGAGAATGTAGTGTTAGATGCCTTAGTAAATTTAAACCCAAAAGCAAACATTTCTTATATTGCAGCTTACCAGTTCTTAGATGTGATGACTGCGTTAATTTTGTTTTTAAGCTTTCTTTTATTTTCACATGGTAATCTAACCAGTAAGTCTGTTGTTTTTCAACAGAACAAGCTATCCTGCAGATGTGGCAGTTAGAAGATTGAGACAAAATCTTTTAACACAGGTGTGTGTACAATGGTCAGCTTTTATTTATTTATGTAAAACATTTTTCCCAAAAGGAACAAAACTGTACAGTTACTGCTGTAACTGATTGTAAAGTGTTAGCTGGAGTTTGCCTTTAATTTGGTAGTGTATTTAAATCTGCTAGTACATTTACCCTTCCCTTCCCTTTCCTTCCCCCAGATTAACCTCTTGGCGGCAGCCGCACTCAAATGTGCAGCCTCTCGGCATCTGGGCCTTGACGCCGAGCGGCCGCACATTTGCGTGCAATTAAGAAAAACATATGTGCTGAGAGCGTGTGCCCTGCGTGCTCTCAGCACACATGTCTGGTACTCACGGAAAGGTCCCGATCTCTTTCGGTCGGGACCTTTCCTGATCATGTGACTGCCGTGACAGCAAATCACGGCAGTCAAGTGACCCTAAAAACCCCACCTGGCTTCTGAAACCCTTAAAGGGCCGGGAGGCGCCAAGTGGTTAACAAAGTTGCTGTCCAAAAGTGTCTGTGTTGCCCCTTTATCCAAATCATAGGCACTCTAATACAAGAGGTGTGTTACTAGCCAGATCATCAGAGAGAAAAAAGCCTAGACAAAGAAAATGAATGCCTCTACTACATCTACTGATTGGTAAGCTGCAGGGATGGACTGACAACTCATGGGGCCCACAGGCAATAGGGGATCATGGGGCCCCTGTGTCCTTGCCCAAAGTCAAAAAAGTCTATGAAAAAGGTACCAGGGGCATCTCATGGGGCCCCCTACTGACCCCGGGCCCTCGGGCAGTGCCAGAGTTTCCAAATAGTCAGTCCGCCCCTGGTAAGCTGCCATTATCACCTAGTAATACAGACAATAACATTTCATGTCTTAGGGTGGCTACACTCACTTATCCACTGTAGTTACGGAGGAGCAACAAAGCCACCCTAGCATTGTCAACCTGTGGAGAAGGTAACGTTGAATAGACTCATAAATTTAGACGGAGGTTACATAAGTGCAGGGGCGGACTGACCATTTGGAAACTCGGGCACTGCCCGAGGGCCTGGGGTCAGTAGGGGGCCCCATGAGATGCCCCTGGTACCATTTTCAAAGGCTTTTTTGAATTTGGGCAAGGACACAGGGGCCCCATGATCCCCTATTGCCCGGGGGGCCCATGAGTTGTCAGTCTGCCCCTGCATAAGTGACTGATAAACTGAAACCTAAAGCTGGCCACACACAAAGTAAATTTCAGAATGCAGAATAAGCTAACATTTGCTCAATGGGTGGCCGTGATGACACCACCTGGCTGATTTATCCAGTGAATTTTGTCAAAAGGAGCAAGACAGAAAGTTCTGGTCAGAATTTAAAATGTAAAAGCACTGCAGATTGGTCCATCCACATTCTAAAAAGGGTATATACGGGTTTCTCAACCAGGGTTCTTCCCATGGCTGTCTTAATGAATGGGCAGCCCTGGGCACCGCCCAGGGGCCCCATAATATTTTTGCATTTACATCAAACTGTTCTAGATTTGCTGGGACAGTCATGCTGTTAACTAAACTGTCCTGGAATGGTCATGTCCCAGGCAGCGTGCCAGAATCTGTACTGTGTCCACCTGATCCCCCCTCTTATACTGTGCCCTTTGTGTTAATTAGTCCCTGATTTATGGCATGTTTTCTTATTGTTTAAAATTGATTTTTATCAAAAGTACTAATAAGTATATGTTTAATTTTATCAACTATTAATACTTTAATTCTTGGGAGTAGGTGCGTAAATTGGGGTAGGCTGGTAGGGGCCTCAGTGCATTACTTTGCCCAGGGGCCCATGATGCTATTAGGAAGGCTCTGGTTCCTCCAGAAGTTGTTAGGGGTTCCTTGAGCAATGAGCAATTTCTACCTCTTAGATAAGTTCACACTAACGCCATTGATCCTTTTAGCTATCTGTAAGCGTTAATTCTTTCCCATAACCACAGGTGTAAGGAACATTTTTCCCACTGACTATCACACTGATATATCATAAGTTGTCGATATACTGTAGTAATTTTTTACATGGGTTACCTGAGGCTGGAAAGTTATTTCAAGGGTTTCTGTGTGTTGAAAAGGTTGAGAAAGACTGGTATATGCCATTGTACTTCATGTAAAGAGCACCAATCATGCTGCATTCAGAAGACAGGGCACAGGCTGTACAAGCACACTGTGTGTAAATGCATAGATTTGACATGAACCATTGACTAAAATGGGCCAGTTCTTATACATAGTTATTATGCTGTAAACAGTGTAGCTGGACTTATCACTTGAGAATGAGTGCCAGTTAACCCGTCTATTTGCGATTCTATTGGAATTCCAATATGTATATATTGTCAATAAACCTCGTAGAATACTGCATATACCATATATAATATTCTGGGGCCTCAAAAAATTATTTTGGATTCTCACTTAACACACATGGCCATGAGCTACGTCATGAGCCCACTTTTATGAAATCTGAAACATCTGGAATTTACTCTGAAAGAATTTGATCTACATACATTGGTGAAAAATTAACACATCATAGGAAACCTGTAAAATACCTGGACAATGCAAATGGAGAAATATTATTAAAAATGCAAAAGCAAAGGTCTCTGCCTTTCTTGTTAAGCTAAGCTTGACCCCCCAACTCATCTTCCAAGCCTCGGTGAGGCTGCCATCACATAAAAAGAGCAATAGGGTGACTCAGAGGTTGGAGAATGAGTTTAAGTGTTTCAGCTCAACTTTGACTGGAATTTTAAAACATGCTATATGCTATGCATTGAATGAGAATAATTTTCTCTGAGCATGAGCTCCAATTATGCCTTTTTTATTATATGCTGAGTCTTAATCACTCACAGGTTTACTATAAAGGATTGTTTGCTCACTTTTGTAATAGTACAGCAATAGATAGCCTTACGCTTAGCAACATGACTACACTGAACTCCCTGACATACTCATCTTTTAGCAGAACTATACCCATACTCTTATGGTTTTCTCAGCATCTGGAAGATGTGCCTGACCCACCAAAATAGAGCGGGGAAATAAGTTTAAGATTCCTATGGCACTGATTTATAACAAGCAGGAGAAAACACAGCTGTAGGCTGCAACTGCAAATCAGACTCTGATTGGCTGCACTGGAGAAGAACTCCATTGTTTTCAGCATTTTTTTTTTCTCCAATTGTCATGTACTGTTCCCAATGGTGTAAGCAGGATCTGCACATCACAGTGGGATTCTTGTAATTAAAGCTCGGAACTCTGAAGATCTACCTTCTAACATTGCAGGGGGGACACACGAATACCTCTTAATAACCCATATGTTTTAAAAACAATGATGTTACAACCCAAACTATAACTGATGGCTGCATTAAGACTAGCTTTTACTCTCTGTGGCATTACTAAAACAACAGAAAGCTAATGTAATCTAATACCAGGTTTACACTGTTTACAATAGTGCAAGGATTCCAAGGATTTTAAAACACACCACCCAGAAACACTGAGGTTATTTTACAAGGCCTTGTGACTCTCCTGTGCCTTGCCATGTTTTTATTAATTCATTAGAAGAATCATGTTCATTGTACATTATGTTGTTTAAGGTTCACCATACGCAGACTGATTTGGCTATCAATACTAGCTTTGTTGTGTTTAGTTGTGTTTTGGCCATCCTTAGTGAGAGCTGAACCTGACCTCTACAGTTCTTCAATCAGTGTTAATTTCGTCGAATGTTTTCAGTGACGAAAACTAAACGAAATAAAATTGGAATTGAGTCAATTGACGAAAACTATGACAAAAATCAATTCCAATTTTCAGCGAGTCGACTAAAATCTCCAGTACATTTAAATCGAGTAAAGTCTAATGGGTTTAGTTAAATTGCAATGCATTATTTAAGCATTTCTCTAGAATTTCCAAACTCAGTGGAGTAAAAATCTAATAAAATGTTATTATTTCTGATATTAACCTCCCTAGGGGTCTGATTATGTCAGTATTTCTGTGCTCAAAGCGGTACATTGTTTTCAATGGAAATATGTTGTTTTATTATTGTAGGCCTGTAATTCTTAGGAATAACTCACTGAAATCTGTCCGAACAAGAGTCTAGTAAACATTCCGAGTATGATAAAATTTGAAACACGAAATCATAAATTATAATATAATAAATAATCATAAAAAATAATAATATAATAATAATAAATTTAATTCAATAATGTAATCAAACCAAAAACACTGAAATTTGAAATAGAGCGCCAAGTTCACACATCACTGAGCTTTAGTAGCAAAATCGTTTTCAGTGTCTGATGACGAATTTCCCCACGAATCACTATCACTCAATTCTGCAAGTGGTTCTGATTTACTATCGCTGTTCTCTAGCTGGTCTAAAACTGATTTTGACCTAAAGGGACGCTTTTTGGACACCATGGACATTTCTCGGTTTCCATACAGAAAGAACAGTAATGTACAGAGCTGAGCGAACTGTTGGCGCTATATAAATACTGTATAATAATAATAATAATAACAACAGTAAAAATGCAGGCAGGGCACAGGACAAAGCATTAGGGACAAAATGTATGTGAAATTGTTTTATACAGTAATGTAATACTATAAGATTTTAGTGTATTGAGTGAATGTAAAATTTTTACATTTTTGAATTTCCTGCCGGTTCTGTCCCCCGTACGTCCCGCCACTCACAGGGAACGAAACCCGGAAGACGGATGCCGGCATCGGCCGGAGAACATGGCCGGGGACGCTGCAGGAGGGACAGGACAAGGCAAGTGCTGGAGAGATCCCAGAGCAATGCTGCAGTGTAATCCTGAGTGTAGATCGGGGTTATCGCTTCTGGTACTGAAAGTTAACCCCAAGCTACACTCGGGAATACCGCCAGGGGGGTTAATGTGGTTCTAAAGCCATAAGGTTTTTCATCTTGATGCATTCTATACTTTAAGGTGAAAAACCTTTTGTTCTGCAGGATCTCCTTCTGCTCCCCCTTATACCTACCTGAGCCCGATCCAATCCAGTGATGTGCACAGGAGCAGCGGTTCTCTCCCTCCTCCCTGGGAGGATTGATAGCAGCAGGAGCCATTGGCTCCCGCTGCTGTCAATCAAATGCTGTGTCGTGCCAGCAGTGGGTGGGGCAGAGCCGCCAACTCTGTTTCAATGGATGCAGATAGGGCAGCTCAGGAATGAGCCTGCACAGGTGCTCAGATGGAAAGCTTTCCATGGGGGGACCTGCAGAAGAGGAGGAGCCTGGAGTCCCGGCGGGGGACCCCAGAAGAGGCAGTACTGGACTGCAATACCATGTTTATTATTTTAGAAAAAAAACAACAATGAAGGTTTAATGTTGCTCTAAGGCAGTGATGGCGAACCTATGGCACGCGTGCCAGAGCTGGCACGCAGAGCCATCTCAGTGGGCACGCCAGGAAGAAGAGCATGATGAGCGCACATGGACCGGCCATCCAGATCTCGTCCACACTGGATCCCCATCAAACTACATTTCCCACATGTCTCTGGGGCCAGGGTGGGCGTGGACGAGAGGAAACGGCTCCAATGCGGCTCTGGCACCAGGGGTGATGTACCCGGGGATTGGCGCGGAAGAGAGGAAGAGGCTCCCACACTGCTCCCACACTGCTCCGGGGCCAGGGGCAACGTGTTCAGAGTGGATGGGAATGAGCTGCTGGGTTGGAAGCCACACCGACGCTGCCAGAGGTGAGATTAACTGCTTGCAGTGTCGCCTGTCAGTGCCCAGCAGTGTCGCCTGTCAGTGCCCAGCAGTGTCGCCCATCAGTGCTGCCCATCAGTGCCATCCATCAATGATGCCCATCAGTGCCATCCATCAGTGCCCAGCAGTGTCGCCTGTCAGTGCTGCCCAGCAGTGCCACCTGTCAGTGCTGCCCAGCAGTGCCACATGTCAGTGCCCAGCAGTATTGCCCATCAGTGCTTCCCATCAGTGCCACCCATCAATGATGCCCAGCAGTGTCACCCATCAGTGCCCAGCAGTGTCACCCATCAGTGCCCAGCAGTGTCGCCTGTCAGTGCTGCCCAGCAGTGCCACCTGTCAGTGCTGCCCAGCAGTGCCACCTGTCAGTGCCCAGCAGTGTCGCCCATCAGTGCTGCCCATCAGTGCCACCCATCAATGATGCCCAGCAGTGTCCAGCAGTGTCATCCATCAGTGCCCAGCAGTGTCACCCATCAGTGCCCAGCAGTGTCGCCTGTCAGCACTGCCCAGCAGTGCCACCTGTCAGTGCTGCCCAGCAGTGCCACCTGTCAGTGCTGCCCAGCAGTGTCGCCCATCAGTGCTGCCCATCAGTGCGACCCATCAATGATGCCCAGCAGTGCCACCGATCAGTGCCGTCTGTCAGTGCGTCCAGGTAGGCAAGTGGTTAATTGCAGTGTTGGCACTTTGAAATAAAAAAGTTGGTTTGTGTTGCAGTTTTGGGCACTCGGGCTCAAAAAGGTTCGCCATCACTGCTCTAAGGTCTGAACACAGATTTAGCCGTTATTTTATATATATATATATATTTATATATATATATATATATATATATATAAAACCATGTTTCATAAACAAACAAAATTATTAAAATATAAAAAAACCCTGTAAACTCTATTGGCTGTAATGCCAGGCTGCAAGTGGTGATGGAGAAGAAAATGGGAGTGAGGGAGTGCACAGGGCAGGGTGCATTATACTCTGGGGATGGAGAGGTGACCTAAAAGTGGGATGGGGAAGTAAATGGGAGTGAGGGAGTGCACAGGGCAGAGAACTGGGAGGTCT
This sequence comes from Staurois parvus, assembly GCF_062004578.1. Taxonomy (NCBI): domain Eukaryota; kingdom Metazoa; phylum Chordata; class Amphibia; order Anura; family Ranidae; genus Staurois; species Staurois parvus. The sequence goes on along the minus strand of NW_028317801.1, from coordinate 4,137,124 downwards.
TGGGAAGCTGTTATTTTACACAGTGCTAAGTACTGCTGCCTTGCTGGGAGGGGAAAAACTCACCACGTCACATCCAGACAGGCAAAAACAAATCGGACAGAGTAATTCCTCTTCTGTGGTTTGTAGGGCATTGTTCCAGAACTCCCAGGCAGAAGGCAGACATAGGGAGTATACGTCTCACAGCCAATGCAGCTTGCCGATAGAGTCCTGGAGATTTTAGTCAACTAAAATATACTAGAGCTTTTAGTTGACTTAAATGTACTGGACATTTTAGTTGACTGAAATAAAACTAAATTTAAAATAATTCAGATGACTAAAATACGACTAAAACTAAAATGGCATTTTAGTAAAAAGACTATGACTAAAACTAATTTTAAATTTTCAAGTCAAAATGAAAAGTGTCTTCAATAAAAGCAGTGAAATCCTATAATGTACAACATGGAATACAGGACCTATAAAGACAGCTTTATGGAAATAGCCCATATGTGTGCTAAATATTATCATGTGAAAGACCCATGCTGGATATGCATGCACTGCATTGTTTTGGCAAGGGACACACAGGATCTCTACTATATACAGACTTTCCTATGGCACTCATTTTTCTTCTGTGCTAAGGATATGGTGCCTTCCATCTGACTTCTTTGGATTAGTCTTCTTGATGTATCTTATTGTTTTCATAACACCCTTCTACTGGAGAAGAATTTCAGCGAAATGGGTTGAGATACTGGAACTCTTCCACAGCTTTTGATGTCTACTTTACTTTGTTTTAATATATGATGTACATGTCAATCTTATATTTGGGCAGTTGAGCCTATGGTCTTTGGCTAAACAGACAAGTGTGATCTATGTGTATGTGCAAAAGGCCATGTTCGAGTTAGCATTATAAGAGGTTCTGTTTATTTCATATCATTTGTACTGGAACTGGAAAGTGGGGATTTGGGGGTGAATGGGATAAGATATGTTTTAAGAGGGGAATTTTGGTGGGGAGGGGGAATTTGTGCTGAGAGCAGGAATTTGGTGGGTGACAAGAGCAAGATTTGTTCCAGCAGGGGGGATTTTGTAAAGGATGTGCTAGGAGTGGTAATTTGGGGGATTTGTGCTTGAATAGGGAAAGGGGGGATTTGTGCTGGAGGGGGGATTTCGGGGGGTGACGGGGGTAAGATTTGTTCTAGGAGAGGACATTTTGGGGATGTGTGATAGGAGGGATGATTTGGTGGGATATGTGCTGGGATGGGGGGAAAAAGATTTGCGCTAGAAGGGGGGAATGGAGAGAATCTGTGCTGGAAGAGGGGAAGGAGGGATATGTGCAGGGGGAGATGGGGTGGGAAGGGTGATTTGGGAGGTGGCAAGGGGTAAGAGTTGTTCTAGGAAGGGAAATCTGGGGTTGATGTGCTAGTAGGGATGATTTGGGGTGATTTGTGCTGAGAAGATGGGGGAAGAGGATTTTTGCTGGGGGGGTGGATTTGTCATAGGATGGGAAATTTGGTGGGAAATTTGTATTTGAAAGAGGATTTGGGGGTTTTGCTAGTAGGTATTATTGGGGGGGGGGGGTATCTGTGCTTGGAGGGGGGATTTAGGGAGAAAGAGGATTTGAGCAGGGAGGGGGGATGTGCGGGGAAGGTTTTGTGCTGGGAGGGGGGGATTTGTACTGGGAGGAAATGGAATTTTTGTTTGGGGAGAATTTTGGCTTGCAAAAGGAAATTATGCTTAGGGGGATGTAGATTGGGGGGGGGGGGGATTTTTCAGAAAATTATTGTTCATACATCTTGGGGGGTGGGGTGCAGTTTGGCACTTTCGACCTGGGCGCTAGATGATCTTTTCCTGGCACTGTTCCCACTACATATGACATATATTCTAACAAGGGATGCACCCATTGTGATATGCATGTACATTGTAGTTTTGGAGTGATTGGGAGGTTTATGCAGTAACTGGTGTATATGCTTGCAAATAAACAAAACAAGTCTCTGAAAATCTGGAAAAATGACAGTAGAAAATAGGTGTCTTTAATTACTATGTAATTTGGTTGATTTACTAAAGGCATATAGATTGTGCAGTTTGCAAGTGCAGTTGCTCCAGTGCTTAGTAAATAAGGGGAAGATCGGATGACTTACATCATCCAATCATGTACAAGCAAAAATGCAGTTTTTTAATTTTCCTTGCATGTGATTGGGTATTCTTTGTAAAGTAAAGATGTATCTCATTTACTAAGCTCTAGAGCGACTGCACTTGCAAAGTGCACAGTCTATTTGCCTTTAATAAATCAACACCAATGTTTCTGTGTTTTTGTCCATATTTTGGCTTTTTTGCACTTCTGTTGAGAGACTGATCCAAAAAGGTACAGATTACTCCAGATTGGCTAAATTTTACATTCCTTCAGAATCACATGCCTGGACCACTACATAGATAACTAAATGCATGCTTTAAATATTATCTTTAGTGAATCAACTTTAATGCTGTTGTATGAGGTATTTACCGAGTGTTTTTGTTTTTTGAGGTAAATTCCGCATAAGGGGATAGTGAACTGACATTTTCATTATCGCATGCAATATTTGGTAAAAATGTGTCAGATCACTTAAATATGCAATATGCTTTAGTGAATGGAGCCCACTGTGATTTACAGGCAGAAGATTGTTGGAGACTGGGGCAGAATTTTGTCTTGCCATAACACAAACTGCCCAAAAAAAGAATCTTTATATCAAGATCACGAGCTCTTATTTTCGTGAAAGATAGCGATTAAAAAATAGTCAAGTGATTTTATAATGTTAAAGCTAATATGAGATTTTAGTGGTTGGGTTTACATTTGCTTTAACAAACTGTATTTGAGTTCCTTCTATTGCATTGCTGGGGTGCATTCTTTTATATGCCTCACCTGTGTGACCAGACCTTTACACCCAAGAATCTTTTAAAGGACCAATATCTGTCCGAAGCTAGTAATTGATAGCTAGCTCTCCAGTTGTCAACACCTTAGCTACTCTTTTTTTTATTACTATGGGTCTTTCCCCTTTTTCAAGATTATACCTTTTATCTTGGGGGTATTAGGGTGCATCAAGTTGTTGCTGACAGTTGGTTAAAGAGCTGCCATCTAGTTCACAGCACATCAATGAATCCATTGAAAAACAAAAATTAAAAACACTGTGCAGACAAGCACTGCACACCCTCACCCCAGGTGCACTGCAACCCCCCCGTAGCCCTATGGTTTGGTAAAAATTGGCCAGCACCAGGACAGTACAACTTTTAAAAGAAAATACACACCTTTATTAAAATAATAAAAAACATATGCACATAAAAGTTTTTTTTAATATTCCCCTTCCACCCTCCCAGTGGTGTCACTAAGGTTGGTGTCACCTGGTGCGGTAAAACATGGTGTCACCTTCCCCAATAATTTTTTCCCATATAACACTGCAAATAATATTAATAGTAGTGCCGTTAACAACTCTCAAGAGGTATGGCTGTGATCAGGATGCTGTTATGGTGCATGGTGGTGATTAGGGCACTGGTATGGCATATGGCGGTGATCAGGATGCTGGTATGGCAGTGATCAGGGCGCTAGTATGGTATATGGTGGTGAACAGGTCTCTGGTATGGTGTATGGTGGTGATCACGCTGGTATGGCACATGGTGGTGATCAGGTCTCTGGTATGGTGTATGGTGGTGATCACGCTGGTATGGCACATGGTGGTGATCAGGGCGCTGTTATGGGGTAAGGCGGTGATCAGGAGAGTTGGAGCTTCTTTAAGGGATTCAGGAAGACATCAGACATGGGGAGGCTGTCAACTGACAATACAAAGTATGGTGATCTTGGATCTACCACTCAACTTCTGAACAACCAGCTTGCCCATATATGGATTGAAATTCAGCTGGTCCTTACTGAACCAGCTGAATTTTGATCCATGTATGGCTGGCTTAAGAAAGCAGTCTCATGCAGTAGCAAATATGCACCTCTCTGTCATTGAGGTCTACTGCTCTCCTGTTTCTCAGCATAGATGTCCACTCTGCTCATCCATTAGCTATGCATGATATGTGAGTACTGCAGACCTAGGGTTCTAGATGAACATATGCACCGTCAGGATAGTGTTGTCTGGAAGCACATATTGACCACAATGAGCTTTATTAGCTTTGTCACTAGGTGCTACAGTGAAAGTTCTTCTTTTACATTGAAAAAATGCTTTAACACCTAGCCTGACTAGTATATTGAATGTGGAAACACAAGTTTTTCACCAGAAATGTTATTTTGTTTAAGTTCCAAGAAAAGATGCTAGTTGCAGCTGGTAAGCTGGGAGCCATTCTACATCAAATTCCATCACTCCTTGAAGGGTATGCTGTTAAAATGGTTATAAAGGTTATTTTGATTGAATAAAATTATAAACATTATACTTACCTGCTCTGTGTGGTGGTATTGCTCAGAGCGGTCCCTTACCTCCTCTTCTGGAGTTCCCCACTGTCTGCTCCTTCTTTTCCTATGTGTGCCCCCATAACAAGTTGTATGGTATGGAGGCACATGTGCAGGCATGCTCCTGAGCTGGAGAGTTACAGCACTGGATCAAGAGAAGACTCAGGTAAGTGTTTAGGTGTGGGGGAGCAAAACAAGTTCCAGACCAGGAAATTTCCATTAGATTACATAGGAGGGGTTGTAGCATGTAGAACTTGGACAAAGGGGGGCTCAGACCAGAGAACTTTAGGGGTAGTTATACGTTTAATTAATTTTTAGTTGTTCCAGATGGGTGGTCTTAGCCTTGGAAATTGCATTTTCTCTGGGGTGTTTGGGATAGACTGCTAGTTCTGGGACTACAAGACTACTGGGGAGGGAGAGGGAATATAGGTGACTGCAATGTCCCCATCAGTCAAGACACATGGCGGCACCACCAGCTCCAGCGCTGTGCCCCAACCTGCATCCATCTCAGACACCAGAAAATTCCATTTAGGATATGAAATGCTTCTGCCCATGCGTACTGGACCTACATGCTGGAAAGCCAGCAGTTTTTCAAGTTGGCATTGGCTGGGCATAGGGGTGTGTAGCACTACCCCCTTAGGAATTGCTAATGAATTTGTGTCCCCCTATAGTCCTGCACAGCCATTCATTTAGCATTTTTCCCACACAAGCTCTCTTCCATAGAGAGAAATCAGTGCTTGAACATTTGTTTTGTTATTCTATTGAGGGCATTAGAACCTGGTTAGGATAAGGGGTGTAAAGGATGCACAAGGGAACTAATATCTGAGGACAACTTCCTAAACTACTCACAGCTTTTCTCCTCTGTCAAAGTCTCTGTTGGAGTGCTAGCCAGCAGCTCCAGTTGTACTACCCCAGACCCTAGATGAAATCCTTTTCACCCAACAATCTGGAGACTTTCTTCTTTAGCAAGGGATCCTGTTCCTTTAAATGGGTAATAGGCACTAGCAGGGGACTAATCTGCTTCCCACCAGAGTGATCCTTCCCCTATCCATCCGCCCAGTGGGCACAGGTGATCCTCTCCTGTACTGCTTGAGGGATGTCTGGAGCTAACAGGCCTATCAGCTGGGCTGCTCCTTCCCTGCTATACAGTCCTCTCTATGGTCCTCTCTCAGGGGGCCAGTGAGTCCTGAGTTTTCTTCCTCTCCAGTTCCAGGCCCGCAGGCAGGCCCCATCCCACTAGGCCTCCTGGCAGCCTTCTTCCTCCAGCCTCACATCTGCTGCCTCACACTCCTCTCCTACCACCACACTTCTACTACTGAACAGGCTCCTCCACTTTTATAGAAGTCCCAGACCCTTGCCAAACCTCTTGTCTTGCCACCCACTGCCTCCAAGGCCCTTCTTCGAAAGCCTCAAAGCAGGGGGAAATTCCAGAGGGCTTGCCCTCAGAGTCTCAGAATTTGACCCCTCTGACTATCTCACCTGAGCTGCTAATCAGCTCCTCACTAACCATCAGGGTCTAACTTCCCTTTGCTAACCTAGGAGGGTGCTATAGGTGATTTTCTTACACTTCTGCAGTTGTGGAAGAGATACCTGACTTGGGAAGGATGCTGCTGGATACAGTGAAGTGGTGTAGGAGAATACTACATAGGTTTAAATGTTCTTTTGATCCTCCTCAGTGTGGCCCTACTCCTCCCTTCCTCACTTGATGTGGTGTATCCTACATTCCTTGTGAGGCTTTTACTAGAATATTGTGAAGGATAAGATGGGGAAGGAGGGGTGGTTGGAGGGTAGTGTGCGTACAGTGAGAAACTAGGAGAAGGTGAACAGGCCTTTTGCTGCCAACTTGTCTCATTGAGGTGCTGCTTTTATCAATCTCTGTTATAAAAAGTCCACACTTTAAAGTTTTGACTGTTTGCTGCATATTTTCTACCTAACACACACCTAAAGTCTATATTTTTAAAATTTTGGGAATAATTGGGATTGCTGGGATGAGAGGGGGTTTGGAAATGTGAGGATGTGGTTTTGAAGTGTTTTTGTGTACTCTGTCTTTACATTTTATTAAAATGTTAAGACAATGCAATATGCTATTGTGTAAAAAATATCTCACAAACTTTACTACTAAACTGTTGAGCCACTGGCAAAATTCTTAAAGGTTTTTACTGTTATGGCTACTACTTTCACTGGCCGGTTCAGGCCTTGTACCTCTTGAGTGAAAATAAGGTATCACAACCATAACTACCTAAAAAAAACTATTTTACAAGTTGAAATTAACCAGATCAGGGTGCTGCTTCTGTATTTAGTTCAAGCTAAAGGAAAACATAATAAAATCAGTTGCACATCACAATTACGTGATGTGGGAATATAGTGTCACTGGCTCTGTCTGTGGAAATTGTTCATGTTCTGTCACACTGCATACAACGTAAAGGCATCTCTCAAGCATGTAATATAAATAATTGTTTTTTTTTCCATGTTGTCTTCAAAGTTGCCTTAAAAGGACCGTCTCCTTGCAGTACGGTACTTCAAAAAGAAAAATTGTTCTGTTAAATGGCCCCTATGGCAATGTCCAGTAACCCACACCCCTTTTTCGACAATATCATACTTATTAACCTCATAAATAGAGAGATTTTAACATTAGTATTTGCAGCCATTAGACTCCGTGGGATTCAATGCTAAATTTGGTTTTTGCGCTCAGACAGGATTCATCTAACCCCCTAAGAAACGAAGCCAGGCAGATTCCCTCATCTTTATATAGTAAAGGACTAAATGCCTACAATTACAGACTCAGACTCCTGACAAAGCACACCTTAGTACTGGATATCCACAGAAATGAGAAAGCAGTTGTTAGCTAAAAGGTAATCTATTCACCAATGTGCTTTCTCATTCCACATGGCATACTGTACATGTACTGACATTGGGAAATATAGTAAGGCCTGAAACATTGTCAGCTGAAAATTTATTAACTGAAAGACAAAATATTTTGCTGATCATGGTAACCTAAATGTGTTTATTGGAAAATTAAATTGAATCCATACATTTTGACCTGTTTGGGTATATTCTCTAGCCAGAAGAGCTATTAAACAAAGCTCATGGAATGCTACCCTCCTTTTGAGTGCATAAACATGTTCCTTGGAGTATGTCTTGTCTATAAATAGTAAGTCCTTATTGTCTTCTAAGCTCTATAGATGTGTTACAGCTTAATGCTCAGAGCTGTTTCCATGGTTTGCACAGTGTAGGTTTACATGTTAATAGCTTCAACCTCTTCATCATATTTCAGTGGCTTTATTATTACGAGTCCTAATTGCAGCCTAATCGTAACTCTGAAGTCTAGCCTAAATCAGTCCTTGAATCTAGTTCTAAAATTGCTTCCTTACCTGAGGTGCCAATGGCCAAGTCAGGATCATTCTGGGAAGCTGTTTTATTGAAAGGAGTAGTAAATTAGGTGCATTTCCTGTTGAACGTTCAAAACCACATCCAAGTACAAAGGGGTAAAAAACAGTACTTTAATTTTGTGGATACTAAAGCAAGAGCACTGGATACAATTGCCAAAACACCTACCAATATAATCAGGGATGCAAGAAGAAGTTGGCCTACTGTTTGCCTTCAGAATTTTTTCTGTCCTGTTTGTAATGTTATCATGCCCTGAACTGTGTATAGTGGTATTCTGTATCACTCTTTATCAGAAAAAGATAATAATTAATTGATAAATTAAAAAAGTGCATATCTACTTAACACTCTGTGATTCATAACATGTCATGAAGGTTGAATGATGTTTAGATTTCAAAACTGGGGAGCCAGTGAATAGTGTTTAACTTCATCTTGGGGCTCTTACCATTATTTAGAGGTAGGAATGGTTATATTATCATGCTGGCAAATGGGAACATAATGAGCAAACAATATTTGCTCTGTACAGTGCACTTGGCCATGTAAAACAGCCTTGTGTATTTCTTGAATGTCCATGCTGAGCAACCATTGGACCTAAAGGCTCCTACGACATAGCTGCCCACACCAATTTGGATTGTTTGCTTTTTCAGAAAATGTAAACCTGCTCAGAAATTTTTAGTTGTAGTACTGAATATACAGTATACAGCAGGGCTTGAAAAAGCCGCTCGCTCGCTCGCCAAATGCGAGGAGAAATTCCTCTATGGCGAGCAGCGGCGAGCGGCGAGTACAGATGATGGATGGAGCGGCTGCACCTGCGCTCCAAGCCTCATTGTAAAGCCGAGTTCTGGTTTCCGGCTTCCAGTTTCCGGCACCGCCATTACACTGGCAGCGCCGCTGAGGGGACAGGTGCAGGAGAGGTCCGCTCTCTTCCGCTGAGAGGAGACACCCTCTCCACCACCGCGGGGGACTCGAGCAGAGTTCCACTCTCCCCAGCCGCGGGGGACACGAGGAGAGGCCATTGAAGTGGTATTTTGCATCAGAAAAAGGATATTACACAAGTCTTGTTCCTGCTATACAATGAAAACCATAGCAAATCTTGATGTGAAACTGGCTTCCTACTGCTTTTTGTTATTCAAAAAAATCATTTTTTGGTGTGTTTTTTCTTCATGGAATAGATTGCAATCCACACACAGCCATTGAAGTGGTATTTTGCATCAGGAAAAGGGTATTACACAAGTCTTGGTCCTGCTGTACACACAATGGCTGCTCTATTAGCACATCTTTGGTAAAATGTTTACTATAATTGCAGTTTTTTATATTTTGGACTCTTTATTCTAAAGAAAAATGTAATTTCATAAGCTTTAAGGGGGCGTGGTTTGGGGGCAGGGCTGGGGGTGGGGTTGGGGGGATGGGCCAGGGGTGGGGTTGGAGGTGGACCTGGGCAAGGTTGGGTGGGGCAACTGGTAGAGAGTAAGGTTTGTGCCTGGCTAGTACGTCTGGACTTGAAATTTTAAGCCCTGGTATACAGAATATACATTCCTTTTTTCCATTGCTGAGGAGATTATGCACCAATTTCACTAGGTTGTGTGTCTTCGTGCATTGACCTTGGGTTCAAGCAGTTGCCAAATGGCTTTACCTTGGACTTCCAGCACTGCCATAAAAATTCCACTTTTTTTAATAGATGATGCATGGTTTCGATTGACAATGGGGTGGCTTTACTAAAGGAGTTGAGAATATTCACACAAATTGTGTGAACGTTCACTTTAATTATCCCTTACTTTACTGAACATGGTTCAATAATTGAATTAAATAATTGGCTGAACATTCTCAATTTCTTTACAAAATCAGCTTGTGTCATAGATTTTCTGGTCCAGCCTTTTTTTTTTTCTGAGGCTCTATTTTTGTAACTTCTGGCAACTTCTCTGCCAAGGTTCTGCCTACATTTGTTAGTGAGCTTCAACCTGTGACCAGTGTTTCTGTTTGTTGATGCATTTTGTCCAAGTTTGGCATATTCTGCCATTATTTTTGAGACTCCTGAGAATTTTTTTTCCCAATAAGTACCTGCTGTTAGGCACAGACTACTGTTTTTTTCTGGAACCATCCTAACTGCCTTATGCTCTGAAAAAGCACATATAAGAGCATCAATTTTTACATGTTTTAGCTTCCAAATACAGCTAATTAGGAATAAAAGTAGAATGAATCACCTTTACAGCTGTTTTTGTAATTATGATTTGATCATCTTTAAGTTAATATTTTTTGGTGTCTTCATTGTTTTGTCAACAGATTGTATGCCTGAACAGCCACATCATATAGCTATATTTTAATTCTAGTTAAACTGACTGCTTGTATCTAAAAAAAGGAATTTATTTCAGGAATTTACTCCTTTGTATCATTTTTTATTTCTTTCAAAACTAAAGGTTTTTTTATCTGTATATAATTTATAATCTGTAATAACAGTTATTATTGCATATTATTTTAATTTAATCACTTTCTTATATTAATGTGACTCTGTGAGTGTTTTATTATGAAGAATTCACTAATGTATAGGATCATTCTTGACATTTACAAGGCAAATAGTGGCCCTGGCTGTATTTTGTTTGGTTTGCCATCTAACAAATATAGGTTAAACTGTCTTTAGATGGGAATCTGCATCAAATACTTCCTGCTGGATCAGTAATTTGCCTAATACTGTCCTCTGAACCTATTTGTTTCTTTTCAGGGATCAACCTAAACACTGACCCCCTTCTTTACAGAGAACTGTTTAATTTGATTAGAGAAAAAGTGCATTCCACAACATCCCAGCAAACTCCTTTGTGTCATCTGTTCAATTTCCTAAAAAAACTAAATGAAGCGTCGAAGACTTTTCTTCACCAGAATGGACACTTTGAAATATTGTTTAAGGCAGATAATTTATCTGGTTTAATTACTCTTTAATCCCCCTGATCGTCCTGGCGTGCCGGGTTAAATCCCCTCTGAATAGGGGCAGTGGGTGTGAAGCTTCCTGAGGTTCAGAAACCACTGGGATCTGCTGTGCTCCAGCCAGATAATATGGATGACCAACTGACCAGTTTATCCACATCTGGAGGAAGCTTGCTGTGTGTTTGAATATAAAATATCTACAGTTTTCACTGTGTTGGTCTATGCTTGGCGTATGCTTATTTTAGCTCAGGATTAAGTCTGTACTTAAGACTAAAAAATATTTAATTATAGATTTAGTAAAAAAGTAGTCTTTAAGATAAAGTAAAACACATAAAATAATAGTAGTATTACTTTGTTTTTTTTTTGTTTTTTTAAATAAAGATCTTTTTGGGAACAGAGTGGCATTCCTGGCAAGATCAATGTTCCCTTTCTTTCTCCATTTTTTAAATTTAATGATAAAACAGAGATTACACAAACTTTAAATCTATCTATCTATCTATCCGTCTGTCTGTCTGTCTGTCTGTCTATCTATCATCTAACATTAATTTATACAGTTTGTGAACCTCTTTTTATCATTAAACAGAAAAAATAATAATTAAAAAAAAAATCGATCTTGCCAGGAATGCCACTCTGTACCAAATAAAAAATAATAAATGTGTGTATATATATATATATATATATATATATATATATACACACACACACACATTAATATATATATATATATATGTGTGTGTATATATATATTTATACACATACATGTATGTATTTTATATATATATATATATTTATATAAATTCTAGCGTTGAATTTCAATGGAATGGAATACAATGGATTTACTAATAGGAAACTAAAGTACAAATCCTCTATTTTACACTTTTTTTTTACATGTTACAATACTGTAAACAGTATGTTTTCAGACGTGTAGAGCAAAATCTTGGATGGTGATTTTAGGAAAAAAATTAGATGACATAGAAAGAGGCTTTTCAATTTCAGTTTAACAAATAAATGAACAAGCATGAGAATAAAGGCGAATATTCCATCAAATTTTAAGTCTACTGCAGATAGTACCAACAATAATAATAAAATCACCAAGCAGATAAACTATTCAGGTTTTGTAATATTTATGGAGTATTTCAGATTAGACATAATAAATGCTCGCTATTTTATCTTGTTAAAATGCAAATATTTAGTAAAGAGCAATGAGATCGCATTTGATTTATAAATAATACCAAATTGGAGCATGTGCTCATGGTAGTACCACTCATGTTCTTTTTTTGGTAAATTACTGCTTCCCATGATGTATTTTTTGCTGAGGAAGGTTCTAAAAGTTAGCCAGTGAAAACATTTGTATTTATTTATTTTTCATCTGTTATGGCTGCTGAGTATTCAGTTGCTCAGATATGCAGAGTGCAGCCATCTTTCTCATAGCATAAATGCAGCTGCAAGAGCTATTTACTAAAGGTATAGAGACTGATAAATATTAATTTTGAAAAGTGTACATTTATTTAGCATAGTAAATAAGCCATGTTCCCTTTGAATACCAATATTGTGTAATGGTGATTTTGAAAAAAAAACAGCATATTTCCTTGCACATGATTGGATGATTAGCAAACGAGCACAATTTCACCTTATATACTAAGCTCAGTAAACATTCCATTTGCAGAGTGAATGCTAAAGCAGTATTAAACAAAAAAAAGTAATATATTGCAGTTTACCATCAATTAGATGTGATGGCTGCATTAGTTTTCTTTTTTTAGGCTTTTGTTCCCTCTGTTTTCACCTGGTGATCTGATCAGTAACACACCTCCTGTATTAGAGTCCCTTTACAGTGGATGAAGGAGCACCTTTGGAAAGCAGCCTTGTTAATCTGGCGGAAGGGGTGTATTGGATGTACTAATAGATTTAAATACACTAACAAACTGAAGCTGAACTCTAGCTCATACTTTATCAGCAGTTACAGCAAACAGGTTTGCATAAATAAATGGATCACTGTAAGCACCCCTATCGGTATTAAATGGTATAGCGCAACTCTCTAACTGCTACATCTGCAGAACAGCTTATTTTGTTGAAAAACAGACTTACTGGCCAGATCGCCAGGTGAAATGAAAGCCTAAAAAAAGAAAACTGATGCAGCCATCACAGCTAAGAATTGGTAAGCTGCAATATAATATATGCTTGCATTTGGGTTTAATACTGCTTTAATTTTGCTAAGCGAACAGTTCTTTAGTAAATCAACGTCATTGTATTAATGTACATTGATGGAATGACGTTGCACACTTTTGTCTTTTTACTAAGCAAGGAAACGTGTTGAAATGCCTGTGTTTTCTGTTGGGTCTGTAGGCATTTTCCATGTGTTTCAATGCACTTCCTATGTGGTTTAGTCATATGTTTGGAATGAATAAACATGATTCTGCTTCCGGCACGCAATTTAATTTCTTGCCATGACTTTGCCTAATGCATCATAGATACATTAACATACATTTTGTGGATACATTTGCAATTAGCTCCCATCACATTTCTATAGAGTTTTACTTGATATTCTGACTTCTGAATTCCTCATGTGGTTGATTTACTAAAGTAGAGTCTGTTCACTGTGCAATGTGAATATTAGTAATAAAGGTGAAGCTGTGTTTGAACTTTGAAAACCCAATCATATGCTAGCAAAAATCCTGTTCTTTTACATTTAACACGCCTTTCGCAACTGCATATTCAAAGTAAGCACAGGTTCACCTTATTTACTATGTACAGTGAACATTTCCTTTGCTAAATTAACATTTTTATTTCCTTTAGTAAGCAAACTGCATTATAAAGAAATGTGTAGAAAATGCAACACATTTAATTTTTGTACATACACAATTAAAACTGATCATTAGAAGATATTCAACAAGTCAAATGCAACAAAAACTGCATAAAAACTGGATTAATGCTACTGCTTACATACCCTCCTGTGTATTCTGACACCTGACATTGCTTATGTATATCACATTAAATGGAACAGCTTGCACGGAATGTAATAATACATCTAATGACTAAAGACATAAAAAACATTTTTAAATAATGTTGTAGAGCAAGATGACAAATCTCTCATATATAAAACCCTTACTGTCATTAATGAGTAAGTAGCAGTAGAAAAAAACGTATATAATAGACATAAAGACATAGAAGAGTGATGGCAGAGAAAAAAAAACATGGTTTATTGACTCTGACCCTTTTAGAATTTTTGTGTTGTTTTTTTGTTTCATTTGTTGGATTTCTTTTTAACCTTTTTGTCTATTTATAGATCTTTGTTTCTTCTAAGAATGTTTAAAGCTGATCTCTGGGAATGAGATAAAATCTACCCTTGCAGTTGGGCTCTCTCACCCTTCAAGGGTTAAATGCTTGTTTAGTCTAGAAGGACAGAGATATTGTATGTATTACTTACCCTATCACTTGGTCTGGCAGACCCCTGTGATGTCATCTGGCTGTGATTGGTCCCTCTGTGTCATCACACACAGTGCAGGCCTATTAACCCTACATTGTATGTGAGGAGGTGAGCAGGCAACCGCGTTCGGAAGCTGCTTAGAGAGGACACTGTGGGGGACCAGTCGCATGAACTGAGGAAGCCTGCCAGAGCCAGGAATAAGAAAAGTGATACCCATTATTCAGCACCTTTGGACTAAACAAGCTTTTAACCCTTGCTGCACTGCACTAGGTGGGAGTATTTAGACGTTTAAATCTTGTCTCCCCTTTTACATCTTTCTTAAAGCAGAATTATACTCACCTTGGATCCAGCAATGTGATCCAGCAATGTGATGTCCCAGAGCTCCTTGCTGGCTGCTGACATCTTCAGTCGCCAAACCACTTTCATTGGCTGGGAGGGGGTGATGTCACTTCGGCATCACTGAATTTCTACAGGGAGTTTCGTGTGCAGAAGCATTTCTCTTCTACATTAAAAATCCTGCCTGTTGGCCCTTTTTTTTTTTTAAATCTAAAGTTCCAGTTTAACGGGAACTGAAAATCTTCTGTAAGAAATGGGGAACAGGTAGGCTTTTACTGCAGAAGATTAATCCAAAAGAACTAACTCATGGGCACTGGTGTCTAAATTTATAAATATAATAGCTGACCCTTATTCGGGTCAATACCACAAGATGCTCTAGGAACAACTCGGAGCAATGTGTGATGTCATACATACTGAAGAAGAGTGCTATGGGTGAAGATCGCAAAAAGGTAGTAGTCACACTGGGATATGTAATATGTAGACCCAGTGATATAATGAAACGCATTAAACTGTGAATTATAAAGAATGATTTAATGAAACTTGATAAGAATATGATATGTTGTCCAGTAATAGACTGACCAGCAATACAATGTCCAGCAATGAACTGTCCATCAATGAGGAGTTATATATAGCATAGGTTATAAGCATTTGAAGACTATGAGCTGTGCTGGTGGCAAGGGTACACTGTGACATTCCAAACCGGTGGAGCTGTGACTGGGAAGGTAGGAGGCAATGTAGTAAATCACTCCATGTTGGTCTCGGCCTCTTTCAGGGTGGGCTGATAAATGACCTCAGATGGACTGCAGATGGATAAGGAGGACCACCTCAAACCACAGTGAGATGGAGACACTGGAAGTAGCTTCGGTAGAACCACAGCAGGACCAGAGCAAGCATCTTGAACCCTCAGTGAAATACAGCTGGGTGGAAACTGGGTGGTGTGACCTTGACAAAGCAGGCTGTTCCCACCCAGCTCTAATCCACTGAGGGTTCAAGATGCTTGATCTGGTCCTGTGCAGGTCTACCAAGGCTACTTCTGGTGTATCCATCTCACTGTGGTTTGACGTGGTTCTCCTGGTCCATCTGCAGTCCATCTGAGGTCACTTTTGGTGCACACCTGATTGTCACTTCTGGTGTGTGGCCTCACGGCTTATCGCTGTCAGCCCTGGAGGCTGGCATAATACACACATCATCCAGAATTATCAGCCCACCCTGAAAAAGGCTGTGAGCAACATGGAGTGACTTGCTACATTGCCGCCCACCTTCCCAGTCACAACTCTACCGGATCGGTATGTCTCTTCTGCAATAAAATGCCCCTACCTGCCTGCTCACTGAGCTCTCCTGCCCTGTAAGCTTAGCGTTTTGCAGTTCAGCTTACAGCACCTGTGCCAGTCTCTGTATGCTAACGACCTCCTAAGTGTAGGAGTGATGTCATCTTGAGCCAGCCAATTATACAGCCAAAAATGGACACAGGAGTATATACCGGTGCAGGGGCAGGAGTTTTGACTGTTGGAAAGGTGAGTATTAAATACTTTAGTTCCACTTTAGGAATGTACATATGAAGTTCCCAAAGTATCTCCTTATATGTTTTATTACCTAGACCTTTCACCATTTTTACTGCATGTCTCTGGGCTTGTTCTATCTTATCAATATCTTTTTGTAAGAGAGGTCTTCAGAAATGGACACAGTTTTGTAAATGAGGTCTCACTAAAGATCTATATAGAGAATTCAGGACCTCCTTCCAGTAGCTGGTGTGCAGCAGCTCTAATGAAAACTAAAGGGGAATCAGGACTTCCTTCCTCCTGCTGATGATCCCTCTAGTGATAACTAAAGACCTATATAGAAGAATCAGGACCTCCTTCCACCTGTTGGTGACCCCTCTAGTGATAACTAAAGATCTACATAGAGGAATCATGAACTCCTTCCTCCTGCAAATGATCCCTTTAGTGATAACTTCAAATCTGATATAGAGAAATCAGGACCTCTTTCCACCTGCTGGTGATCTCTCTAGTGATAACTAAAGATCTATATAGGGACAGCAGGTCCTCCTTCCTCCTGTTTCTGACCCCTCTAGTGATAACCGAAGATCTATATAGGAGTCAGGACCTCCTTTCACCTGCTTGTGACCCCTCTAGTTATAACTAAAGATCTATATAGAAGAATCAGGACCTCCTTCCACCTGTTAGTGACCCCTCTCCTGATAGCTAAAGATCTATATAGGGGAATCAGGACCTCCTCCCTCTTCTTTCTAACCCCTCTAGTGATAACTGAAGATCTACAGTATATAGGGGAATCAGGACCTCCTTCCTCCTGCTTGTGACCTCTCTAATAATAACTAAAAATCTATATACTGGAATCAGGATCTCCTTCCACCTCCTGGTGATCCCTCTAGTGATAGCTAAAGATCTATATAGATAAATCAGGTCCTCTTTCCTCCTGAAGGTGACCCCTCTAGTGATAGCTAAAGATCTACATCGAGAAATCAGGACCTCCTTCCTCCTGAAGGTGATACCTTTAGTGATAACTAAAGATCTATATAGGGGAATCAGGACCTCCTTCTTCCTCAAGGTTATACCTCTAGTAATCACTAAAGATCTATTTAGAGGAATCAGGACCTCCTCCCTCCTAATTGTGACCCCCCCTAGTGATAACTGAAGATCTATATAGGAGAATCAGGACCTCCTTCCTCCTGTTTGTGACCCCTCTAGTTATAACTGAAGATCTACATAGAGGAATCAGGACCTCCTTCCTCCTGCAAGTGATCCCGCTAATGATTATGAAAGATCTATATATGGAAATCAGGATCTCCTTCCTCCTGAAGGTGACCCCTCTCGCGACAGCTAAAGATCTATATAGAGAAATCAGGACCTCCTTCCTCCTGAAGGTGATACCTTTAGTGATAACTAAAGATCTATATAGGGGAATCAGGACCTCCTTCTTCCTCAAGGTTATACCTCTAGTAATCAACAAAGATCTATTTAGAGGAATCAGGACCTCCTCCCTCTTACTTGTGACCCTCTAGAGATAACTGAAGATCTATATAGAGGAATCAGGACTTGCTTCCTCCTTCAGTCCTGCAGGTGACCCCTCTAGTGATAACTGAAGATCTATATAAAGGAATCAGGACCTCCTTTCTTGTGCTGGTGATCCCTCTAGTGACGCATCACGGAATTCTATTTTATACCTTTTCCCCACTGCCAGCCACACTGTTCATTTTACAATCATCTAAAATAAGCAAGTACTCCCCAAATCTGTTCCTCTGTAGTTTTGATCAATTCTGTACTCCTAATATTACTGTATCATTTTTATTTGATTCTATATAGAATAAGCATGGAATCTTAGGGCTCTCTACTGAGTGCATGGGTAGTTCATCACCCCTGCTTTTATTTACATTGTAACTAGGGATGACTGAACCAAGCAAAGTTCAATTTCCTGGACATGGTGGGAAATCTGTGAACCCCAAACATAATGCTCAAACCCCAATGAAGTCTACAGGAGATGAATCTTGGGAACTGTCATGGGGGGTCATGTATCAATGCAAAAATAATTTTAAAAATACTGTTTAGCAGGAAGCAATTGTTTTAATGAACCTTAAAGGGCAATAATAAAGATAAACAGTTGCTATAAATAACATGTTTGGGCAATGCCCTAAACCAGCACATGAAAATGTGTACCTGTACAATGTCCATTGGAACAAAGGCCTCATCCCTACATCCTGGGCCCGATGGATATGGGGGTCTATGGGGGAGGGACTTGTCAGAAAAATAAGGGGTGTTTTCAGATATCTGACCTTCCCTACTATATAGTTCCCATTGTTACTCATTCACAAAAATGTTGAGACCATAAAAAATTCCCTATTAAAAAAAATGAAAACTGTTCTCTGATGCAAGTCCAATTTCAACCAAGTCGCCCAGCAATGTAGATTAAATGTAAGACATGATGAACAACACCCCATGGTCCCCCAACATGTCAATCTTCTCCTGTTCTTTCCCATCACAAATGACAGCTCCCCGACCAAATGCTGAATGTCAGCAAACCAGCTTGTACACAGCCAGCGGGAAGCTGTTATTTAGTG
The DNA here is from genome assembly GCF_062004578.1 of Staurois parvus. Taxonomy (NCBI): domain Eukaryota; kingdom Metazoa; phylum Chordata; class Amphibia; order Anura; family Ranidae; genus Staurois; species Staurois parvus. The sequence goes on along the minus strand of NW_028317801.1, from coordinate 4,118,602 downwards.
GTAGTAGGTATACCACCACTAAATGAATAGCTTTCAGGTGCATGACCTAGTGGTCCATGTAGGTAGGTGAACAGGCCAAATCTGGATCTTTAGTTCACCCATTCGTTCAACTGAAAAAAACCTGGTTTCAAGCTGGGTTCAAGTCAATTTTATGGTCTATGGCCTGCCTAAGTGCAGACTTCTGGAAAAATCAGTGAGCCAAGCACACAAGCAGGAAATTACATTTCTGGGGCATTCTGTACAACATCTGTGTATGTAATGCCTCTAGGTTGCCATATTGCATTGAATTTTACAGAAAATTACAGCTCTGCACATTGAAAAGGAAATAATTTTTTAACCACTTATTCCCCCTTCCTGCCTAGGAAGGGGGAATAAGCGCACACTTTGAATGACAATAGCGTGGTCATGCAACACGGTATCCATATTAAATGTTTATAATTTTTTTGTGACAGTTAGAGCTTTATTTTGGTGGTATTTAATCACCTCTGGGTTTTTTATTTTTTCTTAAACAAACCAAAAACCACAGAAAATTTTTTTTAAAAAAAGTTTTTTCTTAGTTTTTGTTATAAAATTTAGTAAATAAGTGATTTTTCTCCTTCACTGATGTACGCTAATGAGGCTGCACTGATGGGCACTGATAGACTGCACTGATGGGCACTGATAGGCTGCACTGATGGACACTGATAGGTGGTACTGATGGGCACTGATGAGGAGGCACTGGTAGGTGGCACTGATGGACATTGACAGGCATCACTGATGGGCACTGAAAGACAGCACTCATATATGGCACTGATAGGCGGCACTGATAGGTGGCACTGATAAGCGGCACTGACTGGCACTGATATGTGGCACTGACTGGCACTGTTAGGTGGCACTGACTGGCACTGATAGGCAGCACTGATAGGTGGCACTGACTGGCATTGATAGGTGGCACTGACTGGCACTGATGGGTGACACTGAAAGGCAGTTCAGATGGGCACTGATATGTGGCATTGATGTGCACTGGTAGGTACTGATATGTGGCATTGATGTGGCACTGATGTACACTGGCAGGGTGCATGGATGAGCACTGACAGCTGGCATTGATGGACACTGACAGGTGGCACTGCTGGGGCTACACTGATCATCAGGGCACACTGATCATCAGTGCCTTGATGACCAGTGTACATGTCCCCTCTGTGGAATACTGATTACCGGCTCTGCTCTCCTCTCGAGCTGTCAGTGTGACAGCTCGAGAGGAGAGAAATGCAGATAACCGGCATTTCCCTATTTACATGTGATCAGCTGTGATTGGACACAGCAGATCACATGACCGAGCCGACATCTTCGGCTCTTTCCATGGATCGGTGATCCGCTGTGTCCGAGGCACACAGCTCACCACCGATCACCGCACTGCGCGCTCCTGGAGCCGCGCATGTGCGGTGAGAATGGGAGGACGTCATATGAGGTCCTCCCAGAACGAGAGAACCGCCTTGCGCCCGTCATTGTACTATATGGCGGGAGGTGGTTAAATAACATTTAACCACTTGCCGTCCGGCCGCTGTACGGCCGGACGGTGGCAGTCCAGGAGTGGGTTGTTGTTTATAAATGGCCCCCGCCATTATGGATTGTGCGCGCTCCTTGGAAGGGCGCAGCACCGTGATCCGGTGCCCGTTGTGTACTCCGGACACAGTGGAACACCGATCGTCATATGGGACCTCTGTGCGAGGTCCCGATCACGTGATCACTGATTGACCAATCAGTGATCACATGCAGAGTAGTAAGCAAGATATCAGTTCTGACATCATTGCTTACTACGTGTGAAATCTGTGAATGATCACAGAGGTCACATGGTACAAGGCTATTTACAATGGGTGTAAAAGCAATCAGTGTAAAAAAAAAAAAATCTTCCTCACCCCCCACAAGTAGTACAGTGTCATCATGGTAACACTGTACTGCTAGGGTGACAGTATGTAGAAAAAACCCCCATAAATAATTATATTAAAAAATTAAATAAAAATGTAAACATTTTTTTTTTAATTATAATTTTTGGGTTATTATAATTTGGGTTACTTTTTTTTTTACTAAAAAGATAACCAAATAAATTTTGGTCAAGATTTATGATGAAATATTATTAATTTGCTAAATTTTATAAGAAAAACACTTTTTTCAAAATTTTTGGACTTTTTCATTTATATAGCAAAAAAAAAAAATCCCAGTGGTGAATAAATACCACCAAAATAAAGTTTTATCTGTCTCAAAAAATTTTAAAAAATTCACATGGGTGCAGTGTTGCATTCAAAGTGTGATAACGCTGAAAGCTGAAAATTGGCCTGGACAGGAAGGGGGTAAAAGTGTCCGGACTGGAAGTGGTTAATTATAAAATGGCTTGTATTGCAATTGTATATGCTATATTATTTTTTTATTGTATATAATTGCATATAGCATATTGTTTGCAATATTTTTTCTGAAAAAAAGGGGTGTTACCCTTTACATTTTTTTTTTAGATTTGAGTGATTGAGTTTGTTTTAATTATTTGGATTGTGTACTGCTAAATGTCCTATTATTTTTCCTTGGTGACTAGTATATGCATCCTTGTGAATTAGCTCCTTTTACCTGAGTGTTAAAAAAAATAATTTAATAATTTAATACAACCCCCTGCATTCATTTTGTTTTTTTAAAAACAGCAAGGAACATAAATCTAACAATACATAGCTAAACTGTACAAACAACCTGAGTGACATGTACACATAGGATCATCTCCCAATTACAGAGTTTGTGGAAATAAACAGTTTACTCAATTGAAAATCTATTACTGGCAGCCAGTCTGTTCCTCACCAGTGATGTCCAGTTTATCCCCATCCCCTGAAGACTGCTATCATCTTACAGAACAACAGTAATTAAAGGGACTTCTCTGAGCACTGAGTCTGACCTAAGACACTTCTCAAAAATGAAATGTGATTATTGACAGCTCTCTCTTTATCCGCTTTCATATGGGTCACTTACCAAGAGCTGATGTTTAGGAGTGTGTTTGTGTTAAACCATGTGGATTAATTTGAGGTTAAACTAACACTGATTGTTAACCATTTGCTCTGCTATTAATCTGCTTACATATGGAGATAGAGACCCTGACATCAAAGCCTGTTACATAGGATGTAGACATTTTTAAACATTTATTCCTCAATAGTTGCCAGTTTGTACTAAAGGGCCCCTAAACATTCTTAAGATTACACAATAGTTTATGACTTAGTCCTCATTCACACCATATGTGCAGAAAACTGATGGAAACTGATGAGCAGATTTCACTTGTAGAGACACAAGTTTACATCAGTTTTCATGTGTGTTTCAATGAGTTTTCTACACATTGCAGATTCCTGTACAGAAAAAATCTGCATGCGATACAAGTGTTGTGGTGTGAACAGAGCACATAGAGAACAATTATTTTTTTTATGTGCCCTTGCAGAATGAGTACAGAAAAACTGATGTCTCTGCGCATGGTGTGAACAAGACCTTTAAAATGATACTAAACCCAGGACCCTGCATTCACTATATCTGGTCTCCCACAGTACACACAACATGGAAGTGCAATTATTTTAGTAAATATAAACTGCTAAATACATTTTCTCCTCAGCAGTTAGAGTAGTCTTGTGACTTCAGCAGAGCACTGGTTAAAGCTTGTAGGAGGGGTTTTCTTTCTGCTCTATGAGATGTGAAATCTCTGACCCTCTGCCTGTCTGCTGATTGGCCCTGTGCTGATCACATGCACGGTCCCAAGAAATAAAAAGTATCTCTAGCAATACACACCAAACTGAGCATGTGTTTGTGATCACAGATTCAGTCTGTATCAGGTGGATATTTCAACAAGAGGGGGACAGAGAAGAAAGGATCAAACAGCCTTTTTACACAATGCAGAGGATTAACCCCTTAAGTTCCACAGTGAGTATAACAAGCATGCTTTACTGCATATACTACATATGCTTTACTGCAGACTGATTTTACTGTTGTGGGTTTACCTGTCTTCTCTGATCCTCCCCTTCTTCTACTTTCCCTAATCCATCTGCTGATAGTACAGAACGCTAGGAGACACTCCGCACATGCTCAGTTTGGTGTGTATTGCTTGAGTTTTGTTTTTTTTTGGGGGGAAAGTGCATGTGATCAGCACAGGGCCAATCAGTGCTGTCCAGACAAAGTGTCAGGGGTTAAGCAGCCTCATAGGACAGTCAGAGCAGAATGAAAACTCCTCCTATAGCTGTAACCAGTGCTCAGCTGGACACTGATAGAAGTCACAAGACTACTCTAACTGTTGATGAGAAAAGGTATTTAGCAGTTTATATTTACTAAAATATTTGCATTTCCATGTTCTGTGTGCTGTGAGAGACCAAATATAGTGAAAGCAGAGTCCTGGGTTTAGTAACACTTTACGGTAGTTATGTAGGAGGGAGTTGCTGTGTAGGGATGCCACTCAAGTGGGTGACAGCACTGAGCACGAGGTGGGGTTCTGTAGACCTTCCACTCACTTCCTGATTAGTGCCAGAAGTAAACACAGCAATCATGTGATCCTTGCTTACCTCTGATACTAAGAAAACCATACAGAGGACCGATTTGTCCTCTGAACTGGACTCCTGGTGGCCATTTTGGGGAAGCCAGCATCTGATTGGATACTGAGTTCTTCTGAGATTCTGGCAACCATTTTGGACTCAGAGGGATGATATATATCCCCAGCTAGGTCAGTCTGGTGTACCTGCAGTGTGGGGAGTGACTACGTAGGTGTCACAAGTTAGCCTGCAGCCTCTTGTTTGTTTATTCTTACCTCCTTGCTGCTCCTGATCCCATTTTATATGTGTGGTTTGTTTGTGCTCACCTATGGGCGTTGTCTGCTATCCTCTGGGTTTTATTTCCTTCCCTTCCATCACTTCCTGGCCCGCCTCCTAGTTTGCTTGTCTATATAAGACATGCTCAGTCTAGCCCACTTTGCCTGAGCAACTTCCTAGATGTCTGAGCTCCTGTGTGTTGCTACTGCCGGAATCCTATATTGACTACTAGTGTACCGACCCCGGCTTCGTTCTCTGACCTTGCTAGCCTATCGGATTCTGTTTGTCTCCTCTCATTATATTCTGCTCCCGTGAGCGGTCTCCTCAACCTCAGCTGGGCATACCTGGGGGCATCGACCTGGTCCCAGCTTGCTGCAAGTCCATCCCCACCTTCAGGGGCTCTGGTGAAGAAGCAGGCTGGGGCTTAAGCTCTGCACCCTGGGGAACCCCAAGTTGAGTATCAACAAGAGCTCACTACCACAGGTGCTGACAGTAGGTACAGAGTACACGCTGGCTAAGGAAAGTTAGCTCAGTTGCAGGGAAGGTTCCCCACAGTGCCCATCAGTGCTGCCTGTCAATGCCAGTCAGTGTCCATCAGTGCTGCCAATCAGTGCTGCCTATCAGTGCCCTTCCGTGCTGCCTATTAGTGCCAATCAGTCCTGCCTATTAGTGCCAATCAGTGCCATCTATCAGTGCCCATCAATGCTGCCCCAGTTTCCATCAGTGCCGCCTATCAGTGTAGCCTCATCAGTGCCTCCTCATAAGTGCCCACCAGTGCTGCCTTATCAGTGCAGCCTATCAGTGCTGCCTCATCAGTGCCCATCAGTGCTGCCTATCAGTGCTAATCAGTGCAGCCTATTAGTGCTCATCAGTGCTGCCTATCAGTGCCAATCAGTGCAGCCTAATCAGCACACATCAGTGAAGGAGAAAAATTACCCGTTTACAAAATTTTATAATAGAACTAAGACAATTTTGTTTTTTTAATTTTTTGGGTTTTTTTTGTTTACCAAAAAATAAAATGCCCAGTGGTGATTAAATACCACCAAAAGAAAGCTCTGTTTGTGTGAAAAATAAAATATAAATAAAATAACATTTTTATATGGGTACAGTGTTGCATGACCGCAATTGTCATTCAAAGTGTGACAGCGCTGAAAGCTGAAAATTGGCCTGGGCAGGAAGGTGGTAAAAGTGCCCGGAAGGCAAGTGATTAAATTACTACAACCCAGTTAGCCCCTCCCACAAGCGCGTAAAGGTTCATACAGACATTAGTGATCCAACCACCAAATCATGCATGAGCCATCAGTCATGTTCATGTGATAACTGTATAAAATGCATGTTTGTTCCTTTGGAAAGAGGAGGGAGAGCTTTCAGTTGACAACACTGCTGTTGGTCTACCTTGTGGAAAAGCAATAGTGATTGGTTGGGAAAAACTTTGTGGTCCATCCAGTTCCCTATCCAACAATGTCTAGATGGTGCCAGGGAAGGCCTACAGACATATACATTATATTGCCAAAAGTATTGGGACACCCCTCCAAATCATTGGATTCAGGTGTTCCAATCACCTCCATGGCCACAGGTGTATAAAATCAAGCACCTAGGCATGCAGACTGCTTCTATAAACAATTGTGAAAGAATGGGTCGCTCTCAGGAGCTCAGTGAATCCAAGTGTGGTACCGTGATAGGTCGCCACCTGTGCAATAAGTCCATCTGTGAAATTTCCTTGCTACTATATATTCCACGCTCAACTGTTAGTGGGATTATAACAAAGTGGAAGCAACTGAGAACAACAACAAGAGCAGAATCAGCACATGCTGAAGCGCACAGTGCGCAGAAGTCGCCAACTGTCTGCAAAGTCAATACCTAAGACCTCCAAACTTCATGTGGCCTTCAGATTAGTATAACAGCAGTGAGTAGAGAACTTCATGGAATGGGTTTCTATGGTCGAGCAGCTGCATCCAAGCCTTACATCACTGAATGCAAAGTGTCAGATGCAGTAGTGTAAAGCAAGCCACCACTGGACTCTAGAGCAGTGGAGATTTGTTCTCTGGAGTGACCAATCACGCTTCTCTGTTTGGCAATCCGATGGACGGGTCTGAGTTTGGTGGTTGCCAGTACTTGCCTGACTGCTGTGTGGCAAGTGTAAAGTTTGGTGGAGGGGGTGATTATGGTGTGGGGTTGTTTTTCAGGGGTTGGGCTTGGCTCCTTAGTGAAGGGAACTCTTAAGGTGTCAACATACCAAGACATTTTGGACGATTTCATGCTCTCAACTTTGTGGGAAGAGTTTGGGGATGGCTCCTTCCTGTTCCAACATGACTGCACACCAGTGCACAAAGCAAGGTCCATAAAGACAAGGGATGGAGGAACTTGACTGGCCTGCACAGAGTCCTAGAACACCTTTGGAATGAATTAGAGCAGAGACTGCGAGACAGGCCTTGACGTCAGAAACGTGCCTAACCTCACAAATGCACTTCTGGAAGAATAGTCAAACATTCCCATAGACACACTCCTAAACCTTGTGGACAGCCTTCCCAGAAGAGTTGAAGGTGTTATAGTTGCAAAGGGTGGGCCAACTCAACAGTGAACCCTATGAACTAAAGCTGGGATGCCATTATAGCTCATGTGCGTGTAAAGGCAGGTGCTACAATACTTTTGGCAATATAGTATATATATGTCCCCTGGCTATAAACAGCTGCATTAGATGAACATTCTCTGATGTCCATGGCTACCTATGGATATTTCCATACAGGTTTCAGCAAAGAAAACCTGTACAAAAATATTGTAGGCTGTCCTTGCTTACTTCTCCTACAGGAAATGATTGCTACCTGGCTGTATTGCTGGCCAAAGTTGGTCAATACATTTATCAAGATACTGACCCAGGGGGAATATTGGAAAGTCCTTCACCGGCTCTTAAAGCTGATGTCAAGCTCACGGCTGATTTAACCACTTGTCTAACGTGACATATATGAATGTACCTTGATAGCAAGTGATAAAATCGAATTCCATCCAAAAACAACAAATAAAATGAATAGCCCAATAAGAGATACAATAGGAAAATCTGTATTTGCTGCAAAATTCATTTTCAATGCAGAGTTTTCCACGTTCATCCTTTTTTCTGCCAGTAGATGCCCTCAGTCTAATGATCGGCATCATTCAACACACTTCCTCTGAGCCCAGTTTGTCCTGGACCTCTCCCAGCCTGTGACTTGGCAGTAAAAGGAGGACAAAACCAGTGATGAGCTCATTTCTCTGTCACCCTACTTTCTCTTCCTATAACTATACGCAGCATATGAGCTTATTGGCACCTTGCACTGCTTGTTGACATGATACCCCAGCCCTATTGTACAGGGACTGCAAGAGGCTGGGTCAGATTGAATTGCATTTAAAATTCATTTAATGATGTTTTTATGATTAGAGAGCTGCATTAGTCTGTGTCGCTTATATCTGTCTAGAGTTAAGTTTACGTATATATGTAAACCCAGTCACTGAGATCTCACATTCTCATATAAGCTTTAACAAGTTAATGTAAATTTAAAAGGAAGTTTTATCATTTTTAAATCAACAGCTTTTATTAAAATAATACCTGGTAATCCTGCCATAAAGGGCCTTCCCACATGGAAGAAAAATATATTTGAAATATAGTTTAAAAAGGTTCTTCCCAAATATATTGACATATATTTGAAATGCTATAATTATGGCCATATTCAATATATTTAAAAATATATTTCAATAAATATATATATACTGTATGTAGAAATGCGTTTTTATTACAAAATATATGAAAAATATTTTTAAAAATACATTTCAATTATACCGTATGTCTTTAAATATACAAATCTATATTTTTGGAATGTATTTACAAATATATGTAAGAATGTATGTTAAAATGACTTTTTTATGTTTAAAAAAAAAATCTGAAGAATATATTTAAAACAATATATTTTAAAAAATATTTTTCATATATTTTGTAATATAAAAAAAACGCATTTCAACATGCAGTGTATATATATATTTATATATATATATATATACAGTTGTGACCAAAATTATTCAACCCCCAATGCTGTAAAGGGGTTTAGGGACTATAGTGTACATTTGGAATTGTATTCAGAATCAAATCCTACAAGGACGTTGTAACTACCCAAATGCAACTAAAATGACATCAATTGTTTATGTAATACAGTAGTAAATGGTTCTTATGTGGTTTCTTCATTGCCACAATTATTCAACCCCTTAAAGACTACCACTCTGAAGAACAGAGGTTCATACAGGTGCTTTCCATCAGGTATTGAAAACACCTGTGGATGTCACCGAGCAGCAATCAAGCATAATAAGCACCAATTAGGCAGCTTTAAAATGACTGTGATACTCAGCTCCTTCTAGACATTTACTGGTGTGGTTACAAACATGGTGAAGGCAAGAGAATGGTCCAGGAAGACAAGAGAAGAGGTGATTTCTCTTCACAGGAAGGGCAATGGCTATAAGAAGATTGCAAAGATGTTAAACATACCAAGAGACACCTTAGGAAGCATCATTCGCAAATTCAAGGCAAAGGGCACTGTTGAAACGCTACCTGGTCGTGGCAGAAAGAAGATGCTGACTTCGACTGCTGTGCGCTACCTGAAGCGTAGAGTGGAGAGAAGTCCCCGTGTGACTGCTGAGGAACTGAGAAAAGATTTGTCAGATGTGGGTACAGAAGTTTCAGCCCAGACAATAAGACGCACACTGCGTAATGAAGGCCTCCGTGCCAGAACTCCCAGGCGTACCCCCTTGCTGTCTCCAAAGAATAAGAAGAGTCGACTGCAGTATGCCAAAAGCCATGTGGACAAACCACAAAAGTTGTGGGATAGTGTTCTGTGGACTGATGAAACAAAATTAGAACTGTTTGGGCCCATGGATCAACGCTATGTTTGGAGGAGGAAGAACAAGGCCTATGATGAAAAGAACACCTTGCCTACTGTGAAGCATGGTGGAGGGTCAATCATGCTTTGGGGCTGTTTTGCTTCTGCAGGTACAGGGAAGCTTCAGCGTGTGCAAGGTACCATGAATTCTCTTCAGTACCAGGAGATATTGGATGGAAACGTGATGCAGTCCGTCACACACCTGAGGCTTGGGAGACGTTGGACCTTTCAACAGGACAATGATCCCAAGCATACCTCCAAGTCCACTAGAGCATGGTTGCAGAGGAAAGGCTGGAACATTTTGGAGTGGCCATCGCAGTCACCAGACTTAAATCCGATTGAGAACCTCTGGTGGGACTTAAAGAAAGCAGTTGCAGTGCGCAAGCCTAAGAATGTGACTGAACTGGAGGCCTTTGCCCATGAAGAATGGGCGAAGATACCCGTAGATCGCTGCAAGACACTTGTGTCAAGCTATGCTTCACGTTTAAAAGCTGTTATAACTGTAAAAGGATGCTGTACTAAGTACTAAGATTGAATGTCACTTGGGGGTTGAATAAAACTGATAATGCTGTGAGCACAGAAAAGACATTTGTGGTTATTTCATTATAACTGTTATGTTATATTTGTCTGACCTACAAGTGCCTCTTTAATGTAAATGTAAGCAAGATGACTGAATGATCAAAAGCAATGTCAAACTGGCCAAAACACTCAATTTCAGTGGGGGTTGAATAATTTTGGTCACAACTGTATATATACTGCATGTTGAAATGCGTTTTATATATTACAAAAGTATATGAAAAATATTTTTAATATAATATTAAATATTTTTAATATAATATTTTTAATATATTCAGATTTTTTTTAACATATAAAAAAGTAATTTTAACATATATTTTTACATATATTTGTAAATGCATTCAAAAAATGTAGATTTGTATTTTTATAGACATACAGTATATTTCAAATCTATTTTTAAAAATATCTTTTATATATTTTGTAATAAAAACGCATTTCAACATACAGTATGTATATATATATTTATTGAAATATATTCTGAAATATATTGAATATGGCCAAAATTGTAGTATTTCAAATATATGTCAATATATTTGGGAAGAATATTTTTTTTCATGCTCTTCCACCTATTGAGTGAGCCACTCTGTCCTTTTCTACCAATTGTGCTCCTCTGTTTATATATCTATATATATATTTATATCTATATATATCTATATCTATATATATATATATATATATCCACAAAGTGGATGTGTTAAATCCAGGATTGATCTGAGCTGGGAATCTATCCATTCATCAGTGATAGTGATGATCGATTTTCATTCGCTTACATTTAAACCCACCTGCTCACATTTGGGAAAAGGGTTTCTCTTCTGCACTCTCCCTCTTCAATATATTATCCTTTAGCCATGTATTAGCCTAATATGACATTCTGTCACAGCCTGTCACGCTGCTCAGCTCCAAGCACAGGTGTACAGCATCTGCTGGACAATGTTACAGGGCTCTCTATACAGATTGTCCCGTATTATTGCTGTACTACAGAAAATAACTACAGAGCTGCGGGTGAAAACTTCATCTGCAGGTGTCATTTGGGTGATATTCTATGCTACTATACTACAATGTGTTTCCACAGTTAAAGGTTTTGTTGGTAGTGAGACATAGTATTATGCTTGTATGCATTTTATCACAAGTTCAGGATAAGCGAGGATAAATTGGCAGCTACTGTAGGCTGTTTAAGCCTCTGCAAGGAAAACTGTGTGTTGAAAAGACTAGTAGTTTCTCCATGTGCAGTTTAGGTTCCCATCTCTGGAAGATGTGGAAATCCCACCCAGTCTGCTGCATAAAGAAGTTTATAGAGTGGTAGTGGTCAACTCAATTGATATAGGGTGGGAGGGCTCAAGTGTGGCCCCGACATCACCAAAGGGCCACACTTAAAATTCACTGATTATACATTATTAGAGACAGCAGACACATAATAGGATATAGTCAAAGACTATGAGCATGAGATAGTAGATAACCAGGGACTTCAGACATGATACAAGAGATGGTCAGAGACTGCGGACCTGATCCGAGAGATGGTCATAGGTTGCAGATATTCTACAAGAGATGTTCAGAGACTGCAAACATTGTATAAGAGATGGTCAGAGATTGCAGACATTCTACAAGAGATGGTCAGAGATTGCAGACATTCTACAAGAGATGATCAGAGATTGCAGACATTCTACAAGAGATGGTCAGAGACTGCAAACATGATACAAGAGATGGTCAGAGACTGCAGACATGCAACAGGAGACTGTGAGCTTGCTATAGAAGTTGTTGGAGACTAGGGACATGCTTTAGGAGACAGTCATAGACTGCAGACATATTAAATGAGGCTGCTACAAAACACTACTAAAACAGGCAAAAGGGAAACAAAGATTAGTTTCTGCAGGGACCCTGGGGGGCTCAAAAAAGAGAGCCAAAGACTGGCCCCCAGGCTGCAGGTTAGGCACTAAGGCTATAGAGGGATCTGGAGCGTGGAGAGGTATTAGAACACTTGTCAGCTTTTTTATTGTTGTCTGCGCCCCCATTAAGGAGATTCACCCCCTCTATCAGTCCTGTTTACCATTACCGCTAAGGGTGAATGTAAAAGAAAATCCCAAATTTTGGGTTGTCACCACAAACGGGATAAAGAGGAAATCCTCCAATGGGGGCAATAGCAACCTGGGATTCCCTCACTTTAGAAGGATTTCCCCTCACTTCCTTTCTTGGTTATGGGACATGAAGTGAAGGAAAATCAACCCAATCCAAAAATAGATGGCAAAACATGACAGGAGGTATGACCCTCCCTTTCTCAATCCAAAATGAAAAAAAAGCTTTATCTTTCTAACATCCCTGCCATTCCAATGCTACTTGATACAGATGGAGTTATATGATTTAGATTTGGATGGATTCAAGAGTTACAATTATATAGCAGTGTCATTTTATTTTTTAACAACTAGTGAAATCTTAAAACCTAAAAGTGAAATCTAAAAGTGCTACTTCTGGAAAAATAATGGAATCTATAATTACTTTGAGTCAATTTTATTGTAATTTTTTCGAGGGCATCACATTTATCATCTTTGTTTTACAAGAAAAAAAGTATTCACATGTGTTTGAATTCCAGATTTAACTACTGAGTTTTTTTAAACAATTAAATTTAATCAATATAAGAAAGATAAGGAAACAGAGGACAACAATTAAAAAATGAATGAAGAGCTGGCTGCTTTGAAAATATATACAAATATTTGTATTCAATATTTAACCACTTGCCTACCGGGCACATTTACTCCCTTCCTGCCCAGGCCAATTTTCAACTTTCTTTCCAGTTGCACTTTGAAAGGCAATTGATCGGTCATGCAACACTGTGTCCAAACTAAGTTATTATCTTCTTTTTCCGACAAATAGAGCTTTCTTTTGGTGGTATTTAATCACCACTGGAGTTTTTATTTTTTGCTAAAGATATGAAAAAAGACAAAATATTCATTTAAAGTGGTTGTAAACCTCAGACATGAAAATGAAGAAAGTAAATTTCTCTGTGTGTACTAACTTGAATCCTTTCTGAACTCTCCTCTCTCTGCTATTTGCCTAACTCACACCTAATAGATTAAGTTGACACCACAGCCTCCCAGAAGACAGCCTCCTCCTCTGTCACTTTCCTCCAATCAGCTCTCAGATTACACTCTGTGCTGTCGCTCTGTAGTGTGTGTGATGTCAGATCCCTGCCCCCTGCTATCTGCTGCTGAGAAAAATCTTTTCAACTGTGTGTTGTAGAAGGCCGTACAGGGCATATAGCTTAGATAAACAGATACAACTTATGTAGGAGGATTTGTTTCATCTCTGTGTATCATCCGAGTCTAGTCACTTCACTGGGGTATAGATAAGGATTTACAACCATTTTAAAATGCATTAATAATATAACAAATGTAAGGCATAGTTCTGTTACAATATTTGTTTCAACTAATTCACTGGTCATAAGGACTCAGTTGGGGCTCTGTTGTGTTTTACATTGTATTTAGTCAAACATTGTGAGCATGCATGCAGGAAAGAAGGGCATAGGGATTGTCTTATTTTTTGTCCCTGAAAGTTATTGTTCAATGAGGAGGGTGTGGGTCTTTGACCCAGCAATCTATTCCCAACAATATGATTTGCACCTTTATGTGATCCCTCTTTTATAAATGCACAGGTAACAGCATTGTAAATGCAGTTGTTGTGCAGTGGGCAGCAACTATGCTCAATTTTACAAGTGGTAGATGGCCTCTTCCATTCTCTCTCTTGGAATAAAAATAAAAATAAATAAATATATATATATATATATATATATATATATATATATATATATACATACATACATACATATAGTGTTCCTATCCTGCTCTACCAATTTTGGGGGGATTGTGAAAGGCAGGGGGACTTTTTCACTGTCTTGGGGGGGGGGGGGTCTGATTGAGGAAAAAGAAAGTCAATAAGCTTCCTCCTTCTTCCTCAGTTCTCCAGGGATTCCTGCTTCTCTCCCTGATTCTCCACCTCTGGGCTGGAGAAGCTGGGAGGGAGAATTCTCCTAGAGATCACCAGTGAGATGCTGAGAATGCACCTTCATAAACTGGCCATTTCTGTACATGTCAGTTACAGATTCACTGTGTGCTGAGATGATCAGCGAAGAACATGTTCTCCGCCGGTCACCTCCATTTCATAAACCACTAATGAACCCAGATGAACTGATCCTCAGGATCGCAGCTCTTCTCAGTTTCATAAATGGACACCTAAGTAGTGACTCCTTTTGCTTGAGAGAAAATTGATTTTGATAAGCAGCAGCTCCACTTTTGCTTTTTGTTATTCCAGATATTTCATAAACCAGCCCCAAAGTCCAGGAAATATTTACAATAAAACAGATTTCATTTTTGTACACACCAACTTTAGTAGCTGAATCTTCTTTATTTTATTTACCATTTCTCTGTTTTTCTATCATACCTGACCCTGACATTTTTACAATATGCCTCTCTGTATTTTGTACTGGAACAATAGTAGATAAAATCCTCTACCAGTGTTATTGACAAAGTCTTCCAGAGATTTGAGGGAAGGGGGTACTATGAAAACATTTGTACTCGGCCAATCACCATGAGTGTATATAGTGATGCTGATATAGGGTTTTTTCATTTTTTGCCCTAGCTGATTTTGATCAGGTAGTGCAGGTGGCTCCACCCCTAAACATCTACTGCTAAACAACAATCTAAGCCTGTTTATGTTTTGTAAGATGGTCTGGGAAGGCATATCCATGGAGGGACACACAAACCTCTACAGGCTAGGCAATGGCACCCTGACTGCCATTAGGTATCAGGATGAAATCCTTGGACCCATTGTCAGACCCTACGCTGGTGCCGTGGGTCCAGAGTTCCTCCTGGTGCACGACAATGCCTCATGTGGCGAGAGTATGCAGGCAGTTCCTGCAGGATGAAGGAATTGATACCATTGAATGGCTCCCACCCTCGTCTGACCTAAATTCAATAGAACACCTCTGGGATATCATGTTTCAGTCCATCCGACGATGCCAGATTGCACCTTAGACTGTCTAGGAGCTCAGTGGTGCCCTGGTCCAGATCTGGGAGGAAACACCCCAGGACACCATCGGTCATCTCATTAGGAGCATGCCCCAACATTGTCAGGCATGCATACAAGCACAAGGGAGCCATACAAACTACTGAGTACCATTTTGAGTTGCTGCAATGAAATTTCAGCACAATGGACTAGCCTGCTGCACAATTTTTTGACTTTGATTTTCGGGGTGTCTTTGAATTCAATCCTCTCTAGGTTGATCAATTTCATTTCCATCAAAATATGGGACATTCTTACATTCCTAACATATTACCAAGTCCATATCAGTATAGATACCCAGCATGGTATTTTTCCCCTTTGAGAGCTAATGTGTTTTCAAAGTGTTCCTTTAATTTTTTTTGATCAGTGTGTATATATATAAAAAGAAAAAAGCAGGAGGGACAACACTTAGCACCCTGTTGTAGTAGAGACTTGAAGGTTGGCAGTAACAGACACGGAGTTCACACAACAAATGAGAACAGACAGTGACATTTCTCAATACAATATGTTAATAGCAGGGGTGGACTGACAACTCATTGGGCCCTGGGCAATAGGGGATCATGGGGCCCCTGTGTCCTCATCCACACTCAAACCACACCCAAAAAAGCCTATAAAAGGTACTAGGGGCATCTCGTGGGGCCCCCTACTGACCCTGAGCCCTCGGGCAGTGCCTGAGTGCCCGAATGGTCAGTCCGCCCCTGGTTAATAGTTAAAATTTGTGTTTTAAGTACTCAGAGCCTTAAGTTTAGTATCTGTGAAAAGAACTAAGAAAATCTATGTTTGACAGCAACCAGTCAGGTTTTTACACCTACACTGAAAGGAAAAGCTTATGAAATTAGGGTGAACTGCAACAAAATGGATTTTGCCGTTTTTTGGTGGTGTGAGGGCAGAGTTCAAACACCCTGTCCAGTGCTTAAAGTTCTGAGCAAAACTGAGTTATAAAACCACCCTTTTGCATGTATTTGACAGCTGGAATTTTATGACTAGTAAGTTTATGCAAAATGATTCACAGGTTATGCTTTTTTTTATAGCTCTACTGTAATCTAAGTAGTTTCTCCTTATTTTCCTATAAACACTACACTAGAAAAGTGTTTCCTACCATCAGGTCCCATCACTGCTTATATTGTAGATTATCTCACATATGTATTGGACAGATAATTCATTTATTAGCAGTATTATATGGTTCCACAAACATGGACTGTTGGTGGGACATGGGAACTGGTCTGTAGAACACAGTACTAGAGGACAGATGACACTGCATTCACTCTTTCAATGCCCTCTACTGACATCTCTCTAGGTAATTATGGAGAACTCACTTGTGCAGGTGACTGCAGAACATCAGCCGAAAAAGATCACCAAACTGGTGACCAGAAGAGCTGAAAGCTGGTTCCAAACCCTACCCCACTGAATTTTAAATTGAAATCCCAATAAGATATTATGAGACAGCAAGTGATGGGTATATCCCCAAGGAGGACAAAGAAAGCATTTCCTGACAGAAGTTCTGTCTATTTCTCACTCTCTCCAAACATTTAATACATTTGGGCTTGATTACACTTTAATTAGAAATCAGAGTAGATCTTTCTTCTATGCATAACAGTACACTAGACTTCTAATCAAACAGGGCATAGCATATTCCTAAAGTGTTACTAAACCCATAACAGTAAAATCGGTCTGTATATGCATTAAAGCATGCTTGTTATACTCACCATGGAACCTAAGGGGTTAACCGTCTGCACTGTGTAAAAAGGACGTTTGATCTTGACTTCTCTAATCCTCCCCTTCTTCCACTGTCCCCAATTCATCTGCTGATAAAACAGAGCCTTGAAGGCAAGATACACATGCTCAGTTTGGTGTGTATTGTTAGAGAGTTTTTTTTTCTTGGGAGAGTTCATGTGATCAGCACAAGGCCAATCAGCACTGTCCAGACAGAGGGTCAAGGGTCCTGCAGCCTCATAGGACAGTCAGAGCAGAATGAAAACTCCTCCTACGAGCTTTAACCAGTGTTCTGCTGGACACTGATAGAAGTCACAAGACCGCTATATACTGCCGATGAGACAAAGTATTTAGCATGTTATATTTACTAAAATAATTGTGTTTCCATGTTCTGTGTACTGTGGGAGACCAAATATAGTGAATAGTGACCCTGGGTTTAGTAACACTTTAATGCCCAACTCCAAGCTTGGTTCTCCCCTCCAGTTTGTAACCCTGCACAGAAAAAAGTGTACATATTTGTCAAGGTCTTCAGCTAGATCACATAAGGCCACAGGTCATTAATGATATGTTGCTTCTTTGTACAGCATTCTTCTTTCATGATTTCAGGTTGAGAGGGAGGAGCTATGGAAACCTGGACTCACAGGGCATAGATAAAATGGTGCTGGCCATCATTCAGCCTGGAAGCTGGGCTATATCAGTGAGTCTGTGTGGTACAGCGCCAAAGATTGGTTATGGCAGCCAGACCTGCTTTTTTATTTTAAGAACTGCCAGGGGATCCAATTTTTATTTCAATGCCCAGACCTGGATTCCACAATAAACATACTCTGTCTAAATGCTAGGTCATTCCCAACTGCTGAAGTGGCATTTGGGTTTAGAGCTTGCCCACACATGATTGGGTATTGAAAGTGAACACAGGTTCACCTAGTTCACTAAAGCTGGCAATAGATGGTTCAAATTTCAGCTGGTTCAACAGGGACCGTCCAAGATTCAAACCATCTATGGGCAGTCTAATTATTCCAAATTCGATTCTTGTACGACTTGGGTACAGTCAGCATGTTGGATTTTTACATGTGATTATTGCCAGTGGCTATGGACGTTAGCAATAATCACTGTGTTCTCCCGGCAGGGACGGCTCCCCTTGCTCCTCTGCCGGAAGAACACAATAGCTCCATAGGAGGGATTCTTCCAACTGAATGTGTTGATGGGGAACTGAGTGATTTTCTTTCCTGCAACCTATTGGTTGCAGGAAAGAAAATCACATCATCTGTCTGTGGCCTTCCTGACATGTACTTTCCTAACTGAACAGCCTGTACTCAGATCAACCTAAGTAGTGAGTCAACCTAATACATCCTTCTGGCTGTCCCAGTGGGCATTTAGTCTTTTCTTATAACAGACATGCTTTCTAGATAGCAAACTAATCCCAGCCTTCTCCATCAACACTTTCAAATATCAAACTTGTAAAGCATCCTGATTCCTGATAGAAATTGACATATGGAACATTTTATCCACTTGCTAGACTTGTGCGACAACTCTCATTACTCTGCTTAGCAAAAGAAAAAAAATTATTTTTAAATTTTTTTTTTGCAAATGAAATACTTTAAAGGCTGAAATTATGACCTTGAAGGTCCTCAATAGCCGTTCAGTTTGAAATTTTCTAATAAACAGAGTTGGGAATGGATTGAAGCAAAATATACATAATGAGAACAGCTCCAGTAGAAAATGGCGTAATATTCTCTTTTTTCGTTGAAAAGAATAATATAGTGAAATGTATCCCCACATAATCCAACATATTATTCCTGGCAACAACGGGCCAGAAACTGTTTCTGCCCAGGTGTCTGCTAATCATTGCCACTCTGCGATTGTTTTCAAATGACTGTATTGTTTACATTAGGGT
The DNA here is from genome assembly GCF_062004578.1 of Staurois parvus. Lineage (NCBI taxonomy): Eukaryota > Metazoa > Chordata > Amphibia > Anura > Ranidae > Staurois > Staurois parvus. Next base: position 4,099,682 of record NW_028317801.1, on the reverse strand, counting down.
TTAAATTAACTCGGTGGCTCCTCTCCAAAACCAAAGACTGACAGCTAGGAAGCCTTTTTTCTCATTCTTTTGGGGCTGGGGATTGTCTTTATAATTATGAATGTTGTATTAAGTGGCTAGGACAGATGTTATATTGGCATATGACAATGCAGGCAGGAAATTCATGTATTTTCACCCATTTTCTTTGTGCAAAATAATCTTTGTGCAAAACAATCTTGCATGGAACCTCAGATACAATTATAGTCACTACTGAAAAAGAACCATTCTAGCAAAATATACTGTTGCCCAATAAAAGAGCTTGTCTGTAGTGTGCTATTAATTCTATGTTATATTGTTGTCTCTTATGATTAGTTTTAGTTTCAGGTCCTATTATTCCAACTAAATGCATGCACTAAAGGTGAGAAAATGGTTTCTATAAGAGGTGAAAACCATCTCTTTTAAATAGGGCATGCATTTTTAGCACAGGCCTTTCCACCCATAAAACCATAAAGGACACAGTCACCCTTTCAGGAAAAGTAATAGTGCTGACTAGTCTTTGCCATCCGTGCTCTGTCAGAACCCTTGCTTCATCATTCTAACATGGGGATTTCTGGGTATGGGGGAGCATGTCATCTTGCTTTATCATTCTAACATGTGACATCTCCCCCATGTGACAATACTAAAACCTGAGTGGCCAATTTTCATAACCAAACAATGCTACCTGGGGAAGGGCAGTGATGTTATCATCTGGGTAAGCTAGGACAATAGAGCTTACTAGGGGCGGACTGACAACTCATGGGGCCCCCGGGCAATAGGGGATCATGGGGCCCCTGTATCCTTGCCCAAACTCAAAAAAGCCTATGAAAAAGGTACCAGGGGCCCCGTATTGATCCCGGGCCCTCGGGCAGTGCCTGAGTTTCCAAATGGTCAGTCCGCCCCTGGAGCTTACCCAGGATGAACTCCTGCAGTAGGGAAGAGGGAGCATAGATGAGTGATTAAATCTTACTGGGAAGTTGAGCTATCAGCAGACAATGGTGTTGATTTACTAAAGGTAAATAGACACATTTCAAGTGCAGTTGCGCTCATTTTCCACAGAGCTTAGTGAATGTGGCAAATCTTCTCTTTGCAAAGAATACCCAATCAGATGCAAGAAAAATTAAAAAACAGCATTTTTGCTTTCACATGATTGGATGATGGGGAGTAGAGATGAGCGAATCGAACTAGGCGAAGTGGAATTCGTTTCGAATATTAGGAAAATTTCGATTCGCGACGAATCCGAAAATTAGCAGACTTCGGATGCGCGAATCGAAATTTTTCCTAAAATGGCGGCGACATGTGCGGCGACGGAGCGGGGATGTCTGGGAAGGCGCGCAGACAAGGCGCGCTGACCCATAATGCATTCATTCATGACATGTGATCGCATTAGCCAATCAGCAGCCAGCCAGCACTGTGTAATGGTCGAGCTATAAATGGCGGCCATTTTAGAATTCTCCATTTGCCTCCAGTCATTCAACAGAGGCAGACCTGGCTGTATTGAGGGAGAGAGTTAGGGACACAGAAACGTTACTTAGGGACACAGAAACGTTAGTTAGGGACACAGAAACGTTACTTAGGGCCACAGAAACGTTACTTAGGGACACAGAAACGTTACTTAGGGACACAGAAACGTTACTTAGGGCCACAGAATCGTTACTTAGGGCCACAGAATTGTTACTTAGGGCCACAGAAACGTTACTTAGGGCCACAAAAATGTTACTTAGGGCCACAGAATTGTTACTTAGGGACAGACACAGAATTGCTACTGAGGGACACAGAATTGTTACTGAGGGACACAGAATTGTTACTGAGGGCCACAGAACCGTTACTTAGGGCCACAGAATCGTTACTTAGGGCCACAGAAACGTTACTTAGGGTCACAGAATTGTTACTTAGGGACAGACACAGAATTGTTACTGAGGGACACAGAATTGTTACTGAGGGCCACAAAACCGTTACTTAGGGCCACAGAACCGTTACTTAGGGCCACAGAAATGTTACTTAGGGACACAGAATTGTTACTCAGGGACAGACACAGAATTGTTACTGAGGGACACAGAATTGTTACTGAGGGACACAGAATTGTTACTCAGGGACAGACACAGAATTGTTACTCAGGGACAGACACAGAATTGTTACTCAGGGACAGACACAGAATTGTTACTCAGGGACAGACACAGAATTGTTACTCAGGGACACAGAACCGTTACTTAGGGCCACAGAAACGTTACTTAGGGACACAGAATTGTTACTCAGGGACAGACACAGAATTGTTACTCAGGGACAGACACAGAATTGTTACTGAGGGACACAGAATTGTTACTGAGGGACACAGAATTGCTACTGAGGGACACAGAATTGTTACTGAGGGACACAGAATTGTTTCTCAGGGACAGACACAGAATTGTTACTCAGGGACAGACACAGAATTGTTACTGAGGGACACAGAATTGTTACTGAGGGACACAGAATTGTTACTCAGGGACAGACACAGAATTGTTACTCAGGGACAGACACAGAATTGTTTCTCAGGGACACAGAACCGTTACTTAGGGCCACAGAAACGTTACTTAGGGACACAGAATTGTTACTCAGGGACAGACACAGAATTGTTACTCAGGGACAGACACAGAATTGTTACTGAAGGACACAGAATTGTTACTGAGGGACACAGAATTGTTACTCAGGGACACAGAATTGTTACTCAGGGACACAGAATTGTTACTGAGGGACACAGAATTGTTACTCGGACACAGAATTGTTACTGAGGGACACAGAATTGTTACTGAGGGACACAGAATTGTTACTCAGGAACACAGAATTGTTACTGAGGGACACAGAATTGTTACTGAGGGACACAGAATTGTTACTCAGGGACAGACACAGAATTGTTACTCAGGGACAGACACAGAATTGTTACTGAGGGACACAGAATTGTTACTGAGGGACACAGAATTGTTTCTCAGGGACAGACACAGAATTGTTACTCAGGGACAGATACAGAATTGTTACTGAGGGACACAGAATTGTTACTGAGGGACACAGAATTGTTACTCAGGGACAGACACAGAATTGTTACTCAGGGACAGACACAGAATTGTTACTGAGGGACACAGAATTGTTACTCAGGGACACAGAATTGTTACTCAGGGACACAGAATTGTTACTCAGGGACACAGAATTGTTACTGAGGGACACAGAATTGTTACTCAGGGAAACAGAATTGTTACTGAGGGACACAGAATTGTTACTGAGGGACACAGAATTGTTACTCAGGGACACAGAATTGTTACTCAGGGACAGACACAGAATTGTTACTCAGGGACACAGAATTGTTACTCAGGGACACAGAATCGTTTAATTAAAGAGTATGTCAGACAACATGCAGAGGAGTGGCAGAGGAGGCAATGTTTTAGGAGCGAGCAGACGTGGCAGCAGAGGAAGGGGTCGAGGCAGCACTAGTCGCAGCCAGAGGCCATTGCTCCCGGTGTCATCCAGCGGTCGTGTCTCCACCGACAACCCTGCTGTCATCGATTGGTTGGCTCGGTCGTCTTCCTCTTCCCAGGTCACCTCTGACACCTACAGCCAACGGTCGGTGGGTACGTCAGACACAACCGTTAGTTGGCATGGCCCGGGAGCCAGCCCACTGAAATCACGTGTCCTTGACCTGCCCCTGTCCTTTGGTGTTCCCTCACCAAGCGAAGTATCGCATGCTGTGGGCTCAGCCCCACTGTACAGTGAGGAAGAGCTAACAGAGGGCGGTCAGGAACGGGGGGAGACATCCGCCTCTTCAGCAGCCAGGCGAAGAAGTAGTGGCGAGGAGAGTGGCTCGGTAGCCGGTCTAGAGACAGGTCTGTCTCCTGACCCACACGCAGCCGAGGGGGCTAGTAGTGAGGCGGAGACCCTAATTGATGATGATGAGGCTGATCGCACTTGGCAGCCTCGTCGTCATCAGGCTATTGCTTCCGCATCATCAGGAGAAGAGGGTGGCAGCTTGGCAGCGAGCAAAACAGTCGGTGGGTTGCCCAGGAGGCAGCAGGGTCGCAGCAGTGTCAGTGGAGGCAAACGGCCACGGAGTAGAGCACCAGCTCCACTGCAGCCTACCACCACGGCCAGTAGTAGTGCCGGTGTGCACGGAGGAAGTAGCAGTCAGCCAGTGAGGAGTATCGGGGGCAAAGTTTCCTACTCGGCGGTGTGGCAATTTTTTGTCAAGCCGCCCGAGGAAGTAAACGTAGCCGTATGTCGACTATGTGGCCAGAAAGTCAAGCATGGCCAGGGGGCCCATGTTGGGACTACAGCGTTGCGGCAGCATATGCAGCGTCGCCATTTGGTGGCCTGGGAAATCCGTGATAAAGATACGGCGGTTCTGCCTGCCCCAGCCCCCGCTCCATCACCCGCTCCGTTACTTGCTCCGTCACCCGACGTCAATCGCCCTCTATCAGCCAGTCAAGGCTCCAACACCTCTGCTGAGGGGAGTTGTCGCTCGTTGGCATCTTCCGCTCGTTCAGATGCTCCTTCTCCTGCTACTCCTCTTCACGGATTCCGTCAGCAGTCTTTCTTGGAATCCGTTTCCAAGAGACAACAGTTTGCGAGCACGCACCCGACGGTGCAAAAGCTGAACGTCCTCCTGTCCAAGTTGCTGGTGCTGCAGTCCCTCCCTTTCCAAGTGGTGGACTCAGCACCTTTCCGAGAAATGATGGCTTGTGCCGCGCCGCGGTGGAGAGTGCCAAGCCGTCATTTCTTCGCCAAAAAGGCAGTGCCAGCCCTGCATTCACATGTAGAAGAGATGGTGGGCCAGTCTTTGAGCATGTCGGTCTCTGCCAAAGTGCACGGCAGCGCCGACGTGTGGAGCTGTAACTACGGTCAGGGACAGTACATGTCATTTACGGCCCACTGGGTGAACGTGGTGCCGTCACAGCCGCACCAGCAACTTGGACAGGTCACGCCGCTTTTGCCTCCACGTTTGCACGTCCTTGGTCCACAAAAGATGTCCGCCTCTACCACCTCTTCTTCCTTCGTGTCCTCAGCCGCCACCCCCGTGCCAAGTCCCATTACCCGACCGGCATATCACATGTGCAGGGCGCAACGGTGTCACGCTGTGCTGCACCTGGTATGCCTTGGCGAACGTAGTCACACAGGGGAGGAACTTCTCAGTGTAATGAACAGAAAAATCGACAGATGGCTGTCTCCGCGCAAACTGTAAATCGGAACCATGTTGACCGACAACGGAAAGAACATGGTGTCTGCTCTGCGTCAAGGAAGGTTGTGCCATGCGCCATGCATGGCTCACGTGTTCAATCTGGTTGTCAAGCGGTTCCTAAAATCCACCATCCCACTGCAAGACATCCTTAAAATGTCACGTAAACTTTGCATGCATTTCAGCCATTCCTACACCGCAAAGCACACCCTCCTTGAGCTGCAGCGGCAGAACGGAATTCCACAGCATCGCCTGATCTGCGACGTTGCAACAAGGTGGAATTCAACCCTACACATGTTAGACCGCCTTTACGAACAGCGAAAGGCCATCACCGATTTCCTGATGTTACAAGCGGATAAAGGTACTCCCCTGTGTAACTTCGATGTCAGCCATTGGCAGCTCATGCGTGACACCTGCCGCTTGCTGAGGCCCTTTGAGGAGGCCACGCTATTCGTGAGTCGGCAGGACTATGGGATGAACGACGTCATTCCTCTGTTGCACGTCCTGGAACAAATGCTGTTAACAATGGCTGGTCAGGGTGCGGTAGACGTGGCGCACAGATCTCAACGCCACATGACCCCTGTGGGGGCAGGACAGGAAGAAGAGGAGGAGGTAGAGGAGGACATTTGTGCTCAGGAATTATTGAGTGAAATGGGTGGTTTTTCCACTCAGCGGACAGGAGTGGAGGAGCAGGAGCATCTGGTAGAGGAGGAGGAGGAGGAGGAGACAGAGGACCCAGACGCACCGTGGCAGTATGCTGTGGAGATGGAGGCAGGGAGTCCCTCGCATTCCTTGGCACAAATGGCCCATAGCATGCTCGGTTGCTTGCGTAGCGACAGCCGAATAATAACCATCAGACAGAGGGATGACTTTTGGCTGTCCACCTTGTTGGACCCTCGCTACCGTTCAAAAATGGTGGCCTTTTTCACACCTGCTGAGAGGGAGGCCAAAATAACGTACTATAAAAACCACCTATGTAGTCAGTTGGTCTCTGCCTTTGTGCGCCAACGTCCATCCTCAGACACTGTGGGCCCTGTGCGCTCGCGTTCCGCTGCCATGGCAGCAGGGGAGGGGTGGGGTGGTAGGAGCAGTGGCAGCTCCACCAGCAGCGGCTGCCTCAGTCTGCAGTCGATGATGAGTAGCTTTCTTCACCAGCGCAGTGAGGAAACTACTAACCAGCCGCAGCAGCAGCAGCATCAGGTGGACCTGGAGCAGGACCTCAAACAACAGGCTTGGGCCTACTTGGACAGCACCCTGCCAACCGAGGTAGACAATCCCCTTGACTACTGGGCAACGAAACTTGACCTTTGGCCCCAACTAGCTGAATTTGCCCTTGAAAGGCTGTCATGCCCGGCCAGTAGCGTGGCATCGGAACGCGTGTTTAGTGCGGCAGGAGGTATTGTAACTCCGCGGAGGACACGACTGTCCACCCAAAGTGTGGAGAGACTCACGTTTGTGAAAATGAATCAGGCATGGATTAGTCTGGATTTCAAACCACCAGTTCCTGACACAACTGACTAAATCCGCCATGAATCATGCCCCAAACATGTGCCACTTTCAGGTCTCCTCACACACTGCTGGTGTGTTCCATTTTTTGTCATAGGGTGCTGGCAGATTACGGGCCTCCCATTGCTGCTGCCAGGCCCCTAATCTGCCATGGGCCCCTGTACCGCCTCCTCATGCTGCTGCCAGGTCCACAGTGTCTCATGCCATGTGCCACTTTCAGGTCTCCTCACACTGCTGGTGTGTTCCATTTTTTGTCATAGGGTGCTGGCAGATTACGGGCCTCCCATAGCTGCTGCCAGGCCCCTAATCTGCCATGGGCCCCTGTACCGCCTCCTCATGCTGCTGCCAGGTCCACAGTGTCTCATGGGTCCCTGTACGGCCTCCCATTGCTGCTGTCTCCATCGCCACACTCTGCCATGTGCCACTTTCAGGTCTCCTCACACACTGCTGGTGTGTTCCATTTTTTGTCATAGGGTGCTGGCAGATTACGGGCCTCCCATTGCTGCTGCCAGGCCCCTAATCTGCCATGGGCCCCTGTACCGCCTCCTCATGCTGCTGCCAGGTCCACAGTGTCTCATGCCATGTGCCACTTTCAGGTCTCCTCACACTGCTGGTGTGTTCCATTTTTTGTCATAGGGTGCTGGCAGATTACGGGCCTCCCATAGCTGCTGCCAGGCCCCTAATCTGCCATGGGCCCCTGTACCGCCTCCTCATGCTGCTGCCAGGTCCACAGTGTCTCATGGGTCCCTGTACGGCCTCCCATTGCTGCTGTCTCCATCGCCACACTCTGCCATGTGCCACTTTCAGGTGTCCTCACACTGCTGTTGGGTTCCATTTTGTCATAGGGTGCTGGCAGATTACGGGCCTCCCATTGCTGCTGCCAGGCCCCTAATCTGCCATGGGCCCCTGTACCGCCTCCTCATGCTGCTGCCAGGTCCACAGTGTCTCATGCCATGTGCCACTTTCAGGTCTCCTCACACTGCTGGTGTGTTCCATTTTTTGTCATAGGGTGCTGGCAGATTACGGGCCTCCCATAGCTGCTGCCAGGCCCCTAATCTGCCATGGGCCCCTGTACTGCCTCCTCATGCTGCTGCCAGGTCCACAGTGTCTCATGGGTCCCTGTACGGCCTGCCATTGCTGCTGTCTCCATCGCCACACTCTGCCATGTGCCACTTTCAGGTCTCCTCACACTGCTGGTGTGTTCCATTTTTTGTCATAGGGTGCTGGCAGATTACGGGCCTCCCATAGCTGCTGCTAGGCCCCTAATCTGCCATGGGCCCCTGTACCGCCTCCTCACGCTGCTGCCAGGTCCAGAGTCTCTCATGGGTCCCTGTACAGCCTCCCATTGCTGCTGTCTCCATCGCCACACTCTGCCATGTGCCACTTTCAGGTCTCCTCACACACTGCTGGTGTGTTTCATTTTTTGTCATAGGGTGCTGGCAGATTACGGGCCTCCCATTGCTGCTGCCAGGCCCCTAATCTGCCATGGGCCCCTGTACCGCCTCCTCATGCTGCTGCCAGGTCCACAGTGTCTCATGCCATGTGCCACTTTTAGGTCTCCTCACACTGCTGGTGTGTTCCATTTTTTGTCATAGGGTGCTGGCAGATTACGGGCCTCCCATAGCTGCTGCCAGGCCCCTAATCTGCCATGGGCCCCTGTACCACCTCCTCATGCTGCTGCCAGGTCCACAGTGTCTCATGGGTCCCTGTACGGCCTCCCATTGCTGCTGTCTCCATCGCCACACTCTGCCATGTGCCACTTTCAGGTCTCCTCACACACTGCTGGTGTGTTCCATTTTTTGTCATAGGGTGCTGGCAGATTACGGGCCTCCCATAGCTGCTGCCAGGCCCCTAATCTGCCATGGGCCCCTGTACCGCCTCCTCATGCTGCTGCCAGGTCCACAGTGTCTCATGGGTCCCTGTACGGCCTCCCATTGCTGCTGTCTCCATCGCCACACTCTGCCATGTGCCACTTTCAGGTCTCCTCACACTGCTGGTGTGTTCCATTTTTTGTCATAGGGTGCTGGCAGATTACGGGCCTCCCATAGCTGCTGCCAGGCCCCTAATCTGCCATGGGCCCCTGTACCGCCTCCTCATGCTGCTGCCAGGTCCAGAGTCTCTCATGGGTCCCTGTACGGCGTCCCATTGCTGCTGCCAGGAGGCAGCAGGATCGCAGCAGTGTCAGTGGAGGCAAACGGCCACGGAGTAGAGCACCAGCTCCACTGCAGCCTACCACCACGGCCAATAGTGGTGCCGGTGTGCACAGAGGAAGTAGTAGTCAGCCAGTGAGGAGTAGCGGGGGCAAAGTTTCTTACTCGGCGGTGTGGCAATTTTTCGTCAAGCCGCCCGAGGAAGTAAACGTAGCCGTATGTCGACTATGTGGCCAGAAAGTCAAGCGTGGCCAGGGGGCCCATGTTGGGACTACAGCGTTGCGGCAGCATATGCAGCGTCGCCATTCGGTGGCCTGGGAAAACCGTGATAAAGATACGGCGGTTCTGCCTGCCCCAGCCCAGGGTTCCATTTTGTCATAGGGTGCTGGCAGATTACGGGCCTCCCATTGCTGCTGCCAGGCCCCTAATCTGCCATGGGCCCCTGTACCGCCTCCTCATGCTGCTGCCAGGTCCACAGTGTCTCATGCCATGTGCCACTTTCAGGTCTCCTCACACTGCTGGTGTGTTCCATTTTTTGTCATAGGGTGCTGGCAGATTACGGGCCTCCCATTGCTGCTGCCAGGCCTTAATCTGCCATGGGCCCCTGTACCGCCTCCTCATGCTGCTGCCAGGTCCACAGTGTCTCATGGGTCCCTGTACCGCCTCCCATTGCTGCTGTCTCCATCGCCACACTCTGCCATGTGCCACTTTCAGGTCTCCTCACACTGCTGGTGTGTTCCATTTTTTGTCATAGGGTGCTGGCAGATTACGGGCCTCCCATTGCTGCTGCCAGGCCCGTAATCTGCCATGGGCCCCAGTACCGCCTCCTCATGCTGCTGCCAGGTCCACAGTCTCTCATGGGTCCCTGTACGGCCTCCCATTGCTGCTGTCTCCATCGCCACACTCTGCCATGTGCCACTTTCAGGTCTCCGCACACTGCTGGTGGGTTCCATTTTTTGTCATAGGGTGCTGGCAGATTACGGGCCTCCCATTGCTGCTGCCAGGCCCGTAATCTGCCATGGGCCCCCGTACCGACTCCTCATGCTGCTGCCAGGTCCAGAGTGTGTCATGGGTCCCTGTACGGCCTCCCATTGCTGCTGCCAGGCCCGTAATCTGCCATGGGCCCCCGTACCGACTCCTCATGCTGCTGCCAGGCCCGTAATCTGTCATGGGCCCCTGTACCGCCTCCTCATGCTGCTGCCAGGTCCAGAGTGTGTCATGGGTCCCTGTACGGCCTCCCATTGCTGCTGTCTCCATCGCCACACTCTGTCATGTGCCACTTTCAGGTCTCCTCACACTGCTGGTGGGTTCCATTTTGTCATAGGGTGCTGGCAGATTACGGGCCTCCCATTGCTGCTGCCAGGCCCGTAATCTGCCATGGGCCCCCGTACCGACTCCTCATGCTGCTGCCAGGCCCGTAATCTGTCATGGGCCCCTGTACCGCCTCCTCATGCTGCTGCCAGGTCCAGAGTGTGTCATGGGTCCCTGTACGGCCTAACATTGCTGCTGTCTCCATCGCCACACTCTGCCATGTGCCACTTTCAGGTCTCCTCACACTGCTGGTGGGTTCCATTTTGTCATAGGGTGCTGTATGGCCTCCCATTGCTGCTGCCTCCACCGCCACACTGTGGCTCCACACTCTGGTTTTGGCCCCGTGACTGCCCAAATGAGTGAAGTGTGCGGTGATTCTAAGATCGACGGCACTCATCTGCATGTCATACTGACTGACAGTATTATTTCTCTTCCCCAGCAGACTCCAAGGGCATTTAAATTAAAGGTACAGTGTTCTGCACTAATATAAAGGCTCTCTGAAGCCTAGAAACACCCTTTTATAAGTTAAATTCGCAGCCAATATATATTCGACTCGAATCAAATTTTTTTCACGAATTCACCGAATCAGTCGAATCGAATTTTTGAATAATTCGCTCATCTCTAATGGGGAGCTTCACCACATTCACCAAGCTCTGGGGAAAATGGATGCAACTGCACTTTCAAAGTGTACAGTCTATCAAATCAACCCAATGACACTTTACCATGAATTTGCAAAGTGGCAGTATCTCTCTTTTAATAGAAAATATAATAATTATGGGGTCTGGGGTCAGTTTATATATATATATATATATATATATATATATATATATATACACACACTATATTGCCAAAAGTATTGGGATATCCTTCCAAATCATTGGATTCAGGTGTTCCAATCACCTCCACGGCCACAGGTGTATAAAATCAAGCACCTAGGCATGCAGACTGCTTCTACAAACATTTGTGAAAGAATGGGTCGCTCTCAGGAGCTCAGTGAATTCAAGCGTGGTATCGTGATAAGTTGCCACCTGTGCAATAAGTCCATCCGTGACATTTCCTGGCTACTAAATATTCCACAGTCAACTGTTAGTGGTATTATAACAAAGTGGAAGCAACTGGGAACAACAGCAACTCAGCCATGAAGTGGTAGGCCACATAAAACGACAGAGAAGGGTCAGCGCATGCTGAAGCACACAGTGCACAGAATACGCCAACTGTCTGCAGAGTCGGTAGTTTAAGACCTCCAAACTTGGTGTGGCCTTCAGATTTGCACAGCAACAGTGTGTAGAGAGCCTCATGGAATGGGTTTGTAGAGAGCTTCATGGAAAGCTGCATCCAAGCCTTACATCACCAAGTGCAATGCAACACGTCAGATGCAGTGGTGTAAAGCAAAAATTTGCTTCAAATGTAAATATGCTCTACTCCTTTGGTAAATCAACACCAATATGTCTGAGCTATAGATAAATAGATAGGGGATATGAAAAATAGGAAGGGATGAGGAAGCATTGATTTTATGAGTTTAATGTGCATTAAAGCTATTCTGTCACTTTGCCCTAAACAAAACACTATTTTTCAGCCCTTGACAGTCACAGCACCAGTAGTTTGAGGACACAGAAAAATGATGGAGCATTCTAGTTTCAAATATAGATATTACTCCCTGCAATTCCTCCCAATAGACTTTTGTTCTGAAAAATGTAGTATATAATACTGTATGTATTACCTCTGGAACACATAGAATTCTCCAATGAAATTTGCTAAAATTTCTGAAATGCATGAATCTCTGGGGCTGGAGTAGAAGTGGTATTAAACTCAATCAAACAGTTATTACATTGCAGCTTATCAATTCTTATATGTGGTGGCCGTATTAGCTTCCTTTTGTAGGGTTTCTTTCTTCTCTTTTCATCTGGTGATTCAGCTAGCAAGTCTGCTGTTTTTTGTAAGCTCAAGCTCTCTTGTAGAAAATGTATCATAAAAATGTATCACAAAAATTACACGGATGAGACAATCCATTTACCACATGCAGGGGTGATTAAAATGATCAGATTTTATCTATTCATGTAAAACCTTTATCCCAAAGGGAAAAAAAAAGTTGATTGAACTACAAATTACAAAACGTGATTTGGAGTTTGGCTTCAATTTATTATCGTATTCAAATCTGCTAATATATTTAACACTCCCATCTCCCCCTCCCCAGACTGACAATGCTGCTGTCTATTGTGCCTCCTGTACTCATTCCTGCAGAGTTGTGTCTCACTAATACTGGAGGTGTGTTACTGGCCAGATCACCAGGTGAAAGCAGAGAGAAAAGAGCCAAAGAAAAGAAAGTGAATGCACCCACTACAATCTAATGATTGGTAAGCTACATTATAATACATTTTTGATTTTGGGTTTATTACCACTTCACTGTACACCTCCAACCTAAACGTTTATTTAGTAAAGGGATAGGACCTCCGTCAGGTTTTATTACTATTTGTGTAGGTATTGGGGAGAAGTTTCTTTACTTCCTGTGTGGTCTCTAAAACTGAAAGTGAACCAATCTTCCCCAATACCCCAATAGGGATGAGCCAATGGTGTGGTCCAAATTTGGCTGTTCAGGTGAACTTTTGCCCATTCGGCCCCTTGTTCAGCGGGACCCAAACATCATATATAGAAGCAGTATTTCTACCACTTCCTGCTGTCAATGGTTGAAAAAAGGAGCAGGTGCTGCCATCCATGGATGTCACAGGCACCATTGACTGACATGGTTGGGAATCCCTGTCTACATAAGCAAAGGGATGTGGATAGCAGTGATATCATTTCCCAAATATTGCTGAAATATTGAAAAAATTCTATTGTTATATACATTTTTTCCATTACTTTTATGTAATTCTATTACCCCCAGATATATACTACAAAATATTACTGGAAAAGTCTGCTGATTAAATAATATTACACAAGTGTGATTTTTATGAAACATAGGAAAATGGTAAAGTGAACATATATGTTTTACTTTAGGAAAGTTTAATTCAACTTTTGACTCTATGTCGTGGTACACACAGGCAAAATAAAAACAGTTTCATAAACTGGTAGCTCAACAATAAGGTAAGATTAAGTGAAGTTTGTAATCGCGAAAAATCCAAGTGACATTGATTTAATTTATGCATTTGATGCTCACTCAGCTCACAAGTTTCATCCATATCATCCAATGTCATTGTAGAGAACTGGAGGTTAACCAGGGTAATGGGCCCACTGCACTCACTGACTGAACATCAGAGATTTGGGTCAGCAATGGCTGTCAGTGGTCTCTGCGTTCAACACCCCCCAGCACTCTCCAGCTCAAGGCTGCCTCCCCTTACCAACCTGTTAGAGGGTGGCTACGTTCATTCTGCATGGTACCAATGTATGTAGGAACATAGCCACCCTCTCTTGCTCGCTCCCGAGATGGATTTTTAGACTATGGGATCTGAAGTATGCATTGAACAGTACACTGTAAAAAAAGTTAACTACTTATTGCAAACATATGGTAATCGGGGAAAGATGTTTGGGGGCTCAAGGAGGATATTAAAAGGAAGTAGAAAAACACATTAATAAACAAGTGTATAAAAATAGATCATGGGGCCATTAAGTAGTGGGTGTGTATGGATGATTTTTGGAGAAATATGATATAATTTAGTGTCACTTTAAATATATTGCTTTAAAATAGAAAAGAGTAGTTTTTGGTTACTACAGTACTTTTTACTTCAGTATTATAAATATTCTACAAAAGAAAGATTGTTTAGGCCTGTTGGCCTGCAAACCTGCTAAGAGCTATTTTTGGTAGCCATATTATCTTTTTAGAGTAAGGCAAAAGGCTTCTATAGCAGGTGGCTGTACATTGAGAAATGAGTTACTATGCTCAGAATAGTCTGCAGTACTTGTAAAGGCTGTCATTGTTCCTCCAGCAACTTCCCATTAGCCAAGGCCCTTTCCTCCATTTATTGTCATTCTTTACACTTTCATAGGCCTGTTCTAAACACACTGTACTCTTTGAGTGGTCATTACTCTACAAAAACACTATCTGAATATGAGGATTTATCAAGAACAATTTAATTGCACACGTTTAAAGTGATGGTTTTGTTACAAATGGCACCTTTTAGGCTGAGACAGGCTCTAGCTTCTTATATGTCTTGGATACTCCTATAGCGGAGTGCCCATTTACTCACCATGCTCAGATGCAGGCACAGTCACCTATAACATCATTTCCCACAAATCTCTGGGTTCCTGGACACACCCAGAAAATATAAATTCCTCAGCTTTCCTCCCTCATCTGCTTAAAGAAGTCCAACTGATGAGGCAGAGGTAGTATGGTAAGTGATCTTCAGCCTGGTGAGATGCCCTGCACTGTCAGAACTGGTGTGCAGGCAGCCAGGCCAAAGCCTACTGGCATGCAGCTTTTCCAAAAGACCCAGCTACAGTGGGGAGGACCTCCTTCATTGCCACCAGAGTACTCCAGTTCCATTGGGGTGGCCCTTTGTAATTGGGTCTTGAATGCCCCCAGCTGTTCACCTGTGATACTAGAGCCACCCTAAACTTCACTGTGAGAAATTATGTTTATGAGGATAATCTCATGTAGCTGTTTGTGTTCTGAACTTTTTTACTAAAGCAGAGATTGCCAGCTTCTTAAATCCACTTGAGAATATATTTACAAAACATTTCCCAGAATCCCTTCTTTCTATGTTCTCCCCAAAGTCCATAAGTAGACCCTTTGTCCTCCTGGCCGCCTGATTATATCTGGCAATCAGAGTCTCACTGAGAATGCAAGCAAATGGGTGGATCAGTTTCTTAGATCCTTTGTTTTTGAGTCTTCCATCATATGTTAAGGATACCATACATTTCATTCAGCTCACTGAAAATCTCCCAATTCCCCCTGGGGCAATTCTGGTCACCATTGACGTTGAGGCCTTATATTGCTCAATACCCCATGAGAAAGGTTTTCAGGTTATCAAAAACTTTTTCAGTCAAAGCAATCAACACTTAAAGGATCTTTTTGAGTTGGTATTGCAGGTCCTTTATTTAATTTTGCATCATAATTGTTTCACTTTCGCAGGTACGGGGGATGGCGATGGGGACGTGTTGTGCCCTATCATATGCGATCCTGTACCTAGGGGAGTGGAAGTGAATGTTTTTGTTGTCTGCTAAGTCATCTAATTTTTTAGGGAACTTTCACACTTAGTTGAGATAAATAGATGATATATTTCTAGTGTGGGATGGCCCTGTTGACAAACTACAAGATTGTTTAAAATATTTGAATTTGAATAGCTACAATCTGACTTTTACCATGCAATCTGACCTTCAGAAAGTGACATTTTTAGATCTTAAGGTTGAGATTGATGCAAAAGGATTACTATCCAGCGACTTCTTTAGAAACCCAACAGCGGGTAATGCAGTATTAGTGACGAGCAGTTTCCATCCAAAACCTCTCATTAATTTGATTCTATATTCACAAAATTTGCAACTTTGTCGTAATTGTAATGGGTAAAAGAAGTGTAAAATTGCAGCAAACGATCTAAAAAAAATAATTTAATTAGTTATTAATACGGGGCTCTTGAAAAACATATTTACATAGTTAGTCTGGCTGAAAAAAGACAAAAGTCTATTGAGTTCAACCATTAAAAAAAAAAAAAAAAAATTATAATCCTATACCCACAGTTGATCCAGAGGAAGGCAAAAAAAAACATCAAAGCATGATCCAATTTGCTCCTGCAGAGGAAAAAATTCCTTATTGATCCCCCAGATATTCCCTGGATCAACTTTACCTATACATGTTAGTATCCAGTTATATTATATCTAGGAAAGATTCCAGCCTTTTTTTAAAGCAATCTACTAAGCTGGCCAGAATCAACTCTTGAGGGAGTCTATTCCACATTTTCCCAGCTCTTACTGTGAAGAAACCTTTCCATATTTGATAGATTAAATCTCTTTTCCTCCAGACGTAAAGAGTGCCCCCTTGTCCTTGGTAATGACCTCAGGTGAATAACTCTACGAGTTCACTATATGAACCACTGATGTATTTATACATGTTGATTATATTCCCCCTTAATCTCCTCTTCTCAAGAGAGAATAAATTAAATTACTTTAATCTTTCCTCATAGCTGAGCTCCTCCATGCCTCTTATCTGTTTGGTGCCTCTTATCTATTTGGTTTCTCTTCTCTGCATTTTCTCCAGTTCCCCAATGTTCTTTTTGTGAATTGGTGCCCAAAACTGAACTGCATATTCCAGATGAGGTCTTACTAATGATTTGTACAGGGGTAATATGATATCTCTCTCTCTGGAATCCATACCTCTTTTAATACAAGAGAGGATTTTGCTTGATTTGGAAACCGCAGCTTGGCATTGAATGCCATTATTAAGCTTGTGATCTACCAGAACTCCCAGATCCTTCTCCACCATTGATTCCCCCAGTTGTACCCCCCCTAGTATGTATGATGCATGTATATTCTTAGCCCCCACGTGCATAACCTTACATTTATCAACATTAAATCTCATTTGCCACCTAAGTGGCAAGTTGGAGACATCCTGTAAGGACCTTATTCCACTGCACAGCTTGGTGTCATCTGCAAAGACTGGAATGGTATTTTTAATCCCAGACCCTATATTGTTCATAAATATATTAAAAAGTAAGGGTCCCAGCACTGAACCTAGGTGTACACCACTGACAACCCTGGACCATTCAGAGTATGAATCATTAACCACTATGAATTCAGTCTTTTAAACAGTTTTCTATTCATTTACATACAGATTTTTCCAAGCCCATAGACTTTACCTTACACATTAGCCGTGTGTGGGGAACTGTGCCAAATGCTTTTGCAAAATCCAAGTATACCACGTCCACCGCCACCCCTCTGTCCAAGGTTTTGCTCACCTCATAAAAAGAAATCAAATTTGTTTGACAACTTTTGTCTTTCATAAATCCATGCTGTCTGTTGCTTAAAATATTTTTTTAAAGCAAGAACTCATCTATGTGGTCTTTCATTAAACTCTCCAGTATCTTTCCAACTATGGCTGTTAAACTAACAGGTCTATAATTACTTGGTAAAGATTTTGGTCTCTTTTTAAATATAGGCACCACATTGGCCTTACCAATCCAGTGGTACTATGCCAGTCATTAAAAAGTCCCTAAAAATGAGAAACAATGGCTTTCAAATGACAAAGCTCAATTCTTTAAGGACCCGTGAGTGTATGCCATCCGGTCTAGGCGTTATATTTACGTTTAAATATTTCGTAAATTTTCTGTCTAAATATTTCTGGATCATATCAATTGTGAGCCAATGTGGATCATCTGGAGCTGTGTCAATAACACGCCCATTATGGACATTAGTTCCCCCATGCTCCTTTGTAAACACAGAGCTGAAAAAGATATTTAATAAATTTGCCTTCTCTTTGTCCCCAGTCACCCACTCTAGATTATTTTGTAAAGAGCCTACATGCTCAGACCTGACCGACCTTTTTACTGTTAATATATTTGAATAATTTTTTGGGGTTTGTCCTGCTATCTTTTGCAAGCTGTTGTTCGTTTTCAATTTTTGCGACCTTGATTTTCTTTTTACATATTCTGTTATATTTTTTGTAATGTTTAAATGATGATAGTGTTCCTTCATTTTTGTATGTTATAAAAGCTCTTTTCTTATTATTTATAGCTTTTTTAACTTTGGCTGTAAGCCGCATAGGTTTCATTTTTAGCCTTTTAAACTTGTTGCCCAAGGGAATATATTTTGCAGTGTCTTCACATACAGTGTTTTTGAAGAACTCCCATTCCTGTGTTGTGTTCATCAATGCCAATATTCCCTCCCAATCCAAGTCTTGGGGAGAAGCTCTCAGCCTTGGAAAATTAGCTCTCTTAAAGTTGAATGTTTTTATTTTTCCCTTATGTGCGTATTGTTTACAGCTGACAATAAATTAAATTAAATCATGTCACTGCTACCCAGATGTTCTTTTATATGGACATTAGTAATATGCTCTGTATGGTTTGAGATTACCAGGTCCAGCAGAGCATCATTCCTAGTTGAGTCCTCTATGAACTGTACCATAAAATTGTCCTTTAGTAGGTTTATAAATTTTTGCCCTTTAACTGTTCCTGCATTGCTATTACTCCATTCTCCATTCAATAAAAATCCCCCATTATCATCACTGTCCCAGCCCTTGCAGCCCTTTTGATCTGTGCAAGGAGTTGAGTCTCCACCTGCTCATTAGCACTGGGTGGCCTATAACAAACTCCAATGATTATCTTTGTAGTATGCACCCCCATGTGCAGTTCCACCCATAATGCTTCAGCCTCATCACACTCATCAACTAGGTCCTCTTTTACACTCGCTTTGGGATCACTTCTCACATAAAGACAGACTCCACCACCTTTACTTTTTACCCTGTCTCTCCGCAAGGGAACATGATCAGGAATATTATTGGCCCATTAATGTGAAGAATGAAGACAAGATTCAGCAATACCAATTAAATCATAGTTCTCTTCATGCACACAGGCTTCCAACTTACCTATTTTGCTTGGAAGACTTCTGGCATTGGTGAACACTTTAAAGCGGAGTTCCACTCAAAAGTGGAAGCTCCGCTTATTTATTGCTAAAACGTTTTCTCTTTATGACACTCAAAAACCCCTAAACCAGAAATACCAAACAATATAAAATATGAATTAATAAATAAAATTAATAAAATAAAATAAAAAATAAATAGTCCAAAATAGCTATCCATAAATTTGTGTCCAAATATATTATCCAAATATGAGTAGTCCACCAAAATATTTCAATCCAGTGTGTCCAACTTTATTTCTCCATTCCAGACCACATAATACCTCGAGAAAATATAACTAAAATAGTGTATTACCTTAAAAAATCACTTCAATGTATATACCTTTAAATAAATGAGTATATACTATATTAGTGCAAAATAAATAAATAATTAATAATCAGATTCAACTGTGAGTGACACGTGAATCATGCAAAAAAAATCACTCCCAATTAACGTGAAAAATTGTGTACACTCAAACAAAAAAATAATAAAAAAAAAATAGATTAATTATATAAATCAATAAAACCACATAAAGTGAAACAAACCAATCAATCAATAAATCAGTGAAGTGAACACTCCGTGACCACCTCTAAATGGTGAGATTAAATGTAATTACCCTCATGGAGTAATGTCAAGCTTAGCAGGATGTATACAGCAGACACTTCCAAGCTTCAATCCGCCGTATATATAGTAACCTTCAACTCCAAATTCCTTGTAGAAGAACTTGTTACACCAGTTGGATATACCTGGCAATCAGTACCTTGTAATGATGGGCTTATATGTTGTGCCTGCAGTTTGTAGTGTCATGGCTGATCAGTTCCCCTATACCTATGTATTCCTGCACTTGGCTTAATGCTCCGCTTGTTTGCCTCCTCCCCGCCTCCACTGCCATATTTGGCATCTTTTGGGTGGGAGCGGGTACTTGGTTTTGACAGGTACCCGCTCCCATTTTTGGCTGAGTTCGCAGTAACGAAGTGAGCCAGAAGTTCATCCCCCTACTTGCTCCCGAAGTCTCCTGGGAACTTTTACAGGTCCCAGGAGACTGTAGACCAATCAGAAAGCGTGGCACTACTTGCGCATGCGCAGTGGGCACCAAGCTGTGAAGCCACAAGCTGTCACAGCCTTGTGCCCACAGTAGAGATGCCGGCACCGTGGAGGACAGAAGGAGTGAAGGGACTGCGCAGGTGAGTACATCGCTGGACCCCAGGACAGGTAAGTGTGTGTTTTTTTTTAAAAGTCAGCAGCTACAATTTTGTAGCTGCTGACTTTTAATAAACACAAAAATGGCTGGAACTCCACTTTAGCTCATCGACACCTTGTGCAATGTTTTTTATTTTCATACAAATGGTACCAATTCCAATGGTTGTTTGTATCCTGGGAACCTTCTTAGCTTCCCCCATCTTTCCCTATTCCACCCACCAATAAAGACTGACCCCAGTCTGATCTGTCTTCCCCGTTATAATCTAATTCTCCCACCCCCCTCAATCCTAGTTTAAATACTCCTCCAGCTGTCCCATAAACCTCTCCCCCAGAATAACAGACCCCATTCCATTTAGGTGCAAACCATCTGTAGCATATAGATTGCATCCCAATGAAAAGTCAGTCCAGTGCTCTAGAAACCCAAATCCTTCCCTCTTATACCAGGTCTTTAGCTATGCATTTAGTTCTCTAATCTCCCCCTGTCTTTCCTATGTTGAACATGCCACAGATAATATTTCAGAGAATATCACCTTGCAGGTCCTTCCCTTCAACTTGCAGCCTAGTTCTTTAAATTGATTTATAAGGAGGCTCCACCTTCCATGTATTCTGTCATTGATTCCAACATGGACCAGGACAGCTGGGTCATGCCCAACCCCTTCCAGTAATTTATCAACCTGGTCCACCACATGCCGAACCCTGGCACCAGGGAGACAGCAAACCATTCGGTTGAGGCGATCCTGGTCACAAATTATTCTATCAGTCCTTCTGATTATAAAATCCCCTATTACCACCAACTGTCTAGGCCTTCCCACACTACCCTCACCGCCCCTCCTAGATGGTCTGCTCTTCCGGTGTCAAGGTCCTACCTTTCCTCAGGGCTTGTGCTGCTCCATGTGCTGGCATCCATCTTACGTGTCTGCAAAGCATTGTGGGATCCTTTATGCTTTCAGCCTCTGTGGCTCCTCCCCCAGGAGATGGCGGTTTTTTACATATAAGTCTGCTGTTTGTAGCTGTCCATTGCATTTGTGTCCTGTCTGTTGCACAGCAGCAAGTTCCTGTTTAGTTTCTCATTGCTCTCCTGGATACCGACTCGGCTTTGGCAAGACTCCTTCCTGGCTTCTGACACCGGCTCTGGCGACCATCCTTCCTGGCTTCTGACCCCGGCTCTGGCGACCATCCTTCCTGGCTTCTGACCCCGGCTCTGGCGATCATCCTTCCTGGCTTCTGACCCCGGCTCTGGCGATCATCCTTCCTGGCTACTGTTCTACCAAGTCATCCGTTGTTGCTGTTGGACTTGCATAGACTCTGTCTTGTTTTTGTATAATAAACCTACCTTTAATTGCACCTCCTTGTGTGTCTGGCTCCTCACTCCCTGACACCCGGCTGTTAGGGATAGCAGTGATGGAGTGGTAGGGGCTCACAGAAAAGGAAGGCCACCCCTGAGCTTACCACCCCCACATCTTCATCCAACTTGGCAAATCTGTTTGGGTACTCAAACCCAGGGCTGGCCTTCCTTTTCTGTGAGCCCCTACCACTCCCTCTCGCTACAGTGACCCATCTTCCCTGATAACCCTGAGTAGCCCCTCCACTCTCCACATCAATCGCATTAGCTACCTGCTCAGAGAGAATATAACCCCTTTCTAGGTTTTTGGTTCTGCCCAGTGTTGCAACTTGTTTCTCCAGATCTCTTATGTGAGCTTCCAGAAGGGCAACCCGCTCACATCTGTCACAGCGGTATCCATCCTGGAGCTGTTGCTCCATTGCTGCATACATGCAGCACACTGTGCACTGCACAAAACCTTTAACCCTGCTAGCATTCATTATCCTAGTTACAATATTATTATTACTAATAGGAAATACCAGTTGTCACTTACAGGTTAGAAAACTCCTATTTTCAACTCCGGTTTTTTAACTCCACTAAATCAAATGTCCACTTGATCAAAGGTTCAGCAAGCAAAACACAGGCAATCTCAAGAACAAGCAAGCTCAGAGTAAGCTCTACAGAAAGTTATATAGTACCTGGAGCACCTGTGACCAAATAACCCCTCCCCTTAATTAGCAGACTGAAGGAAGGAAAGGAAAAAAAGTGCTATTTAAAAAGTGACAGAAGGTGATTTAAAAAAGTAAAAGTTTCTAGCAAGACCCCAAAGAAGAAAATAAAACAACTATAATCACCAGCAGTCAAAAGCAAAACTGTTTTTCACTCTTCACTCAAATTTCCCACTCTTTTTAGCTTCCAGACAGCAAAATGTTCCAGATGCAACATGCTTGCGTAAAGTCTATAACAAAGCCTTACAACATTCTCTTACAGACTTATTGTTCAAAAATGAGAGGAATGTGCTGGGGGAACAACCCTGAAGAATTATTACCACTTACAATAATCAACATTTGTTAGTATACAAATATACAATGGCATTTGTCAACATCTGATCCCAAAATCTCTCAAATCATTCCCTCGGAACCACAAATTACTTATTGCCGGCATCCTCTTTGAGGGACAGGTTAGTCTCCAGTACATTTCGTTTTATGAAGCTTCATAAATCTAGGTTACCTAGGGGCACCTTTCATTGTGGAAACTGTAACTATTGTCAGTTTATTTGTACTGACAGAAATCCTACCTTACCAAATGGTCAGATCCTGTCTCAAAAACATTTTGACAATTGCCAACCCAAGGGGGTCACATATATTATGACCTGCCCCTGTGGGCTATTTTATATTGGAAAAACTATTGGGGAAATATGGAGAAGGATCAAGGAGCATGTAACTGCAGCTACTGTGGGTAACATTTACTCCACCATTGGGTACTATTGGGCGTCATGTTGTCCATAGGCATAATTAACATATGCCTGGTCTACGCTGTTGGGTTTTGGAATGAGTTTTTCCTGATGCCAGAGGTGGAGATTGTAACAAGTCCATTTTACAATGTGAATCCTTGTGGATTCATAAGCTAAAGGCCACACAACATCCTGTCCTGAACAAAATTTTGAGTTTCAGACTATTTTTGGAGGAATTTGTCTCTGGAAAGTAAATGTAAATGATTGTGTTTTTGTATATTATAATGTAGGGCAGCCTTTTGTATATTTTTGTACTGTACATTGGTGAATAGAAACTTGATTTGTTGATATTTTGGTTTTTGATTTTTTTTTTTATTTAATATTCTTTGCAATTTGTAAAGATGCATGCATGTTCCCTTTTTTCTGTTGAGGCCACCTTGTGGGGTTCATTTGAGTGCCCAGTATGCCCAGCCCCCATGCATGGTTCAGCTGGACTATGAGGGTTGTCTGTTGTCTTATCCCGCATAGGCCTGTCTCCATCCTTGGCCTCTGAGTGTTTGCTCCTTGGAAAGCATGATGGCTTTTTGGTCGTTTGCTCTGCCCTTACCTAATATGGATGCGTTGCTTCTTCCTTCCATCCCTGGGACTAATAGTGGTCATGCTGGGAAGTGATATCCGGCATGCTCATCGGTCCCGTGAATGGCAGTGAATTCGGCCAGCGTTCCCGGCCACACCTGGCAGTGTCCCCAATTGGGAAAGGCAGGTGGGGGAGACACAGTGAGGTTACTCACATCCAGGGAGCCTCCCTTTATTACCCAGCTATTGTATATTTAGATTAAGCACTCTATTGCTGTGATTGGTCACTGATGACCAGCTGACCGTATAGGTTGCCCTTTTGATGTAAAATTGGTGCTGCCCTTACTGTGGGTCTGTTTGATGCTACTGAGGTGATTCCAGAAGCTGTGGTGTTTGGTGATCTATTGGTGACAGGTAGAGTGTTGAGATGTTGTGAACTTTTCCCTTTTTCATATATTTATAATGTATAGTTGGCTTAATATGTCTTATTTATTTTTTATATATTGATCTTTCCCAGCCTTCTTATGAAATTCAGCTGGGTCTTTCTCACTTGCACTCTGTCCGATCCTACCCTGAGGGCCTCTCATTTTGGGACATGCACTTATCTAGCTGCTTTTAGTTTGCATGTTTGGGTATGTATCAATGGTCAGTCTGTATGATGATTGGTTATATCTCTGTACAAGTAATGATTTTAATTTTGGTATTTATGTACGTTTGTATTTCAGGATATACTGCTTTCTTCCCGATGAAGACTGTCTGAATTGGAACGCGTTGAGGCCTCAAGTTGTCACCTGAAAATTCCTATTAAATGGTACTTATATAACACAGATAACCATTGATGTACAGGCTTATTTATTGCTTTATGTGTGATAACTCTTTTTAAACTTTGTCAATAAAGTTATGCATTTTTATTAAATGTTTAAGACTATTGCTAACTACAAAATCCTACCCTTGTTTTTCCATTTTGGAGTACTGTGTTCTCCAGACCCTGGCTGGGAATGGTTAAGCGTACCGCGACTTGGACCACTTGGAAGAGGTGGTCCTGGGCATAGTTTTTTTGTGGTCCAGTATGGTTTACTTCAGTGTGAGTGCAAACTATTCCAGAGCACAGAGCTCTCCATAGGTTACTGTGTAGAGAAGCAGGGATCACTGTGGTCTGTTTAGCACAGGTGATGATGTAAGTGTGCCTGGGAACACTTCCCCATAGTCCAGTGTGAGTTCAGATCAGCAGGGAGTGTGGACAATTGAAAGGCTATGCTTTGCATCCACATGTTACCCTGACTAAGCCACAAAAACATTGTTGTGAAGAGATCATGTTTGTGCAGCTTTCATTATTTTACAGTGTGTCCACATTTAACATTATTGCCTCCAGCTTTTTAGAGGCAACTAACTGTTTAGTAACTACAATTTAATTTTTGCCACTGCTGAAAAGCTCAACACCATGGCCATGACATGTGTACAGCCTTGAATAACTGCATGCCCAGGTTCAGGTGGTTGGTTGGTTGGTTTTACCACCCCCTAGCCGCACATGTGAAAAGAGCTTAACTCCCAAGTCTGTTCCCATTCATTTGGGAGTTTTCGGTGCTCCCACCCATCTTTGCACATTCCAGCTCTTCCTGTTGTATTATTTATAATATAAAACAAATAAATAATCCAGCAGGGAGAATGGGAGCCCCTTACAATGACCACTAGAGTTGGGTAGACCCAGCAACTCAGTTTATCCTTTTTACTGGTCATACAGTCCAAATTTTATTACTGACTGGTTGCCATATGTTACTGCCCATTTATATGTTTACATATGTAAAACTGGGTGATTATTGGTTTGTTAAAGCATGTTACATAATACAAAAATTACAATTTATTTATTTTGTAAAATATTGTTTTCACCTTTTTTATATCCTTATTTTAATCTAATTTTCAATGATGTCCTCCAATCTCTATTGCTTCAATGTCAGCTGCATGTCATTGCTCAGAATGGGCTTTCACATATGACAACAGCTGAAAATACTTGTGCAATGAGAATCAACATGTCCACAATGCAAGCGCATGTAACAAAGTGACAATGCACAATTGCAATTTGGAGACAGGGCAGAACTTTGTCACAACATAACAGGAAGTGCCTGAACAACAACTGCCATGGAAGCATCACCAGGTATTCATTTGATCATGTAGAGTTCATCCCAGAAAGAGCCACTATTTGCCTGAGGGTCTTCTTTCCAGATTAAAGCAAAGGCAGCCAGGCACACCACAGGGCAACAGTCACTACAATTTAATAAATAAATAAACAAAGTGATGCAGTGCTGCTAATGAATAGACATCAATCTGTCATAATAAACAATTCAAGTGAATAAACTGTGCTCATAATCATAATGTGAATAAATGACTAAAACACATATGTGAATAAATGTCATCCACTAATAAATAACATGAATAAAAATGCTGAAGTGCTTCCAATAAATAAATTCATATGTTTCCAAATATCACACAATCCAACACAGTAACTGCAAAACCATGGTGAGCGTGAATTTTCATGCAACAATAGTGCCACTTCCATGCTCACAGAACTCTCACCTCCAACACATGTAAAAACTACGTGTTTTTAATAAGACACATCCAGACCTCCCGATATCTCCTTTATCTGCTCCTCCTCCCATGTAATGGATAATTTTAAGGTAATAATAGAAATCCTTCGTTCCACCGGATACCAGTAACCTCACCCAAATGAAAAAATGCTTCATATAGTGTAGTAAGTTAATAACAACTCAATATTTCTTAAAATCACACTTTCATTGTGTTAAAATAACAACCACTTTACAGACAAGTATGGATCCTCTCACTTCCTTAATCTGCCTCCACCCATACCCGACGCGTAGCATCACCGTCACGTGACTTCATCAGGGGATCCATGCTTGTCTGTAAAGTGCTTGTTATTTTAACAGAGTTGATATTGTGAGAACACAATTGATGTTAGCAGCAGCATTTACTGTAATTCGTCATTTTGTATCATTTAGTACGAGCAGAAGTTCACTTATTGAGTTACTCCAATTTGCTCAATGAACAGTCTAGGGGTATCTTTTTTTTTTTTTTTTAACTTGGATAAGGTGTAGGGTAATATGGGATATTCCAGAATGATGTGCAAACAGGAGGGCACTCTTCACTTAAGCTGCACTCCTTCAAATAGTCCCAAAAGCTGGAGCCAAACAGTTAAGTCAGGAATGATACCCTATAAGAGCATTCTCCACTTAGAATAACTACTAGTTTCTTTACAGAGGAACAGATCTCTGCTAACAGTCACAAAATTCCCAGATAAGATCAGTACTCACAATGTCCTTTGGGTAATTGCCTCCTTCCAGTACCACAGAACATAGTGCCAATGAGGGAGAGGTTAATCAGACTCCTAACACTCTCCAGCAAGTCCTCTGACAGGATCCAGAGTGGCTCCAAGAGAGGACTTGAGAGTAGGCCCCCCATCTAGCCCTAGCTGGGACCTTGATGAGCAGCAACTTGAACTGGCAAAGAGGTTGGAGGTGAAGGATATTCACCCCCCACCTGAACACGTGGAATTCCTTTTGCAGGACAACCCTGCTGTTCTGCAACTCAGACTATTTATACACCTTCCCAGCAACCATCTGTGCAACCTCTCACATGGATTGGCTGAGACAGTATAAATATTCATGCTGCCCATTTGCCACGCCTATGTCCCAGAACAACCTAGAGTTTTCTAGAAGACAAGAGAGAGCAATCAAACCTACAGCCTGTGAAATCCATAACAGCCAAAAGCAATTAACAATGCTCCACTAGCTACAGAGGAGCCAAAAACTAAATGTACCAAAAACAGCCTAGCAGCTTAACTAGAAGTGTGCTACAATTAAATGAATTCGATTTTTTAAGGTTACAATACATGTTAAAGATTATATGAAATTTTAATGATTGGATTTACAGTACAACTACTTGTATAAATGAAATTCTGCTGTAGTGCACGCTAGATAGGCATTTCTCAGGTTGGTTCAATGTTGCCATTGTTTTTTATACTCCCTATAATGTCTTTATCACCTTCAGTATTTGTAATCTATTCCTTTAAGTGTACATGAACATTGCTGTCTGTCAGAAAGAATACAAGTTATTCAACATACAAAAAAAAATTAATGATGAGATTTAGATAGCTTTTACTCACAGCCCTTTACAAGTGACACACCGTTTTTCGTCTTGGATCTTTTTATGTAACACCAATCAACTAAATTCACTTGTCCCTTTGTTCTGTGACAGCTGCTAAGGCAGTAAAGGGAAAAAGGAAGTCTTTTGACTGTGGGGAGAGACAGCGAATGTTTACCTCCAGCTATTAAAAGATGTAATATGTGGTATGTGCAAGTCAGAGTAAAAGAAACTATTTTCTAGTGTCTGTGATTATTTTACTGCATAGATTACATTTTACCAAAAAAATAACCTTCCTGTTCCCTACAGAGATAAGGGCCAAGATACATGACAGGTTTATGTAAAGGATCAAGAAGTTGTGCAGACATGATGTCTGGCCTATTGTTTTATGTACATCTATTATGTATACATCATATGCTGACTTATTATACGGGAGTCATTATAACCATCACGAGCATCCCAGCCACTTGTCGAATGACACATTTGATTGAAAAGACAGTGAATTGTCTTAGACAAAAGATAGGCAAGGGTTGTTAGGTATGGTTCGCACTCCCTAAGGTTTTTTTCGTGAGCTACTTAACAGATTCCTTTAATATGGGTATACATTTGATGCGCATGCTGTTAACAATATAAGACAGAGTACAGTGATGAGATTTTCAGGAAAGTACTGGCGTTATCATACGACAAGTAGTCACATTTAAAATTCTTAGAAAATAAATGATAATTGCCTTCTCTCCAACCAGAGCAGGAGGAGAATGTTCTCATTTATTGACATACTGACTTCACTTTAAATAATCCCTGAGCAGCAGAAACGGGATATAAGTCTAAATTTCACATGTTTTAATGGAGATAATTTATGATGATGTGAATTTTCTAAAATATGGAAAAATGCTTTGACACTGGAGATGTGCATTAAGGCAGCAACAGCCAAGGGGTGAAACCAAAACATGTCTGCAATTCCTGTAGGGCAGCCTTTTACAACCCGGGTTCCACTGAACTCTACGGTTCCTCCAGAAGTTGATAGGGGTTCCTTGAGCAATGAGCAACTTCTGCCTTTCAGGTAAGTTGCCAATGACACCAATGATCTTTTTAGCTGTCTGTGAGGGGAGAATTCTTCTCAATGGCCACCAATGTAAGGGGCATTCTTTCTACTGACCACCACGCCGATGTACAGTAAGTATAGTAACAGGTGGAAGGGGTTCACTGAGACCTGGGAGTTGTTTCATGGGTTCTTCATGTTAAAAAGTTTGAGAAATGGTGCTGTAGGGTGACAACACCCCCTAGGTCCTGCAATTTTGTAGGCTCTGTGTCACTGTCACTCTTTTTGACAACTCCTTAAACTACTAGTTAGTGTGACTACATTGGTGATGCTCTACCTGATCTCTGTGGTTATCCTACCTAATTACCCTTCTGTCCTTCCCAATATTTTACAGGAGGGATAGGGTCACTAAAAGCTTGTTTGTAGCTTTTAGCTGGTGTGTAGCAACTTGAAGTTCCAAATTTATGTGTACTTCACTATTTCTAGTTTTAAATAATGGGTGATTTTTATACATTATATTTGCAGAAATTATTATTTTTTTAAGAAAAATGTACTTATGATCCTTATGCAAACAAATCATATAACCATTGTCATACAATTATGGGCTTATTTCAAATTGCCTGCAAAGTGTCTAGTAGTTCAAGAAGGGTAGAAAAAAAGTTATGCTGCAAATTTGATAGAATTAATGGTAAGCAATAGGAGGATATTATTGTTTTCAAAGTCCAGGACTGACTGCATGAAGTCTCCAACACAATTATTAGACTTACTTTTCCACTATATTTGGCATAGTGGTCAGGATGGTCTCATGGATAACTGTAACACCTCTGGGTCCTGTGAAAGGGATTTATGTAATATAATATATTTGCTATGTATATAGATCTGAGTAATTCACCCCCCTGTCTGTGTACCATCATCCCATATTTTTCATCATGTTACCAAAACAAGTTGAGGTGTATAACTCCCTTAGGGATTTTAATAGTACCAATCCACATATATATCTATATATAAAAATGTCATTAATTATACAAAATTCCAAATGAACAACTTAAAGAGGTAATAAACTCAAAAGCAAACATTTATTATATTGCAGTTTACCATTTCTTAGATGTGATGGCTGCATTAGTTGCATTTTTAGGCTTTCTTTCTTCTAACCCATTAACACTGGTGCCTCCGGGCACTTTGGATGTCAGGAGGCGGGGCAGGGTTTAGGATCATGTGACTGCTGTGGCTGCCACAAAGGTCACATGATTGGAAAGCGCCTGATTGCAAGTAGCGAGCGGGAGCTTTCTGTTAGGTGCTGGTAACTGTGCCAGGAATGTGCAGGGCGTGGTCTTTCAGCACAGGTTTATTTACATTTTGGTATGCATATGTGCAGCTTCTTGGTGTCAAGGCCCACCTGCTGAGAGGCCACAAGGAGTTAAGTTAATAAATTTGTTTCATCATATTTGTTATGTTAGAATGATTCGTTTTCAGAATTTATTTCATATATTTGAATTCATTTTGTATATCGATTCGAAATTTTAAATTCAAATTCCAGAAAACGGCTATATTCACACTATTTTATTCTATTCTAATCTATTTTTTCTATTATATTCTTTTATTTTCTATTCTGTTCTGTTTTATTATATTCTATTTTGTTCTACTCTATTCCTTTATTTTCTATTCCATTCTATTCTCTTCTTTTCTATTCTGTTCTATAAAACAGCCTAAGTAGGAATCATCATCTTATTTCAATTTTATACCTTACTGCATTTATTGCAATATGTTTCCATTTTGAATTCAAATTAATTTTCAAATTTGAATTCAGATAATTAATTTAGGTATAATTTATTTCAGATTAGTTGAAATTCATAACTATTGTGATTTTGAAATTCTTAACGAAACAAATCGCACATGTCTACGAGCAAGTCTATTGTTTGTCAGAAGTACAAGCGTTCCAGCAGAATGTATCAGTATACATGTATGAGACAAACCATTTACCACTGACAAGGGTGCTTACAACGATCAGCATTTATTCATTCATGTGAAACCTTTATCCCAAAAGGAAAAAACTGTTTGCTGTAACTGTTACATATAAGTGTGAGCTGGAGTTTGTCTTCAATTTGTTAGTTTATCTGCAAATATATTTAACACTCAATGCTGCTGTCTGCTGTGCCTCCAGTGCTCATTCATCCAAAATTATGTTTCACTAATACAGGAGGTGGGTTACTGGCCAGATCACCAGGTGAAAACTGAAGGAAGAAAACCAAAGAAAAGAAAATGATTGCAGCCACCGCATCTAATGATTAGTAGGCTGCAATATGATACACCTTTGGTTTTGGGTTTAATACAGTTTTAAATATAAAGACAAGTTTAAAAACTGTCAAATGACATTCCAGCTCCTAGCTCACACCCCAACATATGTCATGAATTAGCTTTGTTACAATAGGGGCTAAGCCCCTTATTCATATCAGACATCATATAGTAAGGTTGGAGTGAGTCAGAACACAGCACAGTTGACTGCTTTTGCTGTCAACTTCTTCAGAAGTGTGTTCGAGGTATAAATTTCTAAATTACATACAAAAATAAAAACACATTTAAATACACATATATCAAAGAAAACTTTGTTGCATATATGGAATTTGTGTAATAATTGAGCCATAATTACTCACAAAAGCTGAAGAATACCCTTTATGTTTATGTGATGAGTCCAGAAGAAGGTGGAGTGAGGCTCCCGCTAAAGGAGAGGTGATATTAAGATGTTAAAGAGCTTGTACAACTACATAGTTGTTGTGGTTGTATATATTGTCAAGAAAAATGTATGTATACATATAATATATACTGTACATATCAGGGGCGGACTGACCATTTGGAAACTCAGGCACTGCCCGAGGGCCCGGGGTCAGTAGGGGGCCCCATAAGATGCCCCTGGTACCTTTTTCATAGGCTTTTTCGAGTTTGGTCAAGGACACAGGGGCCCCATGAACCCCTATTGCCCGGTGGCCCCATGAGTTGTCAGTCCGCCTCTGGTACATATATATCTAGAGATGTGGAAACAAATCCTCAAATCGTCTATAAACGACTTAAAACCAAAACAACACAACACCCAGCTGCTAAGCATTCAAAAACTTAGCCCTTTTAAGATGCACACAGAGAAAAGTCATCAATAAATGGATCAAAATTTCCAGAAGTATGGCTGAAGGACCTGACCTGTTTGTCCTGGGGAGATTAAAGCGGAACTACACTGCATCTGAGCATCACAAACTGAAAATACTATTTAATTTATTTTTAATATTCAAAGCAAACTCCCCATCCATCCATGCTCCATGCTCTATTTTGTTGAGAAATCACTCTATTTTATTTATTACAGGTACTTATATATAGCGCTGTCAATGTACACAGCGCTTTATATATATATATATATATATATATATATATATATATATATATATATATATATATATATATATATTGTACATTCACATCAGTCCCTAACCCTCAAGGGGCGTACAATCTAAGGTCCCTAACTCACATTCATACATATACATATTAGAGCCAGTTTAGACAGGATCCAATTAACCTACCAGCATGTCTTTGGAAAGTGGAAGGAAACCGGAGTACCAAGTGGACCTCTGTGACCAAGCCCCAAACGGCAGGCAAAATGCATCAGAGGGTGTGGCCAGAATGACGACTGAGTCCATTCTTCAACATTGGACTCCTGCGGTTGGTTGAGCAGCATCCATCCCTTCGATTGTATTGGCTGACACTGGAATTGCTTGGACTCATGCTCCCCTCTTCTCACTTGGCGGTGGGGTGATCCTTTTCCTTCCATCCATAGCTTGGAGCTGCGCCATAAGGCATACTTTTCACTCTAGCATTTCTGCCCATGGCCATCTTGAGTAAGGGCAGATGATTCATGTAGCATGTACTTTCTGGAACCGATCTGCCCTTAGGAGGGTGTGCTTAGCTGAGAAAACCCCTCCACCGCTCCTGATGATTCCTGGGATATATGACATCATTTGCCTAGGCCTGGAAACCATGATGTAACTGAAGACATGTAAAAAGAAAGTTGAACAAGTAAATATAATATACTTTCCTATTTATTTGCTAATGTGAGCAGCATAAGGATTAAAAATAGTCCATGTTGATTGAGAGAGTTATGTTCCGCTTTAACAAGATCCTGGATGGCATGGCAAGTAGGAATTGACTAAAGAAATGTAAAAAGTAGTTTAGAACAAGTACATATGATGTACTTTCCTATCTATATACTAATGCTAATGATTTAAAATAGTCGATGTTGATTGAGAGAGTGAAGTTCCATTTTAACTGATAATTGATCTGAAAATCTTTGGCTTTTTCTTAAACATGCCACTGGTATGATCATAACAATATAACAGATTATTGTAAGAAAAAATGATTTTCTTTCATGGAAATATGTAGTAACCTCATTTGAAGAATGTTGCTGATAACTTGTAATGAATCCTCTTCTGGTGGAAGCCACTTTGGAAATATCCAGTTATCTATCTTCATAACAGAAACTGGAGCTGGATGCAATTTTATCTCCATGCGGCTATATTCATGCCTTATGTGTCGTTTTAGAGACAGGAATATTTTTTTTTCTGTAGTCACCAGAGTGTAAATTATTAGAGCCTTTAGAGCACTTGTTGGGAATTATAACCTGGCCTTCAGCCGTGTGCTTTGCAGTGCCCCAGAAGAGTGCAGCAATTGCTCAATAATGCACATCCTGAAGACTCTAATTGCTTCGTTCACAAATTCCCTGCAGCTCTGTGAGCTCTACATTAGCACCAATAGCTGAATTTTAGCAGAAATTCATTGCCCCCCTCAATCCCGGCTCCAGCATAAAAATATCTTTTCCACACACACACCCAGCCATCATCAGGGAATATGAATAAAAAAAAAACACCTATATTGAATAATTTGGAACGTGATGTTTCCTGAAAACTGAAAATACACCCTTAAAATATTGCTATTTTGAAACAGTATTTCCGTATTTAGAACATTTTTTTGTATTGAAGCTAATATTTGGTAAGTGTGATAAATTACAATATTTCTGTATAAATATATATATATATATTTACTGTATAACTTTTATGAAGACCAGTAAACAGTGTTTTCTAATCCCAGCCTCAGGCACCAGTTAGTTCACTCCTGAGACTTGTTAAGGTCATGGGGAACCTCACAGAGGGTTGGGTTGAACAGACAAAAGAGAGGCAAGAAGAAGTGTTTTTATCGGTTGATTCTCTTTGCTGCATTAGTTTTTTTTAAATGAAGAAATCATATGACTGTAATGTATCATGAGTTTCCGATATCCTAATGTCCTTGTCTTCCCCTTAAACAGATACAAAGATTTTGTTAAGGCATCTCCTTTAGGTTCCTCTTTTGCTCTGTTTGCCTTTGCTGTAAAACTAAGACATTGAGGTTGATGTATAAAATTGATGGAAAATTGCCCAAAGCAACCAATTGCAATTCAGATACCATTTTCGAGTGTGGACATCTGTCTGACTGCCTTGATGAAAAGCCAAATTTTAACATCCTTTTTCAGTTCTTTGTAGCAGGCATGTGAAACTGTTGTTTATTTGGTCACATGTAGGCTTGATCAATTCTTTGTGGCCCTCAGAAATCTTAGGCTGAAACTAAGGCAAACAGATAAATACAAAAAGGAAATATATACACTATATTGCCAGAAGTATTGGGACACCACTCCAGATCATGGATGTTCCAACCACCTCCATGGCCACGGGTGTATAAAATCAAGCACCTGGACATGCAGACTGCTTCTACAAACATTTGTGAAAGAATGGGTCGCTCTCAAGAGATCAGTGAATGAAAGCGTGGTACTGTGATAGGTTGCCACCTGTGCAATAAGTCTATCTGTGAAATTTCCTTGCTACTAAATATTCCACGGTTAACTGTTAGTGGTATTATAACAAAGGGGAAGCAACTGGGTATAACAGCAACTCAGCCACATAGTGGTAGGCCATGTAAAGTGACAGAGTAGAGTCAACACATGCTGAAGTGCACAGTGCACATAAGTAGCCAACTGTCTGCAGTGTCAATAGCTAAAGACCTCCAAACTCTGTGTGGCCTTCAGATTAGCACAAAAGCAGTGCATAGAGAGCTTCATGGAATGGGTTTCCATGGTGGAGCAGCTGCATTCAAGTCTTACATCCCCAAGTGTAATGCAAAGCGGCAGATGCAGTGGTGTAAAACACGCTGCCACTGGACTCTAGATCAATGAAGACATGTTCCCTGGAGTGACGAATTATGCTTCTCTGTCTGGAAATCTGATGGATGTGTCTGGGTTTGGCAGTTGGCAGAAGAAGGGCGCTTGCTTGACTGCTGTGACTAGTATAAAGTTTGGTGGAGGTTGGATTATGATGCTACACAGAGTCCTGACCTCAACCCGATAGAACACCTTTGGGATGAATTAGAGCAGAGACTGCAAACCAGGCCTTCTCGTCAGACATAAGTGCCTGACCTCACAAATGCACATCTGGAAGAATGGTCAGACATTCCCATAGACACACTCCTAAACCTTGTGGACAGCCTTCCCAGAAGAGTTGAAGCTGTTATAGCTACAAGGGGTGGGCCAACTCAATATTGAACCCTACAGACTAAGACTGGGGTGCCATTAAAGTTCATGTGCGTGTAAAGGCAGGTGTCCCAATACTTTTGGCAATATAGAGTATATAGGAGCTGTTTTATCTAACAAAAGATTTGTATTTCTGTACCCCCATTCCTGAAAGTTACACAGCCCTGTCTGACAGGAAAGTAGACATGATTTTTCTCTGCTGCAGTTAGTACAGAAGTATGGCCAACACTTTTTTGGCCATTCTTCTCTTCTTGGTCACAGGAATGCACTTACTTTTGCCCTCCCATTACCCAGAATGAGCTGACTGTCTGCCGACTGCTAAAGCCCGTGGTTGGCTGACATCACAGAGCCAACACAGACTCTGGAAGGCTTCTGAGAATAATGTTGGGATTTACCCACATGCCTGACTGGCAGATTTCTCAGCCACTGTTGAAAGCCTGAGCCAGCCACCCCTGCCCCTGCACAGCCCGACTCTCCAGTGAGTTCTGAAGGAGCAGAGCAGAGAGTGGTTACTGACAATCACTGATCTCTGCTCCGGGACAACCAAGAACTGAGTAATCAGTGATCATGTGACTGCTCAACTCCTGATTTTAGAGCTGGTGAGGGACAGATGCAGCATCGCAGCAATGCTACAGCCATAGAGGTGAGTATGAATACATATTTTTTTTACAATCCCTCACTTCTCTGATAAGTACCACTTACAGATCACCTCCCCACCTCAGCCTTTGATTAGAAAGTGAAAGGAAAAGCAGAAGAATAATGAGCTCATCATTATGTCACTCTACTGATTCTTTCTCTACCAGTCTAAGCTTTACTGCAAAAGGCTGATAGTCAAATCCAGGAAGTTACACTGTTTGCATTTAAAAATACATTTAAAGTGAACCCTAGTATTACCTTCAGTCTTGCACAGTTGTACAGACTCATCTCCTTTCTTGAAATTGCTTACTCTGATTTAAATGGCCACTGTGAGATTATCACATGGTGCATTACACTGTAGCTTGATCACTAAGATTCGCTGGATCAGCACTCCATTCCATCACCTGGATAGTCTACTTGCAGGCCACACGTCGCTCCCAACCTACACTAATTTGATTGGCTGAGGTGGAGGGTACTGCTCCATCTAACAGGTCCAAAAAGGCTTGAGAAATCAGAACCAAGTAGCTTAATCACTAAGATTCCCTAGATCAGCACTCCATTTTGCCACCTGAGTGACCTGTTTGTGGGGCATGACTTGCTCTCAAGCTATGCTGATATGATTGGCTGAGAAAGAAGATGCTGCTCATTTGGTAGAAACAACAGGATGAGGTGCCATTGGAGACATTGCTGGGGATGATTGTTTGCCAGGGACAGACCCATCAATAAGGGGACTGTCTCTGGAAAATGGGAATGAATAGCAACCATACGTTAAAAGTTGCAGCAGATCAGAGAAAGCTTCACTCATTTCGTGGCTGGAGGATATCGAATCCAGCCTCTTCCACCACATTCTTTCTGTTTCCAGCTTTCCCCTCTCATTCAATGGATTTCAGTTTCATTTTAATCATAAAGACTCAACAACACATGGGCATTGCATAGGGTGGTCTTCCTGCAGATACAGCTTGCTTAACATTGTCCATTCCTCCAGACTGACATCCACCCATCTAGGCATTTTGATATTTGCATACCTTTTCCCAAGAGCCAACCCACGCCTTGTATCAGCGCTGAGATGAATACTGAGGCAAGGTGCAGCCTGTGATTTATCAGGAAGTCATAAACAGAACCCTGCCGGTTGCTCACACCAACTCAGATCTGACTACATTTCATAGAAAAGCACCACGATCTGGTGATAACATTATAGATTCTAAATTAAAGTATGTAAAAAAATTGTGGAGGTTTATAAAAAAATCATTAGCCAGAAAGAAGAAACCAAGGAAGACACAATTTAAGCAAACTACCCACATCTAGCAATGGCTCCATAAATACATATATTCAAATTGACCAAGTGTGCACATTTATTAGGGCAGGAGAATGTCTGAAAGATACCTCCAGTTACATTATTAATAGGAATGATCACTATTTTCCTGGATGTTTTTTTGGCCAGGAATGTCTAGTAGCATATTTGTCTACACAAGAAATGAGACAACCAAATAGCTGCCCACACAGAAAATACAATGCAAAGATTCACTCTGCTCAGAACCTAGGGGTCACTACACTAGAAAATTTTGGCAAAAGGGATTTGGGTTTGCTAGAAAAAAATCTACTATATTTCATTCAATATAGTGTCACAAACAAGCAGTGTAACAACAGCCTCCCTTCTTCACAATACACTGTTCAAAAAAATTAAAGGAACACTTTTTAATCAGAGTATAGCATCAAGTCAATTAAACTCCTGGGATATTGATCTGGTCAGTTAAGTAGCAGAGGGGGTTGTTAATCAGTTTCAGCTGTTTTGGTGTTAATGAAACTAACAACAGTTGCACTAGATGGGCAACAATGAGATGACCCCCAAAACAGGAATGGTTGTACAGGTGGAGGCCACTGACATATTTTTCCCTACTCATCTTTTCTGACTGTTTTTCACTAGTTTTGCATCTTGGCTACAGTCAGTATCACTACTGGTAGGTGATACCTGGACCCTACAGAGGTTGCACAGGTAGTCCAACTCCTCCAGTATGGCACATCAATACGTGCCATTGCCAGAACATTTGCTGTGTCTCCCAGAACAGTCTCAAGAGCATAGAGAAGATTCCAGGAGACAGGCAGTTACTCTAGGAGAGCTGAACAGGGCCATAGAAGGTCCTTAACCCATCAGCAGGACCAGTATCTGCTCCTTTGTGCAAGAAGAAACAAGATGAGCACTGCCAGAGCCCTACAAAATGATCTCCAGCAGGCCACTGGTGTGAATGTCTCTGACCAAACAATCAGAAGCAGACTTCATGAGGGTGGCCTGAGCACCCAACATCCTCTAGTGGGCCTTGTGCTCACTGCCCAGCACCATAGAGCTTGATTGGCATTTGCCATTGAACACCAGAATTGGCAGGTCTGCCACTGGCGCCCTGCGCTTTTCACAGGCAAGAACAGTTTCACTCTGAGCACATGTGACAGATGTGAAAGGTCCTGGAGAAGCCGTGGAGAACGTTATGCTGCCTGTAACTTTGTTCAGCATGACCATTTTGGTGGTGGGTCAGTGATGGACTGAGGAGGCATATCCATGGAGGGACGCTCAGACCTCTATAGGCTAGACAATGGCACCCTGACTGCCATTAAGTATTGGGATGAAATCCTTGGACCCATTGTCAGACCCTATGCTGGTGCAGTGGGTCCTGGGTTTCTTCTGGTGTACGACAATGCCCGGCCTCATGTGGCGAGAGTATGCAGGCAGATCCTGGAGGATGAAGGATTGATACCATTGAATGGCACCCATGCTTGCCTGACCTAAATCCAATAGAACACCTCTGGGATATCATGTTTTGGTCCATCCGACACCGCCAGGAGCTCAGTGATGCATCATCTCATTTGGAACATGCCACCGATGTCGTCAGAAATGCATACAAACTACTGAGTACCATTTGGAGTTGCTGCAATAAAATTTCAGCAAATGGACTAACCTGCTGCACCTTTTTTCACTTTGATTTTCCGTGTGTCATTGAATTCAGTCCTCTGTAGGTTGATAATTTTCATTTCCATCAAACGATGGGGCATCCTTAAGTTTCTAATACATTACTCAGTCCATATCAGTATAGATATCCAGCATGATATTTTTCCCCATTGAGATCTGAAGTGTTTTCAAAGTGTTCCTTTAATTTTTTTGAGCAGTGTATTACTACCAACCTATTCTCAACCAAGAGTTAGAATTCTGACTCCAGCTTCAGAAAGGGTCAGTTTAGTTCAAAAGCAGGGGCGGACTGACCATTTGGAAACTCGGGCACTGCTCGAGGGCCCGGGGTCAGTAGGGGGCCCCATGAGATGCCCCTGGTACCTTTTTTATAAGCTTTTTTGATTTTGGGCAAGGACACAGGGGCCCCATGATCCCCTATTGCCTGGGGGCCCCATGAGTTGTCAGTCTACCCCTGTTCAAAAGAAAGTAGTGATATTTTGACAGAAGAAGGCTTTTTTTTACTTTTGAAACAAGCAATCCCAACACAGGATAACTTATTTGAATAATGATGTCAGTAACAAGAATTCATTAATGTGACACAGCTGTAATTGTAATGTTTCAGCAAGTAATGTAGAGTTCTAACTCACCTGAGTGACCACTGATTAATGAAATATTAAGCAATTTTTAGTCATTAACTAATCCGAATGCTGATTCAGATCATGCCGTCAGCAACATAAAGCTGCTATATCAACAGAGCAATCCTTCATTAATTAAAGCAGACTCATTAAAATGGAAAAGCAAATGAAATGGAAGCATAAAACACTCACTAGTTCAGTTATATGTTAATTCAAATAGCAATATACAGTATGTAGCTTATAAAGCTCATAACAGAATTTTTTTAGATCTTTCATTATACTACATTCTCAGATTCCCCTACACAGCAGAAATCAGGCTGAGATTGGGAGTGGCACTACCTTGTGACAATCAGGCCCTGTACCACTGCTAAATGCTGTAATCCTAACAAGGTATAACCACTGTAGGACATTATTTAGGGCTGTTG
The DNA here is from genome assembly GCF_062004578.1 of Staurois parvus. Lineage (NCBI taxonomy): Eukaryota > Metazoa > Chordata > Amphibia > Anura > Ranidae > Staurois > Staurois parvus. Next base: position 4,060,000 of record NW_028317801.1, on the reverse strand, counting down.
TTTAGATATCAAAGTCTACCTAACACATTTTAAGTGAATCCAGTGTTTCAGATCCTAACCTGGAGAATTTAACCCTTCATACAAGCTGCCTCCCTAACTTTAGTCATTAGTAGAGATGAGCGAATTATTCAAAAATTCGATTCGGCTGATTCGGCGAATTCGTGAAAAAATTTCGATTCGAGTCGAATATATTCGCTGCGAATTTAACTTATAAAAGGGTGTTTCTAGGCTTCAGAGAGCCTTTATATTAGTGCAGAACACTGTACCTTTAATTTAAATGCCCTTGGAGTCTGCTGGGAAGAGAAAAAATACTGACAGTCAGTATGACATGCAGATGAGTGCCGTCGATCTTAGAATCACCGCACACTTCACTCATTTGGGCAGTCACGGGGCCAAAACCAGAGTGTGGAGCCACAGTGTGGCGGTGGAGGCAGCAGCAATGGGAGGCCATACAGCACCCTATGACAAAAATGGAAACCACCAGCAGTGTGAGGAGACCTGAAAGTGGCACATGGCAGAGTGTGGCGATGGAGACAGCAGCAATGGGAGGCCGTACAGGGACCCATGACACACTCTGGACCTGGCAGCAGCATGAGGAGGCGGTACAGGGGCCCATGACAGATTACGGGCCTGGCAGCAGCATGAGGAGTTGGTACGGGGGCCCATGGCAGATTACGGGCCTGGCAGCAGCAATGGGAGGCCGTACAGGGACCCATGACACACTCTGGACCTGGCAGCAGCATGAGGAGGCGGTACAGGGGCCCATGACAGATTACGGGCCTGGCAGCAGCATGAGGAGTCGGTACGGGGGCCCATGACACACTCTGGACCTGGCAGCAGCATGAGGAGGCGGTACAGGGGCGCATGACAGATTACGAGCCTGGCAGCAGCAACTTGGACAGGAGGACGTTCAGCTTCTGCACCGTCGGGTGCGTGCTCGCAAACTGTTGTCTCTTGGAAACGGATTCCAAGAAAGACTGCTGACGGAATCCGTGAAGAGGAGTAGCAGGAGAAGGAGCATCTGAACGAGCGGGATATGCCAACAAGCGACAACAGGGGCCCATGACAGATTACGGGCCTGGCAGCAGCATGAGGAGTCGGTACGGGGGCCCATGGCAGATTACGGGCCTGGCAGCAGCAATGGGAGGCCCGTAATCTGCCAGCACCCTATGACAAAAAATGGAACACACCAGCAGTGTGTGAGGAGACCTGAAAGTGGCACATGGCAGAGTGTGGCGATGGAGACAGCAGCAATGGGAGGCCGTACAGGGACCCATGAGAGACTCTGGACCTGGCAGCAGCATGAGGAGGCGGTACAGGGGCCCATGGCAGATTAGGGGCCTGGCAGCAGCTATGGGAGGCCCGTAATCTGCCAGCACCCTATGACAAAAAATGGAACCCACCAGCAGTGTGAGGAGACCTGAAAGTGGCACATGGCAGAGTGTGGCGATGGAGACAGCAGCAATGGGAGGCCGTACAGGGACCCATGAGAGACTGTGGACCTGGCAGCAGCATGAGGAGGCGGTACTGGGGCCCATGGCAGATTACGGGCCTGGCAGCAGCAATGGGAGGCCCGTAATCTGCCAGCACCCTATGACAAAAAATGTAACACACCAGCAGTGTGAGGAGACCTGAAAGTGGCACATGGCAGAGTGTGGCGATGGAGACAGCAGCAATGGGAGGCGGTTCAGGGACCCATGAGACACTGTGGACCTGGCAGCAGCATGAGGAGGCGGTACAGGGGCCCATGGCAGATTAAGGCCTGGCAGCAGCAATGGGAGGCCCGTAATCTGCCAGCACCCTATGACAAAATGGAACCCTGGGCTGGGGCAGGCAGAACCGCCGTATCTTTATCACGGTTTTCCCAGGCCACCGAATGGCGACGCTGCATATGCTGACGCAACGCTGTAGTCCCAACATGGGCCCCCTGGCCACGCTTGACTTTCTGGCCACATAGTCGACATACGGCTATGTTTACTTCCTCGGGCGGCTTGACGAAAAATTGCCACACCGCCGAGTAGGAAACTTTGCCCCCGCTACTCCTCACTGGCTGACTTCTACTTCCTCCGTGCACACCGGCACCACTACTGGCCGTCGTGGTAGGCTGCAGTGGAGCTGGTGCTCTACTCCGTGGCCGTTTGCCTCCACTGACACTGCTGCGACCCTGCTGCCTCCTGGCAGCAGCAATGGGAGGCCGTACAGGGACCCATGACACACTCTGGACCTGGCAGCAGCATGAAGAGGCGGTACAGGGGCCCATGGCAGATTAGGGGCCTGGCAGCAGCAATGGGAGGCCCGTAATCTGCCAGCACCCTATGACAAAAAATGGAACCAGCAGTGTGAGGAGACCTGAAAGTGGCACATGGCATGAGACACTGTGGACCTGGCAGCAGCATGAGGAGGCGGTACAGGGGCCCATGGCAGATTACGGGCCTGGCAGCAGCAATGGGAGGCCCGTAATCTGCCAGCACCCTATGACAAAAAATGGAACACAACAGCAGTGTGAGGAGACCTGAAAGTGGCACATGGCATGAGACACTGTGGACCTGGCAGCAGCATGAGGAGGCGGTACAGGGGCCCATGGCAGATTAGGGGCCTGGCAGCAGCTATGGGAGGCCCGTAATCTGCCAGCACCCTATGACAAAAAATGGAACACACCAGCAGTGTGTGAGGAGACCTGAAAGTGGCACATGGCAGAGTGTGGCGATGGAGACAGCAGCAATGGGAGGCCGTACAGGGACCCATGAGAGACTCTGGACTTGGCAGCAGCATGAGGAGGCGGTATAGGGGCCCATGGCAGATTAGGGGCCTGGCAGCAGCTATGGGAGGCCCATAATCTGCCAGCACCCTATGACAAAAAATGTAACACACCAGCAGTGTGAGGAGACCTGAAAGTGGCACATGGCAGAGTGTGGCGATGGAGACAGCAGCAATGGGAGGCCGTACAGGGACCCATGAGAGACTCTGGACTTGGCAGCAGCATGAGGAGGCGGTATAGGGGCCCATGGCAGATTAGGGGCCTGGCAGCAGCTATAGGAGGCCCGTAATCTGCCAGCACCCTATGACAAAAAATGGAACACACCAGCAGTGTGAGGAGACCTGAAAGTGCAACATGGCATGAGACACTGTGGACCTGGCAGCAGCATGAGGAGGCGGTACAGGGGCCCATGGCAGATTAGGGGCCTGGCAGCAGCTATGGGAGGCCCGTAATCTGCCAGCACCCTATGACAAAAAATGGAACACACCAGCAGTGTGAGGAGACCTGAAAGTGGCACATGGCAGAGTGTGGCGATGGAGACAGCAGCAATGGGAGGCCGTACAGGGACCCATGAGAGACTCTGGACTTGGCAGCAGCATGAGGAGGCGGTATAGGGGCCCATGGCAGATTAGGGACCTGGCAGCAGCTATGGGAGGCCCATAATCTGCCAGCACCCTATGACAAAAAATGGAACACACCAGCAGTGTGAGGAGACCTGAAAGTGGCACATGGCAGAGTGTGGCGATGGAGACAGCAGCAATGGGAGGCCGTACAGGGACCCATGAGAGACTCTGGACTTGGCAGCAGCATGAGGAGGCGGTATAGGGGCCCATGGCAGATTAGGGGCCTGGCAGCAGCTATGGGAGGCCCGTAATCTGCCAGCACCCTATGACAAAAAATGTAACACACCAGCAGTGTGAGGAGACCTGAAAGTGGCACATGGCAGAGTGTGGCGATGGAGACAGCAGCAATGGGAGGCCGTACAGGGACCCATGAGAGACTCTGGACTTGGCAGCAGCATGAGGAGGCGGTATAGGGGCCCATGGCAGATTAGGGGCCTGGCAGCAGCTATAGGAGGCCCGTAATCTGCCAGCACCCTATGACAAAAAATGGAACACACCAGCAGTGTGAGGAGACCTGAAAGTGGCACATGGCAGAGTGTGGCGATGGAGACAGCAGCAATGGGAGGCCGTACAGTGACCCATGAGAGACTCTGGACGTGGCAGCAGCATGAGGAGGCGGTATAGTGGCCCATGGCAGATTAGGGGCCTGGCAGCAGCATGAGGAGTTGGTACGGGGGCCCATGGCAGATTACGGGCCTGGCAGCAGCAATGGGAGGCCGTACAGGGACCCATGACACACTCTGGACCTGGCAGCAGCATGAGGAGGCGGTACAGGGGCCCATGACAGATTACGGGCCTGGCAGCAGCATGAGGAGTCGGTACGGGGGCCCATGACACACTCTGGACCTGGCAGCAGCATGAGGAGGCGGTACAGGGGCGCATGACAGATTACGAGCCTGGCAGCAGCAACTTGGACAGGAGGACGTTCAGCTTCTGCACCGTCGGGTGCGTGCTCGCAAACTGTTGTCTCTTGGAAACGGATTCCAAGAAAGACTGCTGACGGAATCCGTGAAGAGGAGTAGCAGGAGAAGGAGCATCTGAACGAGCGGGATATGCCAACAAGCGACAACAGGGGCCCATGACAGATTACGGGCCTGGCAGCAGCATGAGGAGTCGGTACGGGGGCCCATGGCAGATTACGGGCCTGGCAGCAGCAATGGGAGGCCCGTAATCTGCCAGCACCCTATGACAAAAAATGGAACACACCAGCAGTGTGTGAGGAGACCTGAAAGTGGCACATGGCAGAGTGTGGCGATGGAGACAGCAGCAATGGGAGGCCGTACAGGGACCCATGAGAGACTCTGGACCTGGCAGCAGCATGAGGAGGCGGTACAGGGGCCCATGGCAGATTAGGGGCCTGGCAGCAGCTATGGGAGGCCCGTAATCTGCCAGCACCCTATGACAAAAAATGGAACCCACCAGCAGTGTGAGGAGACCTGAAAGTGGCACATGGCAGAGTGTGGCGATGGAGACAGCAGCAATGGGAGGCCGTACAGGGACCCATGAGAGACTGTGGACCTGGCAGCAGCATGAGGAGGCGGTACTGGGGCCCATGGCAGATTACGGGCCTGGCAGCAGCAATGGGAGGCCCGTAATCTGCCAGCACCCTATGACAAAAAATGTAACACACCAGCAGTGTGAGGAGACCTGAAAGTGGCACATGGCAGAGTGTGGCGATGGAGACAGCAGCAATGGGAGGCGGTTCAGGGACCCATGAGACACTGTGGACCTGGCAGCAGCATGAGGAGGCGGTACAGGGGCCCATGGCAGATTAAGGCCTGACAGCAGCAATGGGAGGCCCGTAATCTGCCAGCACCCTATGACAAAATGGAACCCTGGGCTGGGGCAGGCAGAACCGCCGTATCTTTATCACGGTTTTCCCAGGCCACCGAATGGCGACGCTGCATATGCTGACGCAACGCTGTAGTCCCAACATGGGCCCCCTGGCCACGCTTGACTTTCTGGCCACATAGTCGACATACGGCTACGTTTACTTCCTCGGGCGGCTTGACGAAAAATTGCCACACCGCCGAGTAGGAAACTTTGCCCCCGCTACTCCTCACTGGCTGACTTCTACTTCCTCCGTGCACACCGGCACCACTACTGGCCGTCGTGGTAGGCTGCAGTGGAGCTGGTGCTCTACTCCGTGGCCGTTTGCCTCCACTGACACTGCTGCGACCCTGCTGCCTCCTGGCAGCAGCAATGGGAGGCCGTACAGGGACCCATGACACACTCTGGACCTGGCAGCAGCATGAAGAGGCGGTACAGGGGCCCATGGCAGATTAGGGGCCTGGCAGCAGCAATGGGAGGCCCGTAATCTGCCAGCACCCTATGACAAAAAATGGAACCAGCAGTGTGAGGAGACCTGAAAGTGGCACATGGCATGAGACACTGTGGACCTGGCAGCAGCATGAGGAGGCGGTACAGGGGCCCATGGCAGATTACGGGCCTGGCAGCAGCAATGGGAGGCCCGTAATCTGCCAGCACCCTATGACAAAAAATGGAACACAACAGCAGTGTGAGGAGACCTGAAAGTGGCACATGGCATGAGACACTGTGGACCTGGCAGCAGCATGAGGAGGCGGTACAGGGGCCCATGGCAGATTAGGGGCCTGGCAGCAGCTATGGGAGGCCCGTAATCTGCCAGCACCCTATGACAAAAAATGGAACACACCAGCAGTGTGTGAGGAGACCTGAAAGTGGCACATGGCAGAGTGTGGCGATGGAGACAGCAGCAATGGGAGGCCGTACAGGGACCCATGAGAGACTCTGGACTTGGCAGCAGCATGAGGAGGCGGTATAGGGGCCCATGGCAGATTAGGGGCCTGGCAGCAGCTATGGGAGGCCCGAAATCTGCCAGCACCCTATGACAAAAAATGTAACACACCAGCAGTGTGAGGAGACCTGAAAGTGGCACATGGCAGAGTGTGGCGATGGAGACAGCAGCAATGGGAGGCCGTACAGGGACCCATGAGAGACTCTGGACTTGGCAGCAGCATGAGGAGGCGGTATAGGGGCCCATGGCAGATTAGGGGCCTGGCAGCAGCTATAGGAGGCCCGTAATCTGCCAGCACCCTATGACAAAAAATGGAACACACCAGCAGTGTGAGGAGACCTGAAAGTGGCACATGGCATGAGACACTGTGGACCTGGCAGCAGCATGAGGAGGCGGTACAGGGGCCCATGGCAGATTAGGGGCCTGGCAGCAGCTATGGGAGGCCCGTAATCTGCCAGCACCCTATGACAAAAAATGGAACACACCAGCAGTGTGAGGAGACCTGAAAGTGGCACATGGCAGAGTGTGGCGATGGAGACAGCAGCAATGAGAGGCCGTACAGGGACCCATGAGAGACTCTGGACTTGGCAGCAGCATGAGGAGGCGGTATAGGGGCCCATGGCAGATTAGGGACCTGGCAGCAGCTATGGGAGGCCCATAATCTGCCAGCACCCTATGACAAAAAATGGAACACACCAGCAGTGTGAGGAGACCTGAAAGTGGCACATGGCAGAGTGTGGCGATGGAGACAGCAGCAATGGGAGGCCGTACAGGGACCCATGAGAGACTCTGGACTTGGCAGCAGCATGAGGAGGCGGTATAGGGGCCCATGGCAGATTAGGGGCCTGGCAGCAGCTATGGGAGGCCCGTAATCTGCCAGCACCCTATGACAAAAAATGTAACACACCAGCAGTGTGAGGAGACCTGAAAGTGGCACATGGCAGAGTGTGGCGATGGAGACAGCAGCAATGGGAGGCCGTACAGGGACCCATGAGAGACTCTGGACTTGGCAGCAGCATGAGGAGGCGGTATAGGGGCCCATGGCAGATTAGGGGCCTGGCAGCAGCTATAGGAGGCCCGTAATCTGCCAGCACCCTATGACAAAAAATGTAACACACCAGCAGTGTGAGGAGACCTGAAAGTGGCACATGGCAGAGTGTGGCGATGGAGACAGCAGCAATGGGAGGCCGTACAGTGACCCATGAGAGACTCTGGACGTGGCAGCAGCATGAGGAGGCGGTATAGGGGCCCATGGCAGATTAAGGGCCTGGCAGCAGCTATGGGAGGCCCGTAATCTGCCAGCACCCTATGACAAAAAATGTAACACACCAGCAGTGTGAGGAGACCTGAAAGTGGCACATGGCAGAGTGTGGCGATGGAGACAGCAGCAATGGGAGGCCGTACAGGGACCTATGAGAGACTCTGGACTTGGCAGCAGCATGAGGAGGCGGTATAGGGGCCCATGGCAGATTAGGGGCCTGGCAGCAGCTATAGGAGGCCCGTAATCTGCCAGCACCCTATGACAAAAAATGGAACACACCAGCAGTGTGAGGAGACCTGAAAGTGGCACATGGCATGAGACACTGTGGACCTGGCAGCAGCATGAGGAGGCGGTACAGGGGCCCATGGCAGATTAGGGGCCTGGCAGCAGCTATGGGAGGCCCGTAATCTGCCAGCACCCTATGACAAAAAATGGAACCCACCAGCAGTGTGAGGAGACCTGAAAGTGGCACATGGCAGAGTGTGGCGATGGAGACAGCAGCAATGGGAGGCCGTACAGGGACCCATGAGAGACTCTGGACTTGGCAGCAGCATGAGGAGGCGGTATAGGGGCCCATGGCAGATTAGGGGCCTGGCAGCAGCTATGGGAGGCCCGTAATCTGCCAGCACCCTATGACAAAAAATGTAACACACCAGCAGTGTGAGGAGACCTGAAAGTGGCACATGGCAGAGTGTGGCGATGGAGACAGCAGCAATGGGAGGCCGTACAAGGACCCATGAGAGACTCTGGACTTGGCAGCAGCATGAGGAGGCGGTATAGGGGCCCATGGCAGATTAGGGGCCTGGCAGCAGCTATAGGAGGCCCGTAATCTGCCAGCACCCTATGACAAAAAATGGAACACACCAGCAGTGTGAGGAGACCTGAAAGTGGCACATGGCATGAGACACTGTGGACCTGGCAGCAGCATGAGGAGGCGGTACAGGGGCCCATGGCAGATTAGGGGCCTGGCAGCAGCTATGGGAGGCCCGTAATCTGCCAGCACCCTATGACAAAAAATGTAACACACCAGCAGTGTGAGGAGACCTGAAAGTGGCACATGGCAGAGTGTGGCGATGGAGACAACAGCAATGGGAGGCCGTACAGGGACCCATGAGAGACTCTGGACCTGGCAGCAGCATGAGGAGGCGGTATAGGGGCCCATGGCAGATTAGGGGCCTGGCAGCAGCTATGCGAGGCCCGTAATCTGCCAGCACCCTATGACAAAACATGGAACACACCAGCAGTGTGAGGAGACCTGAAAGTGGCACATGTTTGGGGCATGATTCATGGCGGATTTAGTCAGTTGTGTCAGGAAAAGTGGTTTGAAATCCAGACTAATCCACGCCTGATTCATTTTCACAAACGTGAGTCTCTCCACACTTTGGGTGGACAGTCGTGTCCTCCGCGGAGTTACAATACCTCCTGCCGCACTAAACACGCGCTCCGATGCCACGCTACTGGCCGGGCATGACAGCCTTTCAAGGGCAAATTCAGCTAGTTGGGGCCAAAGGTCAAGTTTCGTTGCCCAGTAGTCAAGGGGATTGTCTACCTCGGTTGGCTGGGTGCTGTCCAAGTAGGCCCAAGCCTGTTGTTTGAGGTCCTGCTCCAGGTCCACCTGATGCTGCTGCTGCTGCGGCTGGTTAGTAGTTTCCTCACTGCGCTGGTGAAGAAAGCTACTCATCATCGACTGCAGACTGAGGCAGCCGCTGCTGGTGGAGCTGCCACTGCTCCTACCACCCCACCCCTCCCCTGCTGCCATGGCAGCGGAACGCGAGCGCACAGGGCCCACAGTGTCTGAGGATGGACGTTGGCGCACAAAGGCAGAGACCAACTGACTACATAGGTGGTTTTTATAGTACGTTATTTTGGCCTCCCTCTCAGCAGGTGTGAAAAAGGCCACCATTTTTGAACGGTAGCGAGGGTCCAACAAGGTGGACAGCCAAAAGTCATCCCTCTGTCTGATGGTTATTATTCGGCTGTCGCTACGCAAGCAACCGAGCATGCTATGGGCCATTTGTGCCAAGGAATGCGAGGGACTCCCTGCCTCCATCTCCACAGCATACTGCCACGGTGCGCCTGGGTCCTCTGTCTCCTCCTCCTCCTCCTCTACCAGATGCTCCTGCTCCTCCACTCCTGTCCGCTGAGTGGAAAAACCACCCATTTCACTCAATAATTCCTGAGCACAAATGTCCTCCTCTACCTCCTCCTCTTCTTCCTGTCCTGCCCCCACAGGGGTCATGTGGCATTGAGATCTGTGCGCCACGTCTCCCGCACCCTGACCAGCCATTGTTAACAGCATTTGTTCCAGGACGTGCAACAGAGGAATGACGTCGTTCATCCCATAGTCCTGCCGACTCACGAATAGCGTGGCCTCCTCAAAGGGCCTGAGCAAGCGGCAGGTGTCACGCATGAGCTGCCAATGGCTGACATCGAAGTTACACAGGGGAGTACCTTTATCCGCTTGTAACATCAGGAAATCGGTGATGGCCTTTCGCTGTTCGTAAAGGCGGTCTAACATGTGTAGGGTTGAATTCCACCTTGTTGCAACGTCGCAGATCAGGCGATGCTGTGGAATTCCGTTCTGCCGCTGCAGCTCAAGGAGGGTGTGCTTTGCGGTGTAGGAATGGCTGAAATGCATGCAAAGTTTACGTGACATTTTAAGGATGTCTTGCAGTGGGATGGTGGATTTTAGGAACCGCTTGACAACCAGATTGAACACGTGAGCCATGCATGGCGCATGGCACAACCTTCCTTGACGCAGAGCAGACACCATGTTCTTTCCGTTGTCGGTCAACATGGTTCCGATTTTCAGTTTGCGCGGAGACAGCCATCTGTCGATTTCTCTGTTCATTGCACTCAGAAGTTCCTCCCCTGTGTGACTACATTCGCCAAGGCATACCAGGTGCAGCACAGCGTGACACCGTTGCGCCCTGCACATGTGATATGCCGGTCGGGTAATGGGACTTGGCACGGGGGTGGCGGCTGAGGACACGGCGGAAGAAGAGATGGTAGAGGCGGACATCTTTGCCGGACCAAGGACGTGCAAACGTGGAGGCAAAAGCGGCGTGACCTGTCCAAGTTGCTGGTGCGGCTGTGACAGCACCACGTTTACCCAGTGGGCCGTAAATGACATGTACTGTCCCTGACCGTAGTTACAGCTCCACACGTCGGCGCTGACGTGCACTTTGGCAGAGACCGACATGCTCAAAGACTGGCCCACCATCTCTTCTACATGTGAATGCAGGGCTGGCACTGCCTTTTTGGCGAAGAAATGACGGCTTGGCACTCTCCACCGCGGCGCGGCACAAGCCATCATTTCTCGGAAAGGTGCTGAGTCCACCACTTGGAAAGGGAGGGACTGCAGCACCAGCAACTTGGACAGGAGGACGTTCAGCTTTTGCACCGTCGGGTGCGTGCTCGCAAACTGTTGTCTCTTGGAAACGGATTCCAAGAAAGACTGCTGACGGAATCCGTGAAGAGGAGTAGCAGGAGAAGGAGCATCAGAACGATCGGAAGATGCCAACGAGCGACAACTCCCCTCAGCAGAGGTGTTGGAGCCTTGACTGGCTGATAGAGGGCGACTGACGTCGGGTGACGGAGCAAGTAACGGAGCGGGTGATGGAGCGGGGGCTGGGGCGGGCAGAACCGCCGTATCTTTATCACGGTTTTCCCAGGCCACCAAATGGCGACGCTGCATATGCTGCCGCAACGCTGTAGTCCCAACATGGGCCCCCTGGCCACGCTTGACTTTCTGGCCACATAGTCGACATACGGCTACGTTTACTTCCTCGGGCGGCTTGACAAAAAATTGCCACACCGCCGAGTAGGAAACTTTGCCCCCGATACTCCTCACTGGCTGACTGCTGCTTCCTCCGTGCACACCGGCACCACTACTGGCCGTGGTGGTAGGCTGCAGTGGAGCTGGTGCTCTACTCCGTGGCCGTTTGCCTCCACTGACACTGCTGCGACCCTGCTGCCTCCTGGGCAACCCACCGACTGTTTTGCTCGCTGCCAAGCTGCCACCCTCTTCTCCTGATGATGCGGAAGCAATAGCCTGATGACGACGAGGCTGCCAAGTGCGATCAGCCTCATCATCATCAATTAGGTTCTCCGCCTCACTACTAGCCCCCTCGGCTGCGTGTGGGTCAGGAGACAGACCTGTCTCTAGACCGGCTACCGAGCCACTCTCCTCGCCACTACTTCTTCGCCTGGCTGCTGAAGAGGCGGATGTCTCCCCCCGTTCCTGACCGCCCTCTGTTAGCTCTTCCTCACTGTACAGTGGGGCTGAGCCCACAGCATACGATACTTCGCTTGGTGAGGGAACACCAAAGGACAGGGGCAGGTCGAGGACACGTGATTTCAGTGGGCTTGCTCTCGGGCCATGCCAACTAACGGTTGTGTCTGACGTACCCACCGACTGTTGGCTGTAGGTGTCAGAGGTGACCTGGGAAGAGGAAGACGACCGAGCCAACCAATCGATGACGGCAGGGTTGTCGGTGGAGACACGACCGCTGGATGACACCGGGAGCACTGGCCTCTGGCTGCGACTAGTGCTGCCTCGACCCCTTCCTCTGCTGCCACGTCTGCTCGCTCCTAAAACATTGCCTCCTCTGCCACTCCTATGCATGTTGTCTGACATACTCTTTAATTAAACGATTCTGTGTCCCTGAGTAACAATTCTGTGTCTGTCCCTGAGTAACAATTCTGTGTCCCTGAGTAACAATTCTGTGTCCCTCAGTAACAATTCTGTGTCCCTCAGTAACAATTCTGTGTCCCTGAGTAACAATTCTGTGTCCCTCAGTAACAATTCTGTGTCCCTCAGTAACAATTCTGTGTCTGTCCCTGAGTAACAATTCTGTGTCTGTCGCTGAGTAACAATTCTGTGTCCCTCAGTAACAATTCTGTGTCCCTCAGTAACAATTCTGTGTCTGTCCCTGAGTAACAATTCTGTGTCCCTCAGTAACAATTCTGTGTCCCTCAGTAACAATTCTGTGTCCCTCAGTAACAATTCTGTGTCTGTCCCTGAGTAACGATTCTGTGTCTGTCCCTGAGTAACAATTCTGTGTCTGTCCCTGAGTAACAATTCTGTGTCTGTCCCTGAGTAACAATTCTGTGTCCCTCAGTAACAATTCTGTGTCCCTCAGTAACAATTCTGTGTCCCTGAGTAACAATTCTGTGTCCCTCAGTAACAATTCTGTGTCCCTCAGTAACAATTCTGTGTCTGTCCCTGAGTAACAATTCTGTGTCTGTCGCTGAGTAACAATTCTGTGTCCCTCAGTAACAATTCTGTGTCCCTCAGTAACAATTCTGTGTCTGTCCCTGAGTAACAATTCTGTGTCTGTCCCTGAGTAACAATTCTGTGTCCCTCAGTAACAATTCTGTGTCCCTCAGTAACAATTCTGTGTCCCTCAGTAACAATTCTGTATCCCTCAGTAACAATTCTGTGTCCCTCAGTAACAATTCTGTGTCTGTCCCTGAGTAACAATTCTGTGTCCCTAAGTAACGTTTCTGTGGCCCTAAGTAACGGTTCTGTGGCCCTCAGTAACAAATCTGTGTCCCTCAGTAACAATTCTGTGTCTGTCCCTAAGTAACAATTCTGTGGCACTAAGTAACGTTTCTGTGGCCCTAAGTAAAGTTTCTGTGGCGCTAAGTAAATATTCTGTGGCCCTAAGTAACGTTTCTGTAGCCCTAAGTAACGTTTCTGTGGCCCTAAGTAACGTTTCTGTGGCCCTAAGTAACGGTTCTGTGTCCCTCAGTAACAATTCTGTATCCCTCAGTAACAATTCTGTGTCTGTCCCTGAGTAACAATTCTGTGTCCCTAAGTAACGTTTCTGTGGCCCTAAGTAACGGTTCTGTGGCCCTCAGTAACAAATCTGTGTCCCTCAGTAACAATTCTGTGTCTGTCCCTAAGTAACAATTCTGTGGCACTAAGTAACGTTTCTGTGGCCCTAAGTAAAGTTTCTGTGGCCCTAAGTAACGATTCTGTGGCCCTAAGTAATGTTTCTGTAGCCCTAAGTAACGTTTCTGTGGCCCTAAGTAATGTTTCTGTGGCCCTAAGTAACGGTTCTGTGTCCCTCAGTAACAATTCTGTATCCCTCAGTAACAATTCTGTGTCTTTCCCTGAGTAACAATTCTGTGTCCCTAAGTAACAATTCTGTGTCTGTCCCTGAGTAACAATTCTGTGTCCCTAAGTAACGTTTCTGTGGCCCTAAGTAACGGTTCTGTGGCCCTCAGTAACAAATCTGTGTCCCTCAGTAACAATTCTGTGTCTGTCCCTAAGTAACAATTCTGTGGCACTAAGTAACGTTTCTGTGGCCCTAAGTAAAGTTTCTGTGGCCCTAAGTAATGATTCTGTGGCCCTAAGTAATGTTTCTGTAGCCCTAAGTAACGTTTCTGTGGCCCTAAGTAACGTTTCTGTGTCCCTAAGTAACGTTTCTGTGGCCCTAAGTAACGGTTCTGTGTCCCTCAGTAACAATTCTGTATCCCTCAGTAACAATTCTGTGTCTGTCCCTGAGTAACAATTCTGTGTCCCTAAGTAACAATTCTGTGTCTGTCCCTGAGTAACAATTCTGTGTCCCTAAGTAACGTTTCTGTGGCCCTCAGTAACAAATCTGTGTCCCTCAGTAACAATTCTGTGTCTGTCCCTAAGTAACGTTTCTGTGGCCCTAAGTAACGTTTCTGTGGCCCTCAGTAACAAATCTGTGTCCCTCAGTAACAATTCTGTGTCTGTCGCTGAGTAACAATTCTGTGTCCCTCAGTAACAATTCTGTGTCCCTCAGTAACAATTCTGTGTCTGTCCCTGAGTAACAATTCTGTGTCCCTCAGTAACAATTCTGTGTCCCTCAGTAACAATTCTGTGTCCCTCAGTAACAATTCTGTGTCTGTCCCTGAGTATTGATTCTGTGTCTGTCCCTGAGTAACAATTCTGTGTCTGTCCCTGAGTAACAATTCTGTGTCCCTCAGTAACAATTCTGTGTCCCTCAGTAACAATTCTGTGTCCCTGAGTAACAATTCTGTGTCCCTCAGTAACAATTCTGTGTCCCTCAGTAACAATTCTGTGTCTGTCCCTGAGTAACGATTCTGTTTCTGTCCCTGAGTAACAATTCTGTGTCTGTCCCTGAGTAACAATTCTGTGTCTGTCCCTGAGTAACAATTCTGTGTCCCTCAGTAACAATTCTGTGTCCCTCAGTAACAATTCTGTGTCCCTGAGTAACAATTCTGTGTCCCTCAGTAACAATTCTGTGTCCCTCAGTAACAATTCTGTGTCTGTCCCTGAGTAACAATTCTGTGTCTGTCGCTGAGTAACAATTCTGTGTCCCTCAGTAACAATTCTGTGTCCCTCAGTAACAATTCTGTGTCTGTCCCTGAGTAACAATTCTGTGTCTGTCCCTGAGTAACAATTCTGTGTCCCTCAGTAACAATTCTGTGTCCCTCAGTAACAATTCTGTGTCCCTCAGTAACAATTCTGTATCCCTCAGTAACAATTCTGTGTCCCTCAGTAACAATTCTGTGTCTGTCCCTGAGTAACAATTCTGTGTCCCTAAGTAACGTTTCTGTGGCCCTAAGTAACGGTTCTGTGGCCCTCAGTAACAAATCTGTGTCCCTCAGTAACAATTCTGTGTCTGTCCCTAAGTAACAATTCTGTGGCACTAAGTAACGTTTCTGTGGCCCTAAGTAAAGTTTCTGTGGCGCTAAGTAAATATTCTGTGGCCCTAAGTAACGTTTCTGTAGCCCTAAGTAACGTTTCTGTGGCCCTAAGTAACGTTTCTGTGGCCCTAAGTAACGGTTCTGTGTCCCTCAGTAACAATTCTGTATCCCTCAGTAACAATTCTGTGTCTGTCCCTGAGTAACAATTCTGTGTCCCTAAGTAACGTTTCTGTGGCCCTAAGTAACGGTTCTGTGGCCCTCAGTAACAAATCTGTGTCCCTCAGTAACAATTCTGTGTCTGTCCCTAAGTAACAATTCTGTGGCACTAAGTAACGTTTCTGTGGCCCTAAGTAAAGTTTCTGTGGCCCTAAGTAACGATTCTGTGGCCCTAAGTAATGTTTCTGTAGCCCTAAGTAACGTTTCTGTGGCCCTAAGTAATGTTTCTGTGGCCCTAAGTAACGGTTCTGTGTCCCTCAGTAACAATTCTGTATCCCTCAGTAACAATTCTGTGTCTTTCCCTGAGTAACAATTCTGTGTCCCTAAGTAACAATTCTGTGTCTGTCCCTGAGTAACAATTCTGTGTCCCTAAGTAACGTTTCTGTGGCCCTAAGTAACGGTTCTGTGGCCCTCAGTAACAAATCTGTGTCCCTCAGTAACAATTCTGTGTCTGTCCCTAAGTAACAATTCTGTGGCACTAAGTAACGTTTCTGTGGCCCTAAGTAAAGTTTCTGTGGCCCTAAGTAATGATTCTGTGGCCCTAAGTAATGTTTCTGTAGCCCTAAGTAACGTTTCTGTGGCCCTAAGTAACGTTTCTGTGTCCCTAAGTAACGTTTCTGTGGCCCTAAGTAACGGTTCTGTGTCCCTCAGTAACAATTCTGTATCCCTCAGTAACAATTCTGTGTCTGTCCCTGAGTAACAATTCTGTGTCCCTAAGTAACAATTCTGTGTCTGTCCCTGAGTAACAATTCTGTGTCCCTAAGTAACGTTTCTGTGGCCCTCAGTAACAAATCTGTGTCCCTCAGTAACAATTCTGTGTCTGTCCCTAAGTAACGTTTCTGTGGCCCTAAGTAACGTTTCTGTGGCCCTCAGTAACAAATCTGTGTCCCTCAGTAACAATTCTGTGTCTGTCGCTGAGTAACAATTCTGTGTCCCTCAGTAACAATTCTGTGTCCCTCAGTAACAATTCTGTGTCTGTCCCTGAGTAACAATTCTGTGTCCCTCAGTAACAATTCTGTGTCCCTCAGTAACAATTCTGTGTCCCTCAGTAACAATTCTGTGTCTGTCCCTGAGTATTGATTCTGTGTCTGTCCCTGAGTAACAATTCTGTGTCTGTCCCTGAGTAACAATTCTGTGTCCCTCAGTAACAATTCTGTGTCCCTCAGTAACAATTCTGTGTCCCTGAGTAACAATTCTGTGTCCCTCAGTAACAATTCTGTGTCCCTCAGTAACAATTCTGTGTCTGTCCCTGAGTAACAATTCTGTGTCTGTCGCTGAGTAACAATTCTGTGTCCCTCAGTAACAATTCTGTGTCCCTCAGTAACAATTCTGTGTCCCTCAGTAACAATTCTGTATCCCTCAGTAACAATTCTGTGTCCCTCAGTAACAATTCTGTGTCTGTCCCTGAGTAACAATTCTGTGTCCCTAAGTAACGTTTCTGTGGCCCTAAGTAACGGTTCTGTGGCCCTCAGTAACAAATCTGTGTCCCTCAGTAACAATTCTGTGTCTGTCCCTAAGTAACAATTCTGTGGCACTAAGTAACGTTTCTGTGGCCCTAAGTAAAGTTTCTGTGGCGCTAAGTAACAATTCTGTGGCCCTAAGTAACGTTTCTGTAGCCCTAAGTAACGTTTCTGTGGCCCTAAGTAACGTTTCTGTGGCCCTAAGTAACGGTTCTGTGTCCCTCAGTAACAATTCTGTATCCCTCAGTAACAATTCTGTGTCTGTCCCTGAGTAACAATTCTGTGTCCCTAAGTAACGTTTCTGTGGCCCTAAGTAACGGTTCTGTGGCCCTCAGTAACAAATCTGTGTCCCTCAGTAACAATTCTGTGTCTGTCCCTAAGTAACAATTCTGTGGCACTAAGTAACGTTTCTGTGGCCCTAAGTAAAGTTTCTGTGGCCCTAAGTAACGATTCTGTGGCCCTAAGTAATGTTTCTGTAGCCCTAAGTAACGTTTCTGTGGCCCTAAGTAATGTTTCTGTGGCCCTAAGTAACGGTTCTGTGTCCCTCAGTAACAATTCTGTATCCCTCAGTAACAATTCTGTGTCTTTCCCTGAGTAACAATTCTGTGTCCCTAAGTAACAATTCTGTGTCTGTCCCTGAGTAACAATTCTGTGTCCCTAAGTAACGTTTCTGTGGCCCTAAGTAACGGTTCTGTGGCCCTCAGTAACAAATCTGTGTCCCTCAGTAACAATTCTGTGTCTGTCCCTAAGTAACAATTCTGTGGCACTAAGTAACGTTTCTGTGGCCCTAAGTAAAGTTTCTGTGGCCCTAAGTAATGATTCTGTGGCCCTAAGTAATGTTTCTGTAGCCCTAAGTAACGTTTCTGTGGCCCTAAGTAACGTTTCTGTGTCCCTAAGTAACGTTTCTGTGGCCCTAAGTAACGGTTCTGTGTCCCTCAGTAACAATTCTGTATCCCTCAGTAACAATTCTGTGTCTGTCCCTGAGTAACAATTCTGTGTCCCTAAGTAACAATTCTGTGTCTGTCCCTGAGTAACAATTCTGTGTCCCTAAGTAACGTTTCTGTGGCCCTCAGTAACAAATCTGTGTCCCTCAGTAACAATTCTGTGTCTGTCCCTAAGTAACGTTTCTGTGGCCCTAAGTAACGTTTCTGTGGCCCTAAGTAACGATTCTGTGGCCCTAAGTAACGTTTCTGTAGCCCTAAGTAACGTTTCTGTGGCCCTAAGTAACGTTTCTGTGGCCCTAAGTAACAGTTCTGTGGCCCTTAGTAACAATTCTGTGTCCCTGAGTAACAATTCTGTGTCTGTCCCTGAGTAACAATTCTGTGTCCCTAAGTAACGTTTCTGTGGCCCTAAGTAACGGTTCTGTGGCCCTCAGTAACAAATCTGTGTCCCTCAGTAACAATTCTGTGTCTGTCCCTAAGTAACAATTCTGTGGCCCTAAGTAACGTTTCTGTGGCCCTAAGTAACGTTTCTGTGGCCCTAAGTAACGATTCTGTGGCCCTAAGTAACGATTCTGTGGCCCTAAGTAACGTTTCTGTATCCCTAAGTAACGTTTCTGTGGCCCTAAGTAACGTTTCTGTGGCCCTAAGTAACAGTTCTGTGGCCCTCAGTAACAATTCTGTGTCCCTCAGTAACAATTCTGTGTCTGTCCCTGAGTAACAATTCTGTGTCCCTAAGTAATGTTTCTGTGGCCCTAAGTAACGGTTCTGTGGCCCTCAGTAACAAATCTGTGTCCCTCAGTAACAATTCTGTGTCTGTCCCTAAGTAACAATTCTGTGGCCCTAAGTAACGTTTCTGTAGCCCTAAGTAACGTTTCTGTGGCCCTAAGTAACGTTTCTGTGGCCCTAAGTAACAGTTCTGTTGCCCTCAGTAACAATTCTGTGTCCCTCAGTAACAATTTTGTGTCTGTCCCTGAGTAACAATTCTGTGTCCCTAAGTAACGTTTCTGTGGCCCTAAGTAACGGTTCTGTGGCCCTCAGTAACAAATCTGTGTCCCTCAGTAACAATTCTGTGTCTGTCCCTAAGTAACAATTCTGTGGCCCTAAGTAACGTTTCTGTGGCCCTAAGTAACGTTTCTGTGGCCCTAAGTAACGATTCTGTGTCCCTCAGTAACAATTCTGTGTCTGTCCCTAAGTAACAATTCTGTGTCTGTCCCTGAGTAACAATTCTGTGTTCCTAAGTAACGTTTCTGTGGCCCTAAGTAACAATTCTGTGGCCCTCAGTAACAATTCTGTGTCCCTCAGTAACAATTCTGTGTTTGTCCCTAAGTAACATTTCTGTGGCCCTAAGTAACGTTTCTGTGGCCCTAAGTAACAGTTCTGTGGCCCTCAGTAACAATTCTGTGTCCCTCAGTAACAATTCTGTGTCTGTCCCTAAGTAACAATTCTGTGGCCCTAAGTAACGTTTCTGTGGCCCTAAGTAACGATTCTGTGTCCCTCAGTAACAATTCTGTGTCTGTCCCTAAGTAACAATTCTGTGTCTGTCCCTGAGTAACAATTCTGTGTCCCTAAGTAATGTTTCTGTGGCCCTAAGTAACAGTTCTGTGGCCCTCAGTAACAATTCTGTGTCCCTCAGTAACAATTCTGTGTCTGTCCCTAAGTAACAATTCTATGGCCCTAAGTAACGTTTCTGTGGCCCTAAGTAACAGTTCTGTGGCCCTCAGTAACAATTCTGTGTCCCTCAGTAACAATTCTGTGTCTGTCCCTAAGTAACAATTCTGTGGCCCTAAGTAACGTTTCTGTGGCCCTAAGTAACAGTTCTGTGGCCCTCAGTAACAATTCTGTGTCCCTCAGTAACAACTCTGTGTCTGTCCCTAAGTAACAATTCTGTGGCCCTAAGTAACGTTTCTGTGGCCCTAAGTAACGTTTCTGTGGCCCTAAGTAACGATTCTGTGGCCCTAAGTAACATTTCTGTGGCCCTAAGTAACGTTTCTGTGGCCCTAAGTAATGATTCTGTGGCCCTAAGTAACGTTTCTGTGTCCCTAAGTAACGTTTCTGTGTCCCTAAGTAAAGTTTCTGTGGCCCTAAGTAACGTTTCTGTGTCCCTAAGTAACGTTTCTGTGGCCCTAAGTAACGTTTCTGTGTCCCTAACTAACGTTTCTATGTCCCTAAGTAACGTTTCTGTGTCCCTAACTCTCTCCCTGAATACAGCCAGGTCTGCCTCTGTTGAATGACTGGAGGCAAATGGAGAATTCTAAAATGGCCGCCATTTATAGCTCGACCATTACACAGTGCTGGCTGGCTGGCTGCTGATTGGCTAATGCGATCACATGTCATGAATGAATGCATTATGGGTCAGCGCGCCTTGTCTGCGCGCCTTCCCAGACATCCCCGCTCCGTCGCCGCACATGTCGCCGCCATTTTAGGAAAAATTTCGATTCGCGCATCCGAATCGAAATTTTTCTAATATTCGAAGCGAATTCCACTTCGCCTACTTCGATTCGCTCATCTCTAGTCATTAGCTATACATCATTTTGATTATAACCCTATTTTTGTGAGCATGAGTAAAGGTCAGATTTGTTCCTCAATGATATATGGTCAAAAAGATATTATCTGTTCCTTGATTCATATGCTTTTCATGAGACTTCCTTTTATAAGTTAAAGTGAGCCTTTCAGAAAAGAGTAAAGTAAAAAACCCTATTAAACAGCTAGTTACATCAGAGCCTGCTTAGAACTGACTAGAAGCTGCCTTCTTACATTCCCACATTCCCAAAAGCTGGGGCTCTCTGATACTGTATATCCCTAATGTTGAAGCTAAATTGCTCCCTAAAATAGGGACTGAACCACCCCCTGCTGTGCCCATGTATTCAGGTAATAAACATGCTCATCACGTTTAAAAGGGTAAACTTCAGGCTGCTGAAGACAGGAGAAGGCAAGCAACCCATTAGGAATTTTAGGGTTTCTAAAGGAATTTCCAAGCAATTGAAGGTGTTTCTTGTGAAACATGATTCCATTTTACATTTTGTTCTAGATGATAAGTGTTGCATGACTAATACAAGTAAACCTGTCTTGGCTGAAATACAGGGGCTGCAATCACTAGACTTCCTTTGAAATTACTAGTTTCTTTTCTGTCTCTGGCTTCAATACTTTTTAAGCAAGTGATCCAGTTATGCAGATCAGGTAAGTTAGAAGCCCTTATATGTCAACTTGACAAAGTATTCCAGCCAAAGGACCAACATGACAGCCAACCAACCAGCATTTTCAGAATGAGAGGTAAGCAATGGCAACCTCCATATTTCTTTAATGAAAAGCTTCATATAAGGTTAGATTATTTGGTACACACAAGTGGAGTCATTTGTTTGGCACTGTACCCCACTGTACCTGGTGCTCGTGGTTTAATCTTTGTTTCGATCAATACTGAATTAATGAAGACTAATGATAACCAGTGTAAAGCAGTGGTCTCCAAACTGTGGACCAAGGGCCATATGTGGCCCTTTGCTAGCCTTTATCCAGCCCTTGGTGCAGTATTCCTGAGACTGATTTGAGGCACAATTTCTAGCATAATTCCCCCAACTGACACCAACAATGTGGCACTATTCCTCCCACTAATATTAACAATGGGGCACTATTCCATCTACTGACACCAATGATAGGGCACTGTTCCTCCCACTGATAACCATGATGGGGCACTATTTCTCCCATCAACACCAATGGCGGGGTACTTTTCCTCCCAGAAATACCAAGGATGGGACATTATTCCTCCTCCTGCTACTGACCACAGGCACTATGCAACTGTACACCACACCCGAGTCATTGTTTACATTCACTGATGCCAGGCCTGGGACATTTTCTACCCCCACAGGCCACAATCAAGCCCCCCAAAAGTCTGAAGGACAGTAAACTGGCCCTTTATTTGGAAAGTTGGAGACCCTTGGTGTAAAGGAATGAAAAGAATAATTAACAATCTACTGAGCTCTCATATATTCTGAAAAATATCAGTTCCAGTTACTCTTTTAGCTCCCAGTATTAGAAATGCACAAATGTCTCACTTTGATGCCCATGTGAACAGGAGCTAGCAGGCTCTGATTCACCTCTATGCTTTGGTGTCTTTGTTGCTGTCAGTGTAACTGTGGATGTGACCATGGCACTGACCTCTTTCTTCTAGTCACTAATGCAGTCAACATTTGTGGCAAAGTAAGAGTGCCCAGAAGGTAATATAAAAGTAGATTGAGAAAGGCAGTAGATGTAAAACAGGGAAGCTTATTATTATTATTATACAGTATTTATATAGCGCCAACAGTTCGCTCAGCGCTGTACATTACAATGGGAGACAATACATGGGACAGTACAATAACAATACAACGCGATACACGAGGGGTTTGAGGGCCCTGCTCCTTGGAGCTTACAATCTAGGAGCTTAGTAATGGAAATCCTGATTTGTTCTTTTTGCAATGTACTATCTACGTTGTAGAATTTTAGTGGCTCTTTCAACATCATTTTTGAAACATACAACACAATTTCGGGTGGCCACTAAACAAACATATATGCATTATATTGTAAAGCGCTGAGCAAACTGTTGGCGCTATATAAATCCTGTATAATAATAATATAATAATAATAATGGTTAACAGCACATCCCATAAAGAAGAAAGTGTATTATTTAGAAATCTAGGAATGCTGTTGTTTGAGCAATGGATGCTGGTGTAAAGGTCTCCAAATTTTGAGTGAGTGGATGCAGGTCTACAAAGACTGAATGGTCCAAATTGTTTTTTTTAGAATGTAAGATATATATGTAGAGGAGACACCAGGGCACCGCAAGTAGGTTGAAAGTCCAGTTTGTATGATAGAAGAGGAGCCTTTATTATCTAAACCAGTGGTCTCCAAACTACGGCCCAGGGGCCTGATGCGGCCCTTTGTTTGCTTTTATCTGGTCCTTAGGGCATTTTTTCATCTGCTGAAACCAACGAAGGGGCACAATTCCTCCCAATGACACCAACAATGGGGCACATTTCCCACCAATGACACCAATGATGGAGCACAGTTTCTCCCAA
The DNA here is from genome assembly GCF_062004578.1 of Staurois parvus. NCBI lineage: Eukaryota > Metazoa > Chordata > Amphibia > Anura > Ranidae > Staurois > Staurois parvus. The sequence goes on along the minus strand of NW_028317801.1, from coordinate 4,037,270 downwards.
TGACACCAAAGATGGGGCATTGTTTACTCCCACTGATGCCGGGACAGTTTCTACTCCCGATGGCCATGGTGCGACCCCCCCCAAAGTCTGAAGGACAGTAAACTGGTCCTTTGTTTAGAAAATTTGGAGACCCCTGATCTAGAGTGATGGCACTATCCCTAATATTAACTAATGAAAAGATACAGAGTTACCATGGTGTCCCAATAGGGGCCATGGCAGTGTATGAATTTTTATGTGATACAATATCATACAACACTGAAAAAGATGTCAATAAATACATATTATTATTATTATATAGGACTTATATAGCGCCGACAATTTGCTCAGCACTTTACATTATGGAGGGAGACAGTACAGTAACAATACAGTTCAATACAAGAGGGATTAGAGGGCCCTGCTCCTTGGAGCTTACAATCTAGGAGGGAGGGGATAGTGGTACAAGAGGTAATTAGCTGTGGGGGATTGAGTGGTAGGAGGAGAAGGGGATTCCAGTATTAGCTGGGGTCGGGGTAGGCTCCCCTGAAGAGATGGGTTTTCAGAGTGCGCCTAAAAGTGAGCAGAGTAGGCGATAGCCTGATAGCTTGGGGTAGGGAGTTCCAGAGGATGGGTGAAGCCCTTGAGAAATCCTGGAGGTGAGCATGGGAGGAGGAGACAAGGGAGCTAGAGAGTAGGAGGTCTTGCGAGGAGCGGAGAGTACGGTTTGGGTGGTATTTAGAGACAAGGTCGGTGATGTAAATAGGGGCAGTTTTATGAACAGCTTTATACGTCAGTGTTAGTGTTTTGAATTTTATCCATTGGGCAATCGGAAGCCAGTGGAGGGATTGGCAGAGAGGGGTGGCAGATACAGAGCGGTTAGTAAGGTGAATGAGTCTGGCAGCAGCATTCATGATGGACTGGAGTGGGGATAGCCTGTGATGAGGTAGGCCAGTGAGGAGGGAGTTACATTAGTCTAGGCGTGATATAATAAGGGAGTGGATGAGTTGCTTAGTGGTTTCCGAGGTTATCTTTTTATTATTTACATATCAAAAATCAATATAAAAGTTTTTTGTCATCAGGTATAATTACAGCGGCAAAGTTTACAATAGAACATGGATAGAATATGTGAATCAACGTATTTCACCCAGGAGAGCTAGCTTCTTCAAGATCCACTTGATTGTTCACATAAAATGACAATGTTATACGATATGTTATATGACATATGTTGTATGATATTGTGTCACATAAAAATCCCCACACTGCCATGGCCTCTAATGGGACACCATGGTAACTCTGTATCTTTTCATTTATGAAAGTCCAGTTTGGTTTATTAAAATCTGAGGTGACAACAAAGAGCCAATGCATTCTGAGGGGCTTCACTGGTCCTCCTTTATTAGGGTTTAATAAAGTGTTAAAAAGTTAGAAAATGGACCACAGTGGCTATTCTTTTGGTTGCTGATCTAATGTGCTGCCAATAATACATTCTTGTTTTAATTTTTGCAAACGATCTTGTACAAAACAGTTGTTATTTATGGGTGTCTAGGGAAGTGTACATACAAGCCACATATAAGTACATTTATAAGAGTAAATACAGCTTCTTAATACTGTTTTCATGTATATAATATAGATGCCCATTTTTTAATCTCTGACAGTTATGTACCAAATATTTACCCTTACTAAGGGAATAATATATATGCAGGATATAGCAGCAGATAATGACAAGCTAATACCCCATTTTTCATGACCATCAGAACCAGGAGCGGACTGACAACTCATGGGGCCCCCAGGCAATAGGGGATCATGGGGCCCCTGTGTCCATTCCCACACTCAAAGCACACCCAAAAAAGCCTATAAAAGGTACCAGGGGCATTTCATGGGGCCTTCTACTGACCCTGGACCCTCGGGCAGTGCCCGAGTGCTCGAATGGTCAGTCTGCCCCTGATCAGAACTACATGTCTGGTTACTGTCAAATCTGTCGATACATGAAGATAATAGGCTTTAACTACATTTCTATAAATAGGACATCTAAGATAGAGTCGTTGATAGAAAAAGCACTTAAAGTGTTACTAAACCCAGGACCCTGCATTCAATATATGTGGTCTCCCACAGTACACAGAACATGGAAATGCAATTATTTTAGTAAATATAAACTGCTTTTCTCATCAGCCGTTAGAGCAGTCCTGTGACTTCTATCAGTGTCCAGCTGAGCACTAGTTAAAGCTTGTAGGAGGAGTTTTCATTCTTTTCTCACTGCCCTATGAGATTGCATAAACTGTATTTTGCTTGCTAGATCTTTGACCAAGTGGACATTTGATAAGTGGAGTTAAAAAAACGGAGTTGAAAACAGGAGATAATAACAGGAGTCTACTAACCTGTAAGTGACAACTGATATGTCCTATTAAAATTGTAACTGGGATAATGAATGCTAGCAGGGTTGAAGGTTTTGCGCTGCGCACAGTGTGCTACAAGTATGCAACAATGGAGCAACAGCTCCAGGATGGATACCGCTGCGACAAATGTAAGCGGATTGCCCTTCTGGAAACACAAGTTAGAGATCTGGAGGAACAAGTTGCAACACTGGGCAGAACCGACAACCTTGAAAGGGGTCTTCTGCTCTCTGAGCAGGTAGTTAATGGGATTGATGTGGAGGGCGGAGGGGCTAATCAGGATTATCAGGTAGGAAGAAGATGGGTTACTGCAACGAGAGGGAGTGGTAGGGGCTCACAGGAAAGGAAGGCCAGCCCTGGGTTTGTGTACCCAAACAGATTTGCCAAGTTGGGTGAAGATGTGGGGGTGGCAAGCTCAGGGGTGGCAGCCCTGGATGTCACTGCTATCCCTAACAGCCGGGAGGGCAGGAAGGCCTGGACAGCAGGTGGTAGTATGCGATTCTATAATCAGAAGGACTGTTAGAATAATTTGTTGCCAGGATTGCCTCAACTGAATGGTTTGCTGTCTCCCTGGTGCCAGGGTTTGGCATGTGGTGGACCAGGTTGATAAATTACTGGGAGTGGCTGGGCATGACCCAGCTGTCTTGGTCCATGTTGTAATCAATGACAGAATACATGGAAGGTGGAGGCTCCTTAAGAATAAATTTAAAGAACTAGGCTGCAAGTTGAAGGGAAGGACCTCCAAGGTGATATTTTCTGAAATATTATCTGTGCCATGCACATCTCAGGAAAGAGGACCTAGCTGATGGAGAGAGTGATGATTCTGAAGTATTATGAGTGGAACTGCACATGGGGGTGCATACTACAAAGGTAATCATTGGAGTTTGTTATAGGCCTCCCTGTGTTAATGAGGAGGTGAAGGCTCAGCTCCTTGCACAGATTGAAAGGGCTACAAGTCCTGGGACAGTGATAATAATGAGGGATTCTAACTACCCGGTAACTGACTGGAGTAATGCCAATTAAGGAACAGTTAAAGGGCAAAAATTTATAAACCTACTACAGGACAATTTTATGGTTCATAGAGGCCCCAACTAGGAATGATGTTCTGCTGGGCGTGGTAATCTCAAACCATGCAGAGCTTATTACTAATGTCCATATAAAAGAATATCTGGGTAGCAGTGACCATACCATGATTTCATTTATTGTTAGCTCTAAACAGCGAGCACATACAGGAAAAATAAAAACGCTCAATTTTAAGAGAGATAATTTTCCAAAGCTGATAGCTGCTCTCCAAGACTTAGACTGGGAGGGAATATTGGCATCAATGAACACAACACAGAAATGGGAATTCTTCAGAAAGATTGTATGTGAACACACTGCAAAATATATTCCCATGGGCAAGTTTAAAAGGCTAAACATCAAAGCTATGTGGCTTATGGCCAAAGTTAAAAAAGCTATAGATAATAAGAAAAGAGCTTTTATTAAATATAAAAATGAAGGAACGCTATCATCGTTTAAACATTACAAAGAATATAACAGAATATCCAAAAAGGAAATCAAGGCAGCAAAAATTGAAAACGAACAACAGATTGCAAAAGATAGCAGGACCAACCCCCAAAAATTCTTCAAATATATTAATAGTAAAAAGGTCCGGTCTGAGCATGTAGGCTCTTTACAAAATAATCTAGAGTGGGTGACTGGGGACAAAGAGAAGGCAAATTTATTAAATACCTTCTTCAGCTCTGTGTATACAAAGGAACATGGGGGAGCTCTTGTCCATAATGGGCATGGTATTGACACAGCCCCAGAAGACCCACATTGGCTCACAATTGATATGATCCAAAAATATTTAGACAGAATAAAGGTGAATAAAGCACCTGGACCGGATGGCATACACCCACAGGTCCTTAAAGAATTGAGCTCTGTCATTGCAAAGCCATTGTTTCTAATTTTTAGGGACTCTTTAATGACTGGCATAGTACCACTGGATTGGCGTAAGGCCAATGTGGTGCCAATATTTAAAAAGGGGTCAAAATCTTTACCAAGTAATTATAGACCTGTTATATAGTTGTGAAGATACTAGACAGTTTAATGAAAGACCACATGGATGAGTTCTTGCTGGAAAAAAATATTTTAAGCAACAGACAGCATGGATTCATGAAAGACAGAAGTTGTCAAACAAATCTGATTTCTTTTTATGAGGAGGCGAGAAAAACCTTGGACAGAGGGGTGGCGGTGGACGTGGTATACTTGGATTTTGCAAAAGCGTTTGACACAGTTCCCCACACACGGCTAATGTGTAAGGTAAAGTCTACGGGTTTGGAAAAATCAATGGTGGAGAAGGATCTGGGAGTTCTGGCAGATCACAAGCTTAATAATGGCATGCAATGCCAAGCTGCGGTTTCTAAAGCGAGCAAAATCCTCTCTTGTATTAAAAGAGGTATAGACTCCAGAGAGAGATATCATTTTACCCCGGTACAAATCATTAGTAATACCTCATCTGGAATATGCAGTTCAATATTGGGCACCAATCCACAAAAAGAATATTGGGGAAGTGGAGAAAGTACACAGAAGGGCAACCAAATTGATAAGAGGCATGGAGGAGCTCAGCAATGAGGAAAGATTAGAGGAACTGAATTTATTCTCTCTTGAGAAGAGGAGATTAAGGGGGGATATGATCAACATGTATAAATATATCAGTGGTTCATATAGTGAACTCGGTGTAGAGCTATTCACCCTGAGGTCATCACAGAGGACAAGGGGGCACTCTTTACGTTTGGAGGAAAAGAAATGTAATCTCCAAACATGGAAAGGTTTCTTCACAGTGAGAGCTGTGAAAATGTGGAAAACACTCCCTCAAGAGTTGGTTCTGGCCAGCTCAGTGGATTGCTTTAAAAAAGGCCTGGATTCTTTCTTGGATACACAGAATATAACTGGATACAAACATTTATAGGTAAGGTTGATCCAGTGAATATCTGATTGCCTCTCGGGGGATCAGGAAGGAATTTTTTCCCCTGCAGGAGCAAATTGCATTATGCTTTTCTGGTTTTTATTTTTGCCTTCCTCTGGATAAACTGTGGGTATAGGATTATAACTTTTTTTTTCAATTTTTTTTCAATGGTTGAACTGGATGGACTTTTGTCTTTTTTCAGCCAGACTAACTATGTATAACCCCTGACCCTCTGCCTGGACAGTGCTGATTTTCCCTGTGCTGATCACATGCACTCTCCCAAGAAAAATAAAAAACCTCCCTAGCATTACACACCAAACTGAGCACGTGCAGAGTGTCCCCGATGCTGTGTTCTATCAGGAGATAAAATGGGGAACGTGGAAGAAGGGGAGGATCAGAGAAGACAGGATCCAACTTCCATTTTACACAATGCAGAAGATTAACCCCTTAGGTTCCACAGTGAGTATAACAAGTATGCTTTACTACATATACAGATTGATTTTACTGTTGTGGGTTTAGTAACACTTTAAAGAAACCACTAAGACTGCGGGAAGGAATAACATTTTATAGAAAGTATAATGTTAGAACAAGAGGTCAAGCTCTATGGCTGGAGGGTGACAGGTGGGCAGATGTAGAGTCAGGGGGTTGATAAAGAAAGCTGGAATAATTTTCTGCCTGCAGAAGCGGTGGAACAGACACAACAAAGCCAACATGTATATAGATTTCTAAAGATTTATATACTAGAGGCATATGAGTAAATCATATTTCAGGCCATGTGCGTTCTGCATCTTGAGTGACATGTAAGATACAGTTTTATAGAGTACATGATCTGTCTTACTCAATAGGGTGAAGAGCAATCTGAAAGATCAAAACCGCACTGCATCTTTCCCTGATCAGAGCTGAATTCTGATTGGCTGCTAATTGACTACTGCAGTTCATTTTATTCATGTATATAGTGTAGACAAATTCTGCTCAAGCGTTCTTGAACTCTAATGACAGCTGGTGTGAAAAGCAATTAATCTATTAATCAAAGTGGTTTTGCTTTCAAAAGCACACCTCAGCACCTGGAATAACTCAAAAGGTCTGCCTTTGTTTCGCAGCATCTCACTCCATCTTTTGAATAAAATGTAAGAACACTGCGCATCAAAGACACCACACACCCTCACCCTAGGTGCACCCTAACCCACTGCCATGTCCACATATAACATAACATGTTTGGTTTTTTCCTTTTGGAATATAAATAAAATGAATGTATTGATTTTATACATAAGCTTCTCCATTACAAATCCAGGCTCTGACATGACATGCAGCAAGGTAGTCCAATACTTTGAGTGCACATTGAGATACTTCCAGCCAGTGGCACATTCCTGACAACTTGTAGTACATGGATAAGATTGCTTTTAAATGTGTTAGATAGCCCAGTCAAGCAAACAAAACATGGGTAACATAAGTAAAAACATTGTATACCCACATGGAAGAAAATATATATATAAAAAATAAATATATATATTTAAAAAATAAATATATTTTAAACATGTTTTAAAAATATTCTTCCAAAATATATTGACATATATTTGAAATGCTACAATTTTGTATTTTAAATTTTGTATACTTAAAAAATAAATATATATATATATATATATATATATATACAGTATATATATTAACTATATATATTTATATTTATATATATATATATATATATATATATATATATATATATATATATATATATATAGTTAGGTCCATATATATTAGGACACAGGCACAATTTTAGTTTTTTTCAAGTCAGTGCCACCAGTCAGTGCCAAGCAGTTGTGCCAGTCAGTGCCCAGCAGTTGCGCCAGTAAATGCCCAGCAGTGACGTCAGTCAGTGCCGCCCATCAGTGCTGACTATCAGTACCCATCATCAGTGCTGCCTGTCAGTGCCGCCTATCCGTGCCACCTCATTAGTGCTGCCTATCAGTGCAACTTATCAGTGCCCTTCAGTGCTGCCTATCAGTGCCCATCAGTGCTGCCTGTCAGTGCCCATTAGTGCCGCCTATCATAATCAGTGCTGCCTCATCAACGCACATCAGTGAAGCAGAAAAATTACCTGTTTGCAAAATTTTATAATAGAAACAAAGAACCTTTTTTGTTTCAAATTTTTTGCTTTTTTTGTGTTTATAGCGCAAAAAGTAAAACACCCAGCAGTGATTAAATAACACCAAAAGAAAGCTCTATTTATGAGAAAAAATTTAGAAAAATTTCATATGGGTACAATCTTGCATGACCGCGCAATTGTCATTCAAAGTGCGACAGCGATGAAAGCTGAAAACTGGAAGGGGGTATAAGTGCCCAGTAGGCAAGTGGTTAAAAAAAAAGGTCAGAAACACTGTAGAACTCTGTGGACTGGACCTGGGAATAGAAGTGTTCCCCAATTCCTCTGACTTAATATACCCAGTGTGTGGGGTTTAGATTCAGGCAAATTTTTCTAATTCGGAGATTAGGATGTATCCGAATTCCGTATTGTAATAGTAATGAATATAAATGAATCTGAAATAACGAAACGAAATTCTTCTGAAATTCAAAATTGATTCGAAAACATTTGAAAACCAATTTGGATTTGAAAACAAGAATAGAATAAAATAAAACAGAAAATAATAGAATAGAATAGAAAAGAAAAGTATAAAAAAGAATAGAAAAGAAAAGATTAGAACAAAATACAGTAGAAAATAATAAAGTAAAATAGAATAGGAAACATTTGATTAGAAAATCAAAGACTAGAATAGAAAAGAATAGAAAAGATTAGAATAGAAAATCAAAGAAAAGAATGGGAAAGAATAGAATAAATTAGAATAGAATAGAAAAGATTAGAATAGAAAATCAAAGAAAAGAATGGAAAAGAATAAAATCAATTAGAATATAATAGAAAAGATTAGAATAGAAAATCAAAGAACAGAATAGAAAATAATAGAGTAAAACAGAGCAAAATAGAACAGAAAATAAAGGATTAGAATAGAATAGATTAGAATAGAAAATCAAATAATAGAATAGAAAATATTAGAATGGAGAATCAAAGAATAGATAAGAATAGTATAGGAAAACAATAGAATAGAATAATATAGAAAGAATATAACCGCCTTCTGAAATTTTAATTTTGAATAGAATTAATTTGAATTCGAACAGAATACATTTGAATAGAATATAAAATAATAGAAAGGAATAGAATACATTAGAAAAGACTAAAATACTTTACAAAACATTGTAAGCTGCGCTATGGTAACGAGTAGTGATCAACAAAGGCACTGTGAAAATTTTGCTGAAACAGAAATTTCCAATGTGGTCACACAACTCTTCATATAGCCCATACAAAATTTATAGCCCATATAGCCCATCAAAAATACATTTGGATTGTGGATTATGGATTGTAACGTTAGAATTGTTTTTGATTTCATTAGAATTATTTTCGAATCCGTTAGAAATTTTGAATTCGGTTAGATGCAAATAAATGAAACGAATTGCAAAAAATGAATTAAACAAACTTAACTAACCAAACGAAACAAAATTAGTCAAATAACGAATTGAAATGAAATTAAACGAAACAAATGTTTTCACTTTCCACGTCTAGTGGGGGTTATGATGGGATTAACAGAAGAGGAGGAGGAAGGACACAGTAGTAGCACTTGCAAGCAAGTGACTGCTCTGTGCCTGGAAGTGGTAGAGGAGGTGGAGAAGGGCTATTAGCAGGACTTTCAGTCAAGTGGCTGATCTGCACTTTTGTAGAGCAGAGGAAGAGGAGGACAGTGTATTAGCAGTACTAGCAGATAAGTGGCTGCTCTGTGGACTTGAAGAGTAGAAGAGGAAGAGGAGGAAAATGGTGCATTAGTACCAAATGGATGCTCTGTGCCTGGAGGAGGTGGAGGAGGTGCAGGAGGGCCATTAGCAGTGCCTTCAGGCACGTGGTTGCTCTTTACTTTCGTGGAGTAGACAAAGAGGAAAAGCTGCTCTGCAGACTTGAGGAGAAGAGGTAATTGGTGCATTAGCAGCACTTGCAGGCAAGTGGCTGCTAGATATGTGCAGAACAAAAAAAAAATTGTTTTGTTTTGTTTTGCTTTGTAAATAATTTTGTTTAAATAATCTCAATTCCTTTCCATTTGAATTCAATTTGACCAAATTCGAATTCAAATTGGCATTCAAATTCTAATTTATTTCATTCGAAATACGAATCTCCGAAGATGCTTAAATTCTTTCTATTCGTTTTTTCTATTCTATTAATTTCTTTTCTATTCTCTTATTTTTTATTCTTTTTTATTATATTCAAATTCTGTTTCAAATTTGTATTTATTCTATTTGAAATTCAAATTTTGGAAGACAGTTATATTTCTATTTTATTCTATTCTATTGTTTTTTTCTATTCTATTCTTTTCCATTCTATTATTTTCTATTCTATTATTTTTTTTTTTGTTTTATTCTAATCTATTTGAATTTAAAATTATTCTAGTTGAAACTCAGATTTCAGAAGACAGTTATATTCTTTCAATTTTATTTTATTTGATTGTTTTTTTGTTTTCTCTTCTGTTATTTTCTATTCTATTCTTTTTTATTATATTCTCTTATTTAAATTTTTCTTTTTTTATATTGTATTCTATTCTTAAATATAGCATTTTGTCCAATTCTTTTATTGTCAATTCCATTTTTTTCTTTTCTATTCTAAACTATTCTCTTCTATCCTATTATTTTCTATGCTAATCTAATCTAATTTCAGAAGACAGTTATATTCTTACTATTTCATTCTATTTTATTGTTTTTTCTATTCTATTTTTTTCTTTTATACTCTAATCTATTCTGTTCGAAATGTTAATCTTCGGAAGACAGTTATATTCTTTCTATTTTCTTCTGCTGTTTTTTACTGTTCTGTCCTATTATATCCTATTCTGTTCTTTTCTATTCTATTCTTTTTTATTCTATTCTAATCTATTCTATACAAATTTGACTGTATTTTATTTGAAATTCGAATTTCAGAAGACGGTTATATTCTTTCTATCTTATTCTTTTCTATAGTTTTTATATATTCTATTCTTTTCTATTCTAATCTATTCTATTCAAACTTTGAATTTTTGGAAGACAGTTATATTCTTTCTATTGTATTCTACTGTTTTTTCTATTCTATCATATTCTATTCTTTTCTAATCTTTTCTTTTATATTCTATTTTTTTCTGTTCTATGTTATTATTTTTATATTCTATTCTATTCTCTTCTATTCTTTTCTTCTATTGTCTACTCTATTATTTTCTATTTCATTCAAATCTATTTTATTCTATTATTTTATGTTCTATTCTATTCTTTTTATATTCTAATGCGATTCGAATTTCGTCCGAATTTTGTGTTGTTATTTTGGATTCATTACTATTTTAATTCAGAAATTAGTAGACATCCGAATATCCGAATAATGAAAAACTTGTCCAAACTCGAATTTGGAACAAAATTAACCGCACATGTCTAGTGGCTGGTCAGAGCAAGAAGAATAATGGTTTGTCAGCTTTCATTACTTCCTGTGCAATCAATGGCCGTATAGCATTACCACTCCGCGATAGAAAAGGCAGGCATGCCCAGACTTTAGAGGGTGCAGCTCAATCATTACTCTGCAGAGTCTGATCACTTCCTACTACCTTCACATTCAGAACTCTTGCCCCTCACTTTAGGCCTGCCTGACATTTTTTGTAATAAAGGGGATTGCCTAAATTTAGTTTCTGCACACTACATTACTGTACAAGCATGCTGAAAAAAGGGCAGCTTTACTTGTGTCAGCAACAAATGTACCCCTGAAATAAAAAAAGGCCTTAGCAAAATAAAACAAAAATTACCTCCCTAAAAAACCTAATTTGGGGAAGGGGGTACCCTATGTTAGTAGGATTCAACACAACACTTCCCCTGGCCATTGGATTCCTCCCCTCCATTTGTCGCTGACTGCCCTTCCTCCTGTGTTGCGGAAGGACAGCTAGCCTATGGAGGTAGGTTTTCTCCTTGCAGCTATGCCTCTAGTACCCTGACTATAAATCAATAAATACATGAAATCAAGTAAATACAAAAGATGAATAAATAAATAAAAGCTAAAATTGTCTAGTAAGTGTCTAGGAAGAGAAAGCCCTGCACTGGACATCAGGACACTGCTCTGTAACACCAAATACAGCTTTAAGGTATCTCCCAATCATGTATTTTAAAGAAAATAATTTTTTCCCATGTCACCCTTAACGTCACATCAAAAAGACTGTTTTCCTGGTGTACAGTATTTATTTTTTTTTGCTTTGGTAAATGTCTCCCATGGTAGTGCCCAGCTTTCCAGGACTTTTTTTTTGACAATGGCTTGTCTATTAGCTGTGAAAATACCCAGAATTTAGTATCACGATTTGTCCTTTATAGACTTCAATGGAGTTTGATGTTAAGTTTGGAGATTTAGAAGATTTCAAGCAAGTTTCAGCTGACCCCAACCCATGACACTGAAGGACCTGTAGGACAGCAGGGTAGGTTGGGCTACCCTAAGACCATAGAAGGCATACACTGTGACTGCTTTATTATTTTCACCTACAAAAGAACCTTTGTGAGAACATTTTTAAAAACAAACAGTGGAAGGTTAGAGAAAGATTCTGATGAGTTATAAGGCTTGGTTCACATATGTATGGGTGGTGCTGCTGCGGATCCGCACAAAAATCCATGAAGCCGCACAACCCACACAGAAGAATGCGGACCCACGGGCGGGTGCCATTAATTCTAATGGCATGCCACCAGCACTGGAAATTGCAACTGCACTGGGAACTGAGGTTCCCATGCGGGCTGCGTTTTCAGAAGTGCAGGGACTTCTTCCCTGCATGTCCCGGGGCATGGGAGTCCATTCAGGGGGAGCATGCAGATTAGTGCTGGATTGTTTGAGTGGGGAAAGGGAAGGTTTGCTAAGAGTGGTAAGTGGGGAAGAGTATTGATTGGGATGGGAGTTTTACACTACCCTGACCCAGTGGTGTATTTAGGTTTTGTGCTGCCCTAGACAACAAAAAAATCAGAGAGAGAGCCTGACAACGACCAACCCCCCCACCCCACGGACCCACGGAGAGAACCTGACAGTGATCAGCAACACCCCTGCCCAATCCCCCCCCCAACCAAGAGAGCCTTCCACTAACACCCCCCCCATGGTGACAGAGAGAAAGACACTCACCTTCACAGCTCTGGACATCCCGGGAATGACAGTTGGGCTCTGCATACACCATCAAACAGTTGCCAGTTTTGACACCAGCCATTTGATGGTTTGACAGATGGGTAGAGAGTCACAATAAGCATTCTAGTAACTCTAATGGTTCTCATTCAAGGCATGCCTTGAATGTAATTGTGTTGGGAAACCATTACATTGATGGGTTCAATTCCACTTTTTAAAAAATTAGTAAACTGATACTGCTAGCTAGAAGACAATACCATGATTCTAAATCAATTTATGTAAATCACTAAAACCAAAGCCAGCAAGGTTTCACAGTGTTCTGGGGGGATTGAAGGCTCTTTTAAACATTGCTGTGCAGCTTTTTTCTAAAATCTGCAGGGGACCATATGTTAAACTAGTAAACTCCAGGGATGGGCTGAGTGCAGTCCAAAAGTAAGCTTGGTGTGGACAGACACGATAGCTTCCTGCTGTCAATGGTTGCTCTAAAAACAGTGGGTGCCAACAACTGCCATGTTCTTAGCAACAACTGACACCACTTAGCCCATTCACTTACATAGCCAGGAATCTCTGGCCATGTAAGTGAAAGGGCTGGGTGATGTAAGTGGTTGCTAAAAACACAGTGGGAGCAGGCACTCGCTGTGTCCTCAGCTACTACTAATATCACATGATCCCATTTTTTACATAGCCATGGTCACCACTATCCTGCTGATAGATTTACATTGTGGGACTTTTTTTTTTAGAAAGGACTTGTCAAGAATGGTGTAAATATTTTTGTTTACTGCTTACTCTTTTGTGAATGAGGTACTATGTATCCCCTACTCATTCAAATGGGAAGGAGTATTTGGATGCACCCTTACTGTTAAAGGGGCCTTTTTAGATTTCAATAAGCCAAAGGGTCTGATAAATATTTTGGGTGTTGCTTGTTTTTTTTTTTTAGAAAAACAAAAAATAAACAAGCTGGCAGGGAGCTGTCATTTACCACCAGTGTTTTTTTTTAATGTGAATGTCAGTGTTGCTGTAGAAGATTGTATACTGTATATCCTAGAGGCCCCCCTTCCCAGGTGGGTAATTTGAAGGAATTGGGCATTGTTATTGTTTCACTGTAGGCCTTATTAAATTCACTGCTCTTGGCCAAATTTAATTTTTAGCATTTTTTTTGCATCAGTACATATCCCCCAGGTTAGTGCCCAGACTCTCATGCCATTTGTTTGACAATCCCTAGCCTAAAAATCAAGAAAACTACTGTTATTGATTTTACAGATTTGACTCCCATTGATTTTAATAGGGGTTTGAATTTGGTATCCAAACTGTTCTAATGTTCACCAAACCTTGCCCCGAACCTTTCACTGGCTCAAAGTCAGGGTCATTCAGGAGATATAGGGGTTGATTTACTAAAGTCAAATACACTGTGCACTTTGCAAAGTGCAGTTGCTCCAGAGTTTAGTAAATAAGAAAAAGCTCTGCTGAGTTCCATCATTAAATCATGTGCAAGCAGAAATGCAGTTTTTTTATTTTTCTTGCACATGATATTCTTTGCAAAGTGAAGCCTTACCTCATTTACTAAGCTCTGGAGCAACTGCATTTGCAGAGTGCAACTCCACTTTGCAAAGGGCAAAGTCTATTTACCTTTATTAAATCAACCTCATAGTATTTTCTTTTTTTAGATATACATGTAAAGGGATCAGCATGATACAATTAATCTTATCAAATTGTGTTACTTAGGCAGGCCATAGACGGGCCGTTTATCGGCCGAATTTTCAGCTGAAGAACGAAAAATCGGTCGGCCCCATTGCCGATGCTGCCACCCATGTCCATGAAAAATGGATTTTCCAGCATGACCGATAAAACTAAATGAGAAGATCCGTGAAAAATGGCCTACGGGCTGGCCTCACTAACGGCGTGAATATCGGCCGATTTTTTCGTGTGGACGAAAATTTGGCCAATAAATGACCTGTCTATGGCTTGCATAAAAAATCTGTTGGTACTATCTGAGTTTCCTTCTTCCTTAGAACTAATAGTCCTGACTCTTGCTTAAAGTTTTACCTACAGTGTCTAGTTTATATCTCTATTCTCCTAGATTGTAAGTTCGAAAAAGAGCAGGGCCCTCAATCCCCTCATGTTTTGCATTGTATTGTTGTTGTTCTGTCACATGTTCTGTCCCCCTGTGTAATGTACAGCGCTGAGCAAACTATTGGCGCTTTATAAATACTGTATAATAATAATAATAATTCTACATAAGCCTTCCTTCTAATTTTCCTCACTCCTAACAAAGCCACTTCTACAACTCTACACAAATATTAAAACAAATCTAGGCATCTAAGCATCACTACAAAATAGATACAACTACATATTTTGCTTTTCCCATAGCATTCCCAAGGCTTGTGATCCTACTAATCAAAGGACCTTATTCCCTTAGAGGCAACATTGAATGTCCTGCTGTGATTTTACAGTACTATTCACCCTTTACAGCTGCATTGGTCCATATGCTGAGGAGGAGGGTTATCTGCATTATGTATGTCAGAAACTGTCATAACCTGCATCAAACCAACTTGAGCTGTGATTAAAGAAATCTAAAAAAAAAATACATCTCCTTCAATTACCTGATGAAAGATGACACTCAAACTATTGAAGACAAAGGCTTTTTGTTTAAAAAAAAAACCATTAGCATATGTGAAACTTTCACTGATATAAAAATAATCTTGCAATGGCATGTGTCATCCTTGACAAAAATCCTTACCAAAAATTCAATATTTTCATCTTACCAGAACAAGTGGTTTGGTCGTGCAGAACTGTGCAGGTCTTATCACTGGAAAAGCAACCTTCTTTGCTGCAGCTGAGTGCAATAAAGCACTGGTGCATTCTCCAGATACAGAGTGCCCACCAGCTGTAGAACACAATACATGACTCAAATGCTCCCTACCTGAACAATGGCCACTATCCCTATCTCTCTTTTACTGATGACAATTCTTATTTCTCAACTCGCAGACTGTGCAATGATTAAAGAACGCTTCGCTCTCCTGTGTTTTTCTGTTTCAAGGTGCACAAAGATTCTTTGGTAAGGAGTAGCTTTTCAAATGACAGGTTTTAAGGCATTTTTTGGCCAATAGAGTTTGGAATAAAGATTGAAATAAAGTTACACTATCTTAGAAAAGTGAAAGTTTAATTCTGAAAGTTTTTCCTTAAAGTTATCCAAGTCAATGAAATGATTCAACTTGTTGGCAAAATACCTAACAAAAAACTTTTTTTCCTATTTTGCTTTTGGTTTGAAAATATATTTCCAGTCAATCCTCAAAGTGTCCCTGCCTCTCTTCAATTAGAAGCCCCTTTCTTATTATGAATTGGAGTCAATGTGGACACAAATATCCCTGAATGAATCATTGTTGTCTGAGTTGTTCCACATACTGAACTTCACCAGAAGGTAACACTGCAGAAAAAAAAATACATTTCTGGAAAATATGGAAGATAAGGGCCTACCTCAGAAGAGAGATTATAGATTTCCTAAAAAAATACATTTGTGTGTGTTTTTGGTCCTTTTGGTCCTTTTGCCTTTTCTGCTTCAATACGTTTTAATGAGATTAAAGTTAAAAACAGTTTCAAGTTATAGGAGAGTAATTAGACCAACAAATGAAATAAAGATGTGTCCATCATAACAAAATAACAAAAGACTTTAGGCAAATTGCCCTTCATGAGATATAGCAGACACCATTCTACATTAAGTACGCATTGGTCTTAAGTCAAAAAGGGTCATCATCCTCCATTAAATAAACGTATGAGGCTTAGAAAAGAACAAAAAGGAGATTTGAAGGAGATAGAAAGTTGGGGAGGGTGGAGAAAAAAAAGACAGGTAGGATCTAAGTAAGCAAAAGGAAAGGTCAAGTCTGGATACAAAAAGGCACTCTACCCAACTTGATGTCCAACTTCCCATCAGATAGGCAATTGTAAATATGTGATCCATCAGATAGGCAATTATAAATATGTGATCCAGGGATTCCAGATTTTTTCAAAATTATCCTTTATGTAACATTATCCAGGGCAACTTGTGTTTAGTCCACCACAGAGGAGTTCCAAGCGATGCGATGCGATGCGATGGATATCTTTGCAGTGAGTAAAATGTAGAAGATAAGAAATCGGGTATATCTAGGGATGTCATCCGCCAACTAATTAAAGAGTGCTATTTTGGTGTTCTTGGTGAGGTTAACAGAGATCACTGAGTAATTTAAGGTGGAAATCACACCACTTGATATTTTATCAGAAGGTAAAAGAAAATCTTATAGAAATCCAACCCTAACTCCATCTGGGAAAAATATAATATTACTTTTCTGTACATAGATTTTAGCTGCTGGAGTCCAGCATTATATGATGTCTGGTGCTAGGGGCATAAAGAAGGATTCCTTACTCTAACTCTGAATCTACCTATCACGCTAACTCATTAACTTCCACTTGACACTAATTAATATGAACCTTGAACTAAAAAGTAAGGTCTACTTATTTAATCTGGGCCTCTACCCCCCATGCCAAAATGCTGCATTAATACAGTATATAAAAATCAGTGATAGTACAGGAATATTCAAATACACAAAAGAAGAAAAAAAAACACAAATACAAACAATGCTACACAAAATGAACTAAACTACCCTTAATACACTGAAATCCCATACTCTTTACATAAGAAAAGAAAAAGCAGCTTTTTAGATTTTCAAAAAGATTTAATCTTAGCAGCTCAATAAGTGAAGTTGAGTTTCCACTTCCACCTATGCAAAATCGGTAAGTTCACTGCAAAACTAATTTCACCAAAATCACTACTCACATCTCTGGTCTCAGGTTATCTGGGTCTAAATGATCAGCCTTAACCTGGTCATTGGTGGATTGAAATTCAACTGGTCCAGCAGGGTCCAGCCAAATTTTGATTATTGTATAGTCTTAAAGCCCAGCTCCAGCATGCCAAATATTTTCCTTTCTGGGTTCTCATCCGGTGAATTTTTTTCATTTTTTGTTTTGGACAATACTTACCAGAACATTGAAGGGAAATTTGTGGTCCTATGACTGGTGTAGCTCTTCTTTCTTGGGGGCTTCTTTCTTTGGGCTGAAGGAGGCCACTAATGGCACATAAACATGATACTGCAATTTGTAGCAGTGGGTTACTGCCCCTTTAGTTTGTTCCACCTTTCTAGGTATTATGTGCCCTGTCTCATTGAGAAATGACCACCCACTTTCTATAGCTGTTGTAAGAGGAGCTAGAGAAAGAATTGTCCATCAGAGAATTGTAGTCATGTGCACACTTTTCCTTATGGATATAACTGGATTGGCCTTAAAATGGTATTAAGGCTAGCAGCAGCATTCTTAATAGACTGAAGGGGAGATAGCCTGTGTAGGGGTAGGCCAGTGAGGAGGAAGTTGCAGTAGTCAAGGTGGAAAAACACCAATGAGTGAATAAGCTGTTTTGTGGTGTTATTAGTCAGAAAGGGGCAAATTCCAGAAATGTTGTAGAGGTTAAGGTGAAAAGATTTAGCCAGTGATGTGGGGGCTGAAGGAGAGGTCAAAGTCTAGGATCACACCTAGCACCCTACCATGTGTGGAGGGACCAATGGTTGTGCTGTTGATCTCAATTGTAAAGTCACGGGGAGGGGATCGGGGAGAAGGAAATATTATAAGCTCAGTTTCAGAAAGATTGAGTTTGATAAAGTGGTGTTACATCCATACTGATATGTCGCTTAGTAAATTTGTGATGCGTAAGGAGATTGAGGGGGTGAGTTGAGGAGTTGAGAGATAGATCTGGGTGTCATCAGCATCAGCATACAGGTGGCATTGGAAGCCATAGTAGGCTATCAACTGGCCCAGAGAAGAGATATAGAGAGAGAAGAGGACAGGCCTGAGGATGGAGCCTTGGGGTACCCCAACAGAAAGAAGAAGAGGAGTAGAGGAGATCGTATTGTATGGGACACTGAAAGCACACTGAGATAAGTAGGAGAGAACCAGGAGTCACGGGGGCCAAGGGAGTGGAGTTTGTTGAGGAGGAGTGGGTGGTCAACTGTGTCAAAGGCAGCAGGAAGGTCTATGAGTATGAGTATGGAGTACTGACCTTTGGTTTAGTGACTGATGGTTTAGTGTCAGAGGGTACATCGATGGCTTTACACAGAAAGGTTCCTCACCATCTGGGACCCCATTCTTATGGGGATGTTGGATGGGATCCCCTATGGACTAAATCTGGAACCACTGGAAAGCTGAGGTCTTGTGAATAAACATTAAGTTTTGACTCATGATTAGTCCTAGGGCTGAAGTAAATTGAATCCTGAGTCTGTATGGAGCAGGTGGGGTGAAGTCAGAGCATTAGCTCGCTGCTCCTGAAAAGATGTACCATGGACCGCTGGCACAGGCAATGACTTAACAGCCCAGATGCAGGAGACTTTCTTGCAAGTTTAATAATACAGCTTGGTCTTGTACTCCTCTCCGCCTTCCTGTTATTATGCAGTGAGAGAGAAGCAACAGCTCTCACCTTTATCTCTGCTCTCTCTGTCTTTTAGCATGCTCCTTTTCAGCAAATGAGCACTGCAGGGCAACTGATGGGCTCTTTGTGCTGCTTCTCCCTCTCCCAGTCTAAGCCCTACTGTACAGGGGACTGAAAGCGGTGGACATCAAGTCAAATTAAGATATTCCCCACTCTATCACCAAATCTCTTGATGGCTTGTTTTTGTTATATAGATATGTCCATAGAAAAGTTATAGTTTTAACACTTTGGCATAGTGTGAAAGCAACATGGCATGAGCCAGAATTTATTTTTAAAGTGTTTGTAAACCCTCACCTTGTAAAAAGACATTCAGGTTAAAATAGAAATGAAAGGCAAAACGTGTATAAATATAAAAAAAAAATATATAAAGACCTTTTCCCCCCTTTTTTCTTATAAGTGATCACATACCCTCTGTTCTCAGCAGCACAGAGAGGTGAGGGAGGAGAAACAGTGGCACACTTTGCTTCCCAGTGATAGGCTGTACAGGGGGTCATGTTAACAGAAGGCTGATCATTGGAGGCAAGCACACTGAGTTTCCAGCATTGCTAGAGAACTGACTATTCTGTGCTCTCATGCCTAGTGTGGTCAGTTTTCATCAGGAAATCATAGGGACTGGCAGCAACATCAGGGATTTCACACAAAGGAAGCAATACAAAGAAAACAGGATACTTTTGCATGCAAGTACATGACACAGCAGGCACATATCATGAATATGAAATGTTTTTTCTTTAATTTGTAGATAATATATCGTAACAGGACATTGTTTTAAATCTTACCCCATATATTAACAGGAAGAAGATAAGACCATTCAAAATATCTGATAATCTTAGAAACAATAAAACCAGCAATTTCACCTGCAGCTATTATTATAACGCTCCCTTTCCTGCTATAAATATTTAATCGCCGTTCCATTTTTCTTACATGCAATTAATTATATGACATAAAAATTTATTTCTAAAATTAACAAAGCACAAATGAGTGCCTTAAGTATCTGGAGTTCCATCAGGAAAATTATTGTTGCACTTTTATATTCAGAGTATATTCCAATCTAACGTTTTTCTTCAAAAGTGAAGCTAAATTAGCTGCACTGGCAGTTTGTCACAGTAATTGCTAGATCTTTGTTCAGTAGATTCTACTAACTTGTTTATAATAACTGTTCTGCAAGATTGACCAGCAAAATAGCTAAGGGAGTTTGCCCTTTCTCTCTTTGCAATGGTGATGGCATCTTGGATGTGACTTCCACTAGGGATTCTGATAAGGAGTTTGCATGTTCTCCACTTGTGGGTACCCCCAAAAACGTACTGGTGGGTTAAAGAAGATCTATTTCCAAATTTAAAAGTTGCATGCATAGCCATATGTTTTTTTTTTGTTTTGGATATATTAAGAAAGAATTAGTGCCAATGTCAACTTTTATTGCTGAATGTGATATGTTTGAGGCACTGGAGCTTCTGTTATGTATGTCTTGTATGTATGTAATTGTAGAGATGCAATAAGAGCACCACACTAATATTCATTCAAAGGAAGTCTTTAATTAGTTTATATTTGAGTAAAGTTAAACATCCAACATGTTTTGGGGATTCTGGCACTCTCTCTTCATCAGGGCATGCATGCTATATAAACGTGAAGTGATTGGATTTAATAGAACACTGAATGAGGTTATAATAATGCCAACATTCATTAGGAGTAGTAGCTCTGAAATGAGTATCACTGCCTTACTTCAGTGAAATACAGTTGGAAGAGGGTATAGAAAATGTTTAGAGAAGCCATAAGCAGTCTGATGGGATCTGCCTGGGGGATGGTGTTTGGAGTATCTTGAGCTGCTGGTTATTAAACTATCTTGTATACATTTTATGCTATTGTGGCCAAGGGTCTGAGCATGCTGTGGCATCCCCTCTATGGATGGCAGGATTGAAATCCAGACCAGAACTGATTTGGATTCTTGCATGAATATTTTGCTCTTTATCTTTGAAGCTCTTTGCTTTTAATGTAGTGGAGGACTATACTGGAAATTTATTACACCTGTTGGACTACCACCGTCATGTCCTTCAGCTGCCTCCTGGATTTGAGAATTTCTGCCCCAGCAAACTGTATGGGGCAAACTGTACTGGGCTTTCCTATATGGACAGTGTTCACATGTGGTCCTGATGAAGAAGTTTGAAGCATCTGAAACACGTTGAGCTAACACGTGTATGTAAATTGAGATTTGTTAACTTCACTTTGCAAACACTGGATATAGTGCTATATAAGTTGTTGGCACTTCTGCCTAGCAGCACTAGGGTCATTGGTTGGAATCCCATGACACTACCTGCTTGGAGTTTGCATGTTCTCCCTGTGCCTGCATGGGTTTCCTCGGAGTACTCCTATTTCCTATCACATCCCAAAGATATGCTAGTAGGTTAACTGGCTCCTTTTTTAAAAAAATTGGTCCTAATATATGTATGTATGAATGTGTGTTAGGGACCTTAGATTGTACACTCCATGAGGGAGGGACTGCTGTGAATGTGTAATGAATATGTAAAGATCTGCGTAAATTGCCAGAGCTATGTTAGTACCAATAATAAATAAAATATACAATTTTTAATATTTGTATAATAAACTTTAGGATTTTCTGAATTTACTTTGTGGTACCATTTTCTAAATGCACAGAAAAAAATCCATTGCTACAAGATTTTTCAGCTTTACAGAAGTATCTGGAAACTGGAAGATATTGCTCTGAATTGTTTTAAATTAGTTCACATAATTCAGACAGTGTGCTACCTTCAATATCACCTTTTAGCCTTAGTTCTAGATTTTAGTACTCAAACCATCAAAGGATAAAAAGGGCAGAGCTTGTATAAATCATCATTTTGGTGTGTCTGGGGCAGAATGAGGTCTAGATACAGCCCTGGAATTTATGTTGATTTACTAATTTCAATACTTTTTGAGGCACTAACCTAGAACAATAGGCATGTAGGCAGGGCCCGGATCAGGGTACCCACTTGGAAGGGATTACACACATAGGCCTCAGGAAAGTGGAAACTTAATGTTTGTTATTCAGAGTTGAAACAGTCACAATGATTAAACAGTTAGCACCCTGTAGAACAAGGCTGTTCAGCTCTTAATATTAAATGACACTGTACCGTCACCAGAGGATGGCTCTGCTGGAGGGGTGGTGGTATGTTGAATAACCAA
This sequence comes from Staurois parvus, assembly GCF_062004578.1. NCBI lineage: Eukaryota > Metazoa > Chordata > Amphibia > Anura > Ranidae > Staurois > Staurois parvus. The sequence continues at coordinate 4,015,095 of NW_028317801.1, read as the reverse complement.
AATTGCACTAACCAACTGAAGGGAACACTTGGGTGGTTCTCCAGCACCAGACAGTATCCCTTACGCTGTCCCTACTCACCAGAAATATCAAGGATTAACCACTTACCATCCACCCTATAGCAGAACTACTGCTACAGGGCAGCATGGCTGCGCAAAATCACGTATGTGTACGTGATTTGCATTGCTGGGTAGGGAGCGCGTGTGCCGCCCTACCCATGCCGCTATTGGGCGCTGGGGATGTCATTCACTGGGTCCCGACCGGCACTCGGTGATCATCGGCAAAGCTGACAGGGGAGAGACCTGTGTGTAAACAACACAAGTCTCTCTCCTGTCAGCATGAACATGCTGCTTTGTATCTATATGCACAGCAGAGAGATACAAAGCAGTATGTCTCCCAAGTAAAACTGCACACAGTTAACCATTTGATCACCCCAGATGTTAACCCTTTCCTGCCCAGTGCCATTAGTACATTGTCAGTGCTTTTTATTAGCACTGATCACTGTATTATTGTCACTGGGTATGTCAGTGGCAATTAGTCAGTTCCTACCCAGTGTCCGAATGCCCGCTGCAGTCCTGCAGTCCCACTATATGTCACTGATTGCCGCCACTTGTATATAAAAAATAAAAATTCCAGTATATATACCGCCATTTGTAGACGCTAAAACTTTCACGTAAACCAATTATTATGCACTTATTGTGATTTTGTTTAGCAAAGACATGTAGCAGAATATATTTGGCCTAAATTTATGAAGAAATTTGATTTTTTACATTTTTTTATTGGATATGTTTTATAGCAAAAAGTCAAAATATTGTTTTTTTTTTCAAAATTGGAGTCTTTTTAAAACCACAGAGGTGATCAAATACCACCGAAAGAAAGCTCTGTTTGTGGGACAAAATTACATAAATTTAATTTATGTATAGTATTGCATGACAACGCAATTGTCAGTTAAAGTAATGCAGTGCCGTATCGCAAAAAAAGGCCTGGTCAGGAAGGGGGGTAAAACCTCTGGAGGGCATGTGGTTAAACTCTTCCAGGTGAAATGCCTCCCCCTAGGCTCCCATTAGTACTGGTCACATGAACTAAAGTCTATATCATTGCTTACATGATCTCTGTTGAAGAAGGGAATTAGAATTTAGATTGGCTGATTTTCCTTATCATAGTCTCAATTCACTTGGATTTGACTTCTGTTCTTTATTTTTTCTTTTGGTAATTTTCTCCTAATATTTTGAGTTCACAGACATAAGTAAGAAATAGGTGTGGAATTTTGGTTTGCATGAACTGGTTAATTAAGTGCTAAAAGCCTCATTTTTTAATTCATCATTATTTTCACATCATTCTTGTTTTAGCATCACTTTAAAAGGCTCCTTTTCAATCCCAAAAAAGGCCTAGAATTATTATGACCTGCACTGAGGAGAACTTAGAGCAGCTATTCACCAGCAAAGTTATTTTAGCCTTTCAGCTGATCTTTATCTCCCACAGTAACACTAATAACAGTTTTATATTACCATTCAGCAAAGGTCAACGCAATGGCTGAACAACACAGTTTTAGCAGAGTGGAGAAATAGAAACTTTCCATATACCCCAAAAAGGGGACCGTGGGAAGAAAAGGGCATTTTAATGTACCAAAACATAAATAAAAAAAAAACATAATCCACAAAAATAAATTTTTATTTCCACATTAAAATTAGTAAAACATAAAAACATGTATCATCAGCTGCAGTTTGGTAAAAAAACATGTGCATTTAAACACTCATAGTAGAGGATAGACGCGTTTCAATTGAAAAAAAAGCTTTCTCAGGATCCACTTTGCTGTTCACTCTTTAAAATCTTGCAGCCAACAGATGAATGCAATTAATTAAAGTCCCAAAATTATTCGATAAACAGCAGATGTACATATGTGCAATGACAACCATATAAGAGTCCACAGTGTCAATATGAAACATCAATTCCTAAATAGGATCCCAAAAATTATTCTTATTCTTCCAGACTACAAATGTAATGTTCCAAAGAATGTATAAAAAGGCAACATGGTAAGTTGAGCTGGGGCTGAACCCCACCTACGACAGAAACCATTCCTATAACAGATTGATGGAAGATGAACCATAGATGGACTCAAAAAGCCCAACATGGGAAGTGCATTCATAGACCGGCAAAACTTGTAACAACAAAGGGTCTGTACAATGGCAGCAAGCCATAATAACACCCCTCACCTATATTGCCATTTGAGTTTTACCGCAGTGACTGCAATGGAATGTTCCAATACATTAGTTACTAAAACGGTTGCACACAGAATCTGGTGCAGCTGTGAATGGTAGCCAATCAGCATCTGACTTCAGCTTGTTAACTTGAGCTTTGTCAAAAAAACCATGGAAGCTGATGGGTTTCTATGCAGAGTTGCACCAGATTTTGCACTCTCTAGCTTTAGTAAATAACCCCCATTGTGCATTGGCATGTCTGCTTGTGGTCCACCTCAAGTGTGCACATGAAAGGATGACAACACTACAGCTGAACTAAGTAAATGTTGTCACCCTAGGACAAGAAGTGTTTGAGGACACACTTTGTATAGTTAATTGAAAGCAAGGCATTACATTTTTGAAATGTTGAGAACTTATGCATCAACATGTTTGGATTTAGTTTTTGGATTTAGATACACCTTAATATGAACGTGCTACGTGGATATATGAAACCATATCTTGCTGACAAAACCCAGGATGGACAAGATAGGACAACTATCCAAAAGCTCACCATGAGTCGGCAAAAATTCAGTAGCACTGAAGACAGACAATAATCATTGTGCTAGTCAACTTTCCTGCAAGCTATATTGTACTGTACAGAACACACAAGAGGTCACAAGAAATAATCACAGTGCATTACAATAGTAACCCATGTAGGTTATGTTAGGAGACAGACCTCATGCAGGAAGGGTTATTAATCTGGAATATCAAATGAATGTCTGTATCATAAAATCTCTGGATGTTCAATTTTAATAATACGTAGATGACCTTTTTTACATTTAAATTGAAAATATCATTAAGAATTAAACCTTAAGAAATTGTTATATATATTAAAAAAAAACAGCTAATAATAAGGCCTTCCATGAAAAGTGTCTTATCATTGCATGTCGTCCCTCAGGCTCTCACAGCCCTGCAGCAATTGCCCGAGGCTCATAACATACCCTAAGTGCGCATTATGGAATGATATCCTTATTTGTTTAACCCTGTCTGGAAGTTACTGGAAATCGATCATTTTTGGGACTTTTAATGAGAATGTGAAGGATATTCTAATCCCTTCATACATACTACATCCACTGACTGCTGAAACACTCAGCGTTATTCTTAAAGATATACAGTATATCTATTTGTTTTATTCATCGGACAAGTGTACTGTTAACATATATATGGCACTTTACAGAGTATTTTGAACTAAAAACATCAGTGCCTAATTCCAGTGGTAAGGGCTGTTTTCACTTCATTGTTCTTTAGACTGAGCAGCGACATCTTCCCTGGAAAGAGATCTGATGTTATATATATATATATATATATATATATATATATATAAAAATATATATATGTGGCTTTTTTTCAGTGTGAACGTGGGGGGACGCATCTCCAGCACTTAATATATATAATCGCAAGGGGTGCTGGAGGGTTTATATCAGGGGGTTCATTGTTGCCTGGGAGGTCTATTGCTGCTGGTGGATCTATTGTTGCTGGGCGTGGGTCTTATGTTTTATGTTGCTGGGGGTGGGGGTCAGTCATTGCTGGGAGAGATCTACTGTTGAGGGAGGGGTCTATTGTTGCTGGATAATCTATTGATGCTGGCTATTGAAAGTTCATTGTTCCTGGGGTAGATTTATTGTTGCTACCTACAGGCGATCTATTTTGCTGCCTTTCTTGTTATCTGGCAAGAGCCAGGAGTCCATATCACACAGATTGCAGGTACCAGGTGTGCATATTGCAGAAAGTGCAAGGATCAGAAGTGGGTAATGCAGAAAGTTCAGAGTTCTGTAGTGCATACCACAGAGAGTGCAGGGCTCAGGAGTGCATAACACAGAGAGTGCAGGGGCCAGGATTTCATATCACATAGAGTGCAGACAACAGGAGAGCATATAGCACAGGTTCCTCCCAGTACAAATACCCTCATATCCCCCCAGGGGCGGACTGACCATTTGGAAACTCGGGCACTGCCCGAGGGCCCGGGGCCAGTAGGGGGCCCCATGAGATGCCCCTGGTACCTTTTTCATAGGCTTTTTTGAGTTTGGGCAAGGACACAGGGGCCCCATGATCCCCTATTGCCCGGGGGCCCCATGAGTTGTCAGTCTGCCCCTGTATCCCCCACAGTACAGATCTCCACCAACAGTCTCAATTCCCCCAGTACAAATCTTCCACCCCAAGTATTGAATTCCCCCCACCCAGACCACTGTCTCAGTACAGGCTACCAGCACAGACTTCTACCTCCCAGCCAAATCCCTCAGTACAGATATCTCCCCAGTACAGACCCCCCTCCATGCATAACACCTCAGTACAGACCCTCCAGTAAAGCCCCCTCCCAGCTTAACCCCTCAGTACAGACTCCCTCCATTCAAGTACAGTACAGAACCCCTTGTCAGTTTACCAACATTCAGTACAGATCTCCCATCACAACTTACTAGATTCAGCGCTAGCTCAAAGTAAGGGGAAGTATCCCCTCAGCTGTGTCATGTGACCAGAACAGATAATGCACCTCCCTTCTTGCCTTTGAAATGGGCAGAAGTGTTGATGCAGTGCAAATACCATAGGTAGTGTAGCGCCATACAACACAAGCAAAAAAATGGCAGCAGTGCCTGGTGCAACCGCACTCCCCCAAACATGCCCCTGCTGCAAACTGCACAGAAAGTTACAATCTTACTGAATTTCTGGAAGGTATTTTGTTCACTTATCGAACAGATATAACAAAACACTTTCAAAATATTGATATATTTAACAGACCAAAAAGAAGAATATAATAAAATGTCATTGTTAGGGTTTATCTACACTTGAGTTTTTTCTATATAAGGGCAATCCACATAGACCATTTATCCTCTGCTCTTTCATAAGATTTGTTTACTTTTCTACTAACTGATTTTTTTAATCTAATGAAAAGAATAATCATGGAAGAACAAGCAAATTAGCAGATGTATGAGAAAGATCATTTCTCTCTCCCTCATCTTGAGAGACATTGATAGGGCTGCCTTCTATGGGTAAAGGATGGAAGACCAGGAAAATAAAAACTAATTTAGAGACTAAGCAGATAAGAGATTCTTCACTTATCAGTTTCTTCTCCATCTCCCCATCACGGCGTGTGACCATTTCCAGAGACACCTCAGTGCTGGTGTCCCCAAGACAAATGGCGCAGATGAAAATACTTGCCAGACACCGGTTCCATTTAATGAAATAGATAAACCACAATACGTTATTACAAAACAAGGAACGGGAGCGTTTGGTATTGCAAAATATTGCTACAGCTTTTATTTACCCCACTCCAGTAAATCAATCCCAATGGAGGTTTGAGTTTATGAACTATTATTGTGTGATGCTAATTTACATATCAAGCCACTAGATGTATCCAGCTATGTCCCCTGGAAGGCTTAGCACTAGTACGGTTTCCTCTTCAGAATCAGATGTTGTCGTTTACATGAAATAAATTAGCTTGCTCTTCTCATCAAGATTCCCCCGTATTTATGCCTGCTTGATACAGGAAGGCAAGAAAGATGTTTTGCATGCAAATCTAATATGTCGGAGGAAAAAGACGGCTCTTCCCTACTTTGGTTAGCAATTGAAAATACACCCTGAAGCCACGCTACTATCAATTCTTTATGCCCCGTAATCAGTTTTTTAAACCATGTATAATAAATGAAAAAAAAAAAGTTTTATGAGATGTGCTTGCATGGTGATATCCAGAAAAACTATAGCACTAATGCTAGATATTAAATCCGAATGTATCGTTTAGTGGTAGGAGAGGGCTGTCCTGGGCTAGGTGATGGGATATATTAGCTGCAAGGTGTGCAATGACAGCAATTCTACATTTCACTGTTCTAAAGAGCGTTTGAAAGAGATAGGTTAAGCATGATCCTTTCTGTTATCCCTTAAAACAAAATACAAAATTCAGTCATAAATATGTAAAATGAAAAGCTGTTAACCTGTGTATGATACCCTATTTGAACAGAAAAATAGTGCTTTATAAATGTTTGGACCTGCAGCAAAAAATTAAGTCTGCCGCAGAAAGCATTTGCTTATGAGGATTCCAAATGGCCTAGTAGCCATAACACACATTGCAATTTCATTTTGCAGGAAAAAATTCCTTCCTCAACAATTACAAGCTTTCCTCTTGTCTGAGGGGAGCTAAATTGTTAATTACAAGATTTATTTACAGGTTGTGCTAGAGGCAGGTATCCAGTTATGAAACTATACACAATTTTATATTGCATTACCATGTATAGTTATCCCTTTTAAAGCTGAACTCCATGCAGATATGAAAGACACATAATAATGTAGTTAGGTATTTATGAATATATCACTAATGGTACATTTTAAATTAAATATAAAATCTCTGCTCTGCACCCAATGGTGTATTTAGGTTTTGTGCTGCCCTAGGCAACACAAAAATTGTCTGCCCCCACAGACACCAACCAACACAACCACCCCTTCCCCCGCCTGCGGAGAAAGCCTGACATTGACCAACTACACCCCTCCCCCCCACCCAGGAGAGCTCTCCACTATCCCCCCTTCCCCCCCACGATAGACAGACGCTCATCTTCACTACTCTGGACATGCCTGGGAACGAGAGTCATACACCATCAAGCAGCCCACAGCCTCTCTCGGATCACACCAAGTTCCCATGGTGCGCGTGTCCCTGTCTTCATCCCTTCTTTGGGGGGGAGGTGCTGCCCCCCTGAAAGATGCCGCCTTAGGCAAGTGCCTTGTTTGCCTTGTGGTAAATACACCCCTGTCTGCACCCCTACCAGCGCTCACTGGAGAGCTGGGCTGTGGAGGGGGTGGGGGGGGGCTGGCTCAAGCTCTTAGCAGATCACTGAGAGGCTGGATCAGGTGCTGGTCCAGGCTTCTGGGGGGGGGGGGGGGATCCTGACCATATGGTTGGGATCTTTTCAGTGACTGGACTGGACAATACCAGTGAAATTAGTGAATATTAGTGCTTTGTGTTCTGCAGGTGTTTCTGGATCCATTACATACTACATTCTGTACATTATATCCTCCTAATCTATACATTTTATATGGCAATAGTAATTATGTATATACTCCTGACCCCAGTGGTGATCATTGCCTCAAAAATTGTTGGTAAAATAGTTCCTGACTATGCTAATGAAGTTTTTTCTTTAAGGTTGGCTCATAGCAAGTGTCAGTTCCCTGTCTAAATTCTGTTTGCAGATGAGAATATATCAGAGTTTCAGCTTTCAAAAATGATTGTGCTGAAGTTTATATGTGTCTGTGAAATTCTTGTTTGTAGCACAGTAATTAAAGAGACCAGTCACCAGATTAAGGTTTATTATTTGATGCTTTCATTAAAACATGCTTTACAAATACATACAGTATGGGCTTTTTTTAAATTGGATGCATTTGCCTTTTTTAACCAGTTGCTGCCCGGCCTATAGCCAGATGGCAGCCGGGCGAACAGCTCATCCCTCCGGGTGGACGCCATAAGGCGTCCTTTCAGGCATGTGCATTGCGCCTACCCGCAGGGCTGTTCTGCGGCGCAATCTGTCACTGGCCGCGTACCTCGGACACGGCCGATGACAGATCTGTGTACCAGCCCCGTTTCCAGTACCATGTGACCTGCTGTGACCAATCACAGCAGGTCACATGACAGTTGCATACAATGGATGGCTTCCTTTCATGCCATCCATTGTATACAAGTGTGTCTAGCTGTGAATGGTCACAGCGATCACATGCACAAGCTGGGCCAATCACAGCCCAGCTGTGTCATGTGATTAGCCGTGGCCAAATCATAGCTAAGCACAAAAAAAAAAACCTGAATGAATCGATGTCATTCAGGCAGGGGCGGACTGACAACTCATGGGGCCCCCGGGCAATAGGGGATCATGGGGCCCCTGTGTCCTTGCCCACACTCAAAGCACACCCAAAAAAGCCTATAAAAAGGTACCAGGGGCATTTCATGGGGCCCCCTACTGACCCTGGGCCCTCGGGCAGTGCCCGAGTGCTCGAATGGTCAGTCCACCCCTGCATTCAGGTAAATGCTTGCTTATAGCAAAGTAATTCCTTGCTATAAGCAAATTGTGTAAAAAAAAAAATACTGATCACTTCCCCAAAATAGTACAATGTTACTATGGTAACATTATACTACTTTGGTCATAGCAAAATATGAAAAAAAAAAATGAAAAAAAGAGAAAAAATTTAATAAAAAATTAAAACTAATGTTAAAAATTTTTTAAAAAATGATAAATTTTTTTTTCATACTGTCACCAGTCAGTGTCCCTGATCACTGCCACACCAGTTATATGACGGTGCTGTACTGCACTGTTGACAGTATGTAAAAAAAAAATAGTGAAAATAATTTTTTCATTTTCTGAAATTTTTATGACAAAAATATTACAACTTCAAAAAACTCGCCATGCCTCTTTTGAAATACATCGGACTTTCTACTTTGCAAAAAGTGGTCATTTGAGGAATATCAGTACTGTTCTGACATTCTTGGACCTCAAGAAATTAGATTGGCTGTCAGTACTTCAGGATTGATCAATTTTCAGATATATCCCATAGTTTGTGAACTCTATAACTTACCTACAAACTAAATAATAAATACTAATTTGGGTTATTTTCACCAAAGACATGTAGCAGATCACATCTTGGCCTAAATTTATGAAGAACAATTATTTATTTGCAAACTTTTATAACAGAAACTAAGAAAAACTAGTTTTTTTTCAAACATTTTGGTCTTTTTTTGTTAATTTAGCAAAAATAAAAACCCCAGTGGTGATTAAATACCACCAAAAGAAAGCTCTAGTTGTGTGAAGTAAATGATAAAATTTTAGTTTTGGTACAATGTTGTATGACCGCGCAATTGTCATTCAAAATGTGAGAGCGCTGAAACCTGAAAAATGGCCTGGGCAGGAAGGGGGTAAAAGTGCCCGGTATGGAAGCGGTTAAGGCCTTCAAAATTATTAGGAATCCTTACACTTCTGGGAGGGTTGGATCCTAATATCTTCCTGGATATCTTATATCTATGTAACTGTCACACCACATACAAGGGATTTCAGCTTTCAGGCTCTGAAATGTCAGTTTTTGTGTAGGGAGCTGAAGTCACTATTGCAGATATGATTCAGCTACCTCTGCTTAAAAATACAACTCTTGGGAGACTCCCTGCAAAGTTGTCCACTGATAATAATATAGTAGATACCTCTTTAAAGCATATTTTGTGGGTATAAAGACTGTGAAATAAAAAGCATGTTTGAGCCACTCTTTTCTGATCCTCCCCTTCTTTCAGTGTCTCCTAAATATTTCCTGATAGAACAGAGGCTCAAGGGCAAGTTGCACATGCTCAGTTTGGTGTGTATGGATAGAGTTTTTTTTTTCTTGGGAGAGTGCATGTGATCAGCACAGGGCCAATCAGCACTGTCCAGACAGAGGTCATGTCTCCTACAGGAGAATGAAAACTCCTCCTACAAGCTGTAACCAGTGCTCAGCTGGACACTGATAGAAGTCTGCTATATACTGCTGATAAGAAAAGGTATTTAGCAGTGTATATTTACTATAATAATTGCACTTCCATGTCCTGTGTACTGTGGGAGACCAGATATAGTGAATGCAGGGTCCTGGGTTTAGTAACACTTTAAGTCCTTCCTACTGTTAGCTGGGTTTGGCCACACTTCCTCTTTGTCATGCCACACTACATGCACTGCAAGTTTCAGAACCCTAGCAATGCCTCTGGTATCCTTTCAATTTGCCCCTGGATGGTCGGCGCTATTATGAGAAAGCACAGCAGGAAGGTCCCACAACATCGCTGCACATTTCTGGGTTTTGAAACCCAACTGAAGGACTCTGAGCTGTGCAGTGATGCTGAGAAAAACTCAGTGACAGCTGGGATTGGGATCCCAGCTGCAGAATAAGACCAGGCAGGCACACCGGGAATGCAGTTTGGCGACTTTTCCCTGGGCACAGGGTGATTTTGTAGTAGTTATAAGCAGATTGGTTTGCACAGATTATTTTGATCTTGACTGGGTTGATCGGCAGCACCTGAATGTTTCCCATAGATCTTCAATCTACCATCACTAGCCTGCAAATGAACAGAGTCTGGTTAGGAGTCTTTTTTTACTGAGCGAGAGAGTGATCTGAGTACACTAGAAATAGATCCAAATAAGATCCTTTACCAATTCAGTACATACAATGTAAAGACTCTCATTGCAAATCATACAAGGCTTCTCAACCACTACCAGAATTATGAAGAACATTGTGGTCAGGGAGGGGACGCAAAGATATATGGGGTGGAACATAGATCTTTCAGAAAGTGTTGGAGGAGGAGGAATGTTGGGACTGTTTTCAGCATATCAGAAGCTTTAGAAAAAGGAAGGAGCAAAAGCTATTTTACTGCAAGTAGAACCCTAAGTTAGATCTCTGAATGGAGCTAACATGGCTGTTCATATATATATACATTTTAAATAATTGGAAATTATTTTCATTTTGGCACTGGGACCAAGTAGATACCAGGGACTGTAAGGGATTTCCGGCAAGACGAATCACGATCGGAAATGCGCATGCGCATAGGAATTACCGCAGGAGAATTGCCAGTTGTGCTCATGCGCGCAGAAATGCGCGATCGCTCACGTGCACAGATTGGCGCCAGATGGCCTATTTAAGGAATGTGTCTCTGCTCATGTTCAGTGCTGACTGGTCTTCAGCTCCCCCGTGTCCTTCTTGTTCCTGTGTGATTCTTTTGTTGCTGACCCGGCTTGTTCCTCACCTGACTCTGATTGCTCTCCTGATTGATACTGGTTCCTGACTTCAGCTCTGCTCCTGACCTTGGCTTTTCCTTCTTATTCTGTACCGTGCTGCCCGACTGTTGATGACCCTGGCTATTCCATGACACTGCTCCTGTCTCTTGTCCTCACTATCTGCCTTGCTCTGGTGCACGCCTGGCATTCTACAAAACCTGCTCTGCCTACTACTACTGTGCCAAAATCAGAGGATCATCAGCCTTCCAAGGTCATCATCTGCAAGAGCTGCAAACAACAACTACTGGTGCTCTTGTTCCCCTGGGTCCTAGACTCCCTCTGTTCCAACTCCAGCAGGGTCAGGGCTAGCGACACAAGTGAGGCTGACCTCGTCATTTCAGTCTCCCATCAGATACGTGACAGGGGCGGACTGACCAGCAATAGGAAATCATGGGGCCCCTGTGTCCTTGCCCAAACTCAAAAAAGCCTATGAAAAAGGTACCAGGGGCATCTCATGGGGCCCCCCTACTGGCCCTCGGGCAGTGCCTGAGTTTTCAAATGGTCAGTCCGCCCCTGGTAGATACATATTTAAAAAATGCTCTTGTTCCCTCAAATTGTAACATTGCAATTTTTGAAAAATGCTTAAAAAACATGTAATGTGTCAAGGCTATGTCTATCTTTGTCTATTATGCATTTCAAGTATTTATTATGCACCTGCTTTCATCTACATGTATCAATCTCTTTACCACCCCCATTTATATTGCCTGAAGATTAAAGGGCAAAGTATATTTCTGAGAGCCTTTAGACTGTGGGTTCTCTAATACACCATGTGTATTCAGGTATCAGTCAGTACAACTGTAATATAAAAGACGTATTAATAACCAGAGATGTATAAGACTATAAGTAGAATACCAACTGGTTCTTTGCGATTGGGAAGTTGGTCCAGATAAATATAAGACACTCTTAAATATCATGTTGGCCTAAAGTTAGAAATCATGAAAAAATCCAGGCAATGCAGCTCATGGTTTCAGGCACAGTGTAGGCATGAATGTGTTTTGGTTATAGTAAAGTACAGTTCTTGCTAATATAATGTAGGATACCACAACTGATTCTTCCCTAAACAGTGCAGAGGTTACCAATCACAACAGCAACAGTCCATTGGCTCTGGCTCCATTAAACAGTCTAGTGGATGTCTTTTTAAATTTTATTTGCTTGTAGAAATTGTAGACAGGAGAGGGGTTGGGGTGGTATGGGATACTTCAGAACTACAGATCTGTCCTTGCAACAGGAGGACATGCTCAGCTAGATGAAACTTCTCTGACCAGTTTTTAAGCCAGAAACAAAAGGGAAGACCAGTCTCAGGAATAGCTACATCTGGCACCCCAGAGCACACAATTACTAAATCTTGAGCTTGGGTCAGTACTCACAATAACCCAGGGCAACTGCACATCTCCCAGTTTTCACCAGGCATTCCTTACTGAGTTATCCAGACTGAATCCTCAGTTCCAGATGAAATTAAGAATAGGCTCCCCAGCCCTGCCACAACTGGGACCTCAATGACAATCAGCCGACTCTAACAGGACTGCCTCAAAGGGACAGTAGCCCCTGAGGCTGGGGACGCTTCCAGAAGATCTAGACCAAGGCTGCTCCAGGCCTCAGAATATTTACATTCCCCTCCAGCCACCTACTGGGCACACCTCCCCAGAGATTGGCTGAGGCACCATAAATATTTAGGCTTCTCATTTTTTTCCCCAACCCTCTATGTTCTGGAAGCCTCCAGAATGCAGGGTGAAATAATCTATCACATATGTGATAGCAGAGCCTGATAAGATGAGGAAGGCCTCTCTTACACTTCTGACAAAGGGCCCCTGATAGTGTAAACAGAAGGCACAGTAGTGCAGAGTGGCATGAGTATCTGTAAATCTTGCTAGCAGTAGGGCAGGCGTCCATGCTGGGTAGATGAAGTCATCAGGGGTCTTCAGTAAGGCATCAGACTGAAGTAGACTAGTGCTGGTGACAGCGGGCAGATGAGACGGTTGCTGTTAGGAGACTGTAGATCAGCAGGAACAGAGGGGTGGTAGGCAGGTAAATGTGACAGCAGGCAAAGTAGCAGAGCTAGGTAGGCTGGGTCATACACAGGTAGGATGGATCCGGGACAGGGGCACAGACAGAAGTGTGGTCGGCGTACAAACCGGGACTGGAATTGATCAGTGAAGCGGAAGCCAATGGAGCAGACAGAAGCAGGGGTCAGAGGAAAAGCCGAGGTCAGTGCAAGCAGAGTTCAGAGGGTAGTCAGGACAAGCTGGGTCAGCAACTGGAATCAGGATACAGGATCATGGGGTCACTGGATATGCAGGAGGCTGAAGACAAAGCAGCACTGGCACTGTTTAAATAGCCTGTCCGGTGCCAACATCTGCCATGAATGCATATGAGCACGCCGATGTGTACTTGTATGTGCGTGCACATGAGCAAATGCCCAATTTCAGCATGTGCGATAAGGAATATGTATTAGCCTGTGAAGGTGCACAGATGACCATCCAAAGAAGGCATATCATTTACTGTCATGCCCATCCTGACACAATTAAACCAGCACCCTGTGAAACCCAGAACAGCCCAAAGAAATCAATAATTGCTCCAATGACTAGCATCCTATACTAGGAGGGTACAACATTTAGTTTCCGTTACATACAGTGCAGCTAACTGAACATGGATGACTTCAGGAATAAATGGTCACTTCAGGAATGAACAGTCTTTTCATTGATTGGGACACAAAACACAGCTTGTAGACACGCTTGGGGGTCTCTTAATTGAACAACCTCTCAATTGTCCACCTCAGATTGCAGGATCCATTGGCAACAGACCATAGTTGAAACAGTACCAGCTCTCTTGCCATGGCTAACATGTATCCTCAGATGCTCAGTGCTAACCTTCATCTGTTCTACACAAAGGCTTCCGCCAACTGCCTGTCTGCAATAACACCTGTGTATTTATTACCTTAGGCCACAATCACATGGATGTGGGGACCTATAAGCGCCATTATGGGTAAACCCTGTAATCCAGCTATAATGGCAAACTAATTGTATTTGTATATAAATGTTGTGCTATTTGAACTGACAGACTGTGTGGGAGATTCCGTGTTGTATTAGCTGAGAAACATAGGCTTGTAAATTGGCCAGCACTGCAAATTGGCCAGCACTGCAAGTCATACAATATATATTGTCAATGTGACCTAAAAGTGAAGAGATTTGGTATGTGGACATGAAACAATTTACATCTGTGGAACGTCGGAACGAGAACTCATAATATTCTTAGAATATGACAACCAACACAGTAGTAAACTAAATTATTGTGTGTCTGGGTATACAGTATAAATGTAGACATGTTAAATGGCAGGCTGGGGTGAAAATTGCTGAATAAATGAGACAATAACATTCACTGACACTGCAAGAACAATATTTTTGCCACTGCTGCCTGAAAGTCATAGGATATACACATGGAATACAAAGCTGTATTATTTCAACCCCTGAATAAAGAGTACACCATATGGTCACTACTTGCTACTCAGGTCTCACAAAGGCAACAAAAATATGTATTCAGCCCATGAGGAATATCGTTACATGACAGACTCTTTTGAACAGAGAGCTGTTATCTCATATATACAACCACAGTAGACTAATCCTGAATTTCCTAACCCTGTACCCATAAATTCCAGTTTCAATCCCTTACTCTGACCCTTGGTTACCAGAGACTCTCACACTGCTATACATTTGATAGACATGTGTAACAATGGCAGAGACCACAAAACTGTGTTAGTAAATGGCAGTTAGCAAATGCAACAACCCTGTGCTACTAAGTAGCAGTTAACAAATGCCTTGACTTACTGTGATTGATTATGATGTAAACGTTATGGTACTTACTGAAAAGGAAGATTTACTGACAGCTAGTAGGAACCACCTACGACTAATAAACGTAATGTCTGTCATTAAGGTGAAGACTATGTTTATGACATAATAGCACTAAAAGCACAGCAGATACCAATGCATTGTGACTATAAAACATACGGGTCATTTACTACAACTGAGGCATGTAAAATCTGGTGCAGCTCTACATAGAAACCAATCAGCTTCCAGGTTTTATTGTCAAAGCTTAATTGAAAAAGCTGAAGTTAGAAGCTGATTGACTACCATACATAGCTGTACCAGATTCTGAGTGCTCCAGTTTTAGTAAACCCCCCCCTCAAAGTGGCATTAAACAGAATTGAGAACAACCGTCTGATTCCAAGCATTTATAAAATAGCAACTACTATGCTTCTGTCTTGTTCTTATACGGCTGCTCTTTGCAACAAGGGCATGCAAAATAAATTGGCCATAGGTAAAAAAAAAATGACATTGGTCCTTAGGTTCAGGGGCGGACTGACAACTCATGGGGCCCCCGGGCAATAGGGGATCATGGGGCCCCTGTGTCCTTGCCCAAACTCAAAAAAGCCTATGAAAAAGGTACCAGGGGCATCTCATGGGGCCCCCTACTGACCCCTGGCCCTCGGGCAGTGCCTGAGTTTCCAATTGGTCAGTCCGCCCCTGCAACTGCTAAAATTATTTGGAGATCCACCTCAACTGAATTGTGAAATCCCAGTTCCAGCATGAAGGAATTGGTTGATTCATGCTTTCTTCCTAACACAAGTTTAGTGTCTGTTAAATTGTCTTAGCTTTTGTATGTTTTATACTTTCTCCAAACTGTAAAGGGTACAATATGTTGTCACTATAAAAAAAAAAGAATAAGTACTGAAGTTGTCAGATACCTTCTACCACAAGCATTGTCAGCCATCGTATCACAATAAAATGATTGTACGAATGAGAATGTATGATTTTTACCAGTGCAGTTCAACCTGCAACGTATAACAAAAGCCTGCAGCAAAATGTTGGGAAACCAGAGAGGCTATCTGGGGCCACAAGGCGACGTGACAATATTTTTTCCTTTAAAAGGTGACAGCTGAAATTCACTCCTTACCCCACAGTAAAGATGGTGTTGTCTATTTCTACATCACATTCAAACTAATGCTGTATAAATATCAGTGTATTAGGATTTTTAATTAGTTAAGATAATCTTCTTTTCCCATTTGTCTGTGAATTTATAAATTTATATCATGAGATTTGCATGCTGCCCCAGTAATGTTGATAACGGATTTGAATCCAGTGATGCCATATTTTGTCTTATTGACTTTGAAGAATTAAAAAAGATGTTCAGCAAAGCCATACCATGCACAGCAGAAACAACAAGCTTACATAATAAATGTTAATGCTGCCTCTTTGGGGAAAACAAAAAAAGAGAAAAAAGAACATAAGAAAACTTCAGAAATCTATTCTTAACTGTAAAATTGTCCTGGCACTGTCAGACATTAAATTCTTTTTTAAAGGCTTTTTAAGGCTGGCTGTTTGTAATGACCCTAGGTTTGTTGGCTGTATGTAGGAAAACACACTTTTAGTAAATCAGCCTTTATGGTGATTGGAGTTCCTAGGCTCAGGTTAAAGATTGTGTCATTAACTCAGATGCTTAAGATAGAAAATAACATTTGAATCTGTTTTTCTAACATTTATTTTCTGACTCACATGAGCATACTCCTAGATTGTAAACTCTAACGAGCCGGGCCCTCTGTTTCCTCTTGTACCAAATTGTATTGTAACTGTAATGTCTACCTTCATTTTGTAAAGCTCTGCATAAACTGTTGGCACTATATAAATCCTGTATAATAATATTAATATTATTATTATTATTATATTATTATACAGGATTTATATAGTGTCAACAGTTTGCTTAGCGCTTTACAATATAACGGGAGACAATACAGCAACAATACAGTTCAATACAAGAGGGTTAGGAGGGCCCTGCTCCTTGGAGCTTACAATCTAAGAGGGAGGGGCTAGTGGTACAAAAGGTAGTAACTGTGGGGGATGGACTGGTAGAAGGAGTAGAAGATTCCTTTATTAGCTGAGGGCAGGATCGGCTTCCCTGAAGAGATAGGTTTTCAGAGATCGCCTAAAAGTGAGCAGAGTAGGCGATAGTCTGATAAATTGGGGTAGAGAGTTCCAGAGGATGGGGAGGCTCTGGAGAAGTCCTGGAGATGAGCATGGGAGGAGGAGACAAGGGAGCTAGAGAGCAGGAGGCCGTGCGAGGAGTGGAGTGTACGGTTTGGGTAATATTTGGAGATAAGATTGGTGATGTAATTTGGGGCAGAGTTATAAATGGCTTTATATGTTATTGTTAATGTTTTGAATTTTATCCGTTGGGCAATGGGAAGCCAGTGGAGGGATTGATAGAGAGGGGTGACAGATACAGAACGGGTAGTAAGGTGGATGAGTTTGGCAGCAGCATTCATGATAGACTGAAGAGGGGATAGCCTGCGATGAGGTAGGCCATTGAGGAGGGAGTTACAATAGTCAAGGCGAGAGGTAACCAGGGAGTGAATAAGTTGCTTAGTAGTATAATAATAATGCTCAGCCTGTGCAAAGCCCAATTTAAATATCATCATGTCGTAGACATATAAATGACATCTTCTTGCATAAATTGTGTCCACATTTTTAATGGCCACGTTGTGGGAATGTAAACATTAAAATCAGATTTAGTTATTAAGGAGGCAACATACTTCCTTTCAACTTTAGAGTTCACTTATTAAATCTCTGCAGAGAAACAACTCTTGTTTTACTTGGGTTGCAATGAGTGTTGTGACTCCCTTGTAAAATTAATGCACCATCTCTTTCTTCAGTTCTGCTGCTGGATTTCACCGCAATTGTAATTGTGTGGGATTTAATAAAATGTCTCAAACTCAAGTTGATAATTTCAGTTCAGTAATATCTGATTACCATAGTAGTTGTTAGAATAACAGAAATGTATATATAGCAATAAAAATGTTGTGCTAACCTTCTCCCACTCTAAAAATGAATGTTTTTTTGTCTGTGTCCCCACTGGAGATATTTCCTAGTTGTTCCTGCTCTGGGAAGAAGTGAAGGTAGACCTCCCTAATAAAGACACAGACAACAACAGAAACACAACAGAAGCTCTAACTCATCCTTGCTCTACCAAAAAGCCTCAGAGTATTGCACTTGTGATCATACAATCATGAGTGCAATGTCAGGCTCCTGCAGATTCTCAGCATAGTTGCCTGCCCATACCTTGTCCAGGCAGGCAGTTACCCAAGAACAGGAAGAATCAATGGACTACCACAGTTCTCACCAGTACCGTCATAGTTCATTCGGAATTACACGCCATCATCTGCAACAGCTGATAGTACTTGTTGGCATTCATTTACAAGAAACTGTGATTGAATGATAAGGCTGTGTGGTGGAGCCCCGCTTGGCTGTGCTGTTTTCAAATTATGATAGTGGGTCTGGGGGGAGCTGAGCAGGGAGGGGCCGCAGAAGCTGGAACATGTTACGTGCTTCACCCGGTGGGAAACGGGTGGAACATGTAAAATGTTCCAAAGGTGAATTTATCCTTTAATATGCTGTTCACCAGAAAGTAATAGCTCTCTGTTGCAAAGGCGCCTCTAACCACTGAAAAACAAGCAAATGGACATAAAAATGTCCATTTGTGACATTCACATTAACCACTTGCTCTCTAGAACATTTTCTCCCTTTAATGATCAAGCCATTTTTTGTTATTCGGCACTGCGCCATTTCAACTTATAATTGCGCTGTCGTGCAATGCTGTACCCAAACAAAGTTAATGTCCTTTTTTCACACAAATAGAGCTTTCTTTTGGTGGTATTTGATCACCACTGGGTTTTTTATTTTTTTGTTATATAAACTAAAAAAGACTGAAAATTAAAAAAACAAAAAGACAAAATATCCAATAAAGTCAAAGGTAGTCATAAATTTAGGCCAAAATGTATTCTGCTACATATCTTTGGTAAAAAAAATCCCAAAACGTGTATATCAATTTGTTTGTGTGAAAGTGATAGCATCTACAAACTATGGTATAAATATTGGAACTTATTCATCTTTTACTTTCTGACTGCCTATCACGTTTCTTGAGGCGCTAAAATGCCAGGGCAGTATAACCCTGCCCCCAAATGACTCCTTTTTGGAAAGTAGACACCCCAAGGAATTTGCTGAGAGCCATGTTAAGTTCATGGAAGATTTTATTTTTTGCCACACATTTTTGCAAAATTACAATTTTGTTTTTTACACAAAGTCGTCACTCAAATTATATATTGCTCACATATGCCATGGGTACATGTGGAATAACAGCCCAAAACACATTTTGCTACTTCTCCCAAGTATGGGAATGCCACATGTGAGAGACTTTTTGGCAACCTAGCTACATACAGGCCCCAAAAATCCAATGATCACCTCCAGGTTTTCAAAGGGTGTATTTCCTTATGTTACTTCCTCACTACCTATCACAGTTGCAGAGGGCCTAAAATGCCAGGATAGTATAAACACTCAAATATATAGATTTAATTGCCAATTAATTTCTTGGATGTTATTGGACAGTTGAACACCTTTGTCATTTCACAGCACCACCTCCCTTTACTGAACTCAAGCTGCCCTTTCAAAGCACTGATGGCCACTCTTGTTTTATGGGGCCCCTGTGCAGTAGCACATTACACAAAAGCATCCCTGACTATGCTAAGTCTCCTTATTTTGTCATGTGTTATCTGTTACTCCGAGGTGCATGAAAGCTGGAGGAAGGTAAAATATATGCCAGAACAATTCAGTGCCACATATGTACAGAAAATGCTATCCATGCACTTATTAAACATGTTTAATAAAATTCCCTTTTAAAGTAAGTTTTAATACAGTACTTTAGTCAATTTACTTTTGCTTTCCATCCCATCCTGCATGGACAGAAAATGCGCACCTCACAGGAAGAAGCACTCTCCTCCATTCTAGAACGAAATCTCTGGCATTCAGGGACTGCTAGAAAATTCCCGGTGCTCCCTCCACAGAACAGCACTGTCATGACCAGGTCACCCTACTGTCCTATTTAGAGGACAATGTGGGGGAAGAGAGACAACACTGCTGCCGGTTGGGAAAAGCTTTGGAGTGATGTCAACCTTCCAAAGCCAGTGATTCAGAAAGGGGGAAAACTGTCATGATCAACAGGTCAGCAGATGGGGATGAAAGGGAACAGAGCGCTGGAATTATGTGCAAATTCACATGGAGACATGTACTATTTACAGTGAAAAAACAGATTTTACCTGGACATGCACTTTAAGGCAGGGGAAGAGGGAAACTCTAAATTTGAGCTGCCTTAGACATAGCAATTCATGCCATGAAACTATTTTAGGGGGATTCAATTTTGAAATAAATCTATTCCAGTTATTGAGCCTAGAGTTCAGGCCAGTAACTGTGCTGGTGTTTTAAAACATCCCAACAATTACAATGATTATACTGTAAAGGAAACTGGAAGAGACATTCCACATTGCCCCAAATATACAATGTTTCCTCATGGGAAAACCCTGTCTCCAGTAATATAAATGTAAAACATTGCAATGATTATTTATTCAGATCAATATCAGATCGATAATTTCCTTTTTAAAAAAAGTTTAGATTAGAGTGTTCTAGGAAATCAGTGTTATGTGAAACAAACGTGATCGCCATTTCTGAAATAATGTATGAAAGAATGAAGAAGTCATAATAATTATCAGAGACAAATGCAATGCAGAGAAATATATAGTATGATACAAATGACAGAGCTAACAGCCAAAAAGTTAGTATTTGCCTTTGTAACATCAACAGTGCAATTAAAAGTTCAGTCTACTCTGGCTTCTTATATCTCCTATAGTCTCCCAATCAGTTCATGGCTCTGTTCCTGCCCATGAATGGTCCTAAGGGTAATGTGATGGCAAACCAGTCACTGAAGCAGACTTATGCTGGGCACACACACAGGAAGTTTTCTTCGTTTAACGCAGTGGGCCGAATGAAAAAAACATACAGATAGCCATACTTACACATATGATGTTAATGTGGCGATCTCCATGCAGGAGTTTCGCCCTCTGACAGGAGTTTCGCCCTCGTCCCCCGTGCCAGGACACACTGATCAGCACTTTCAGCCATTGGCTGCCAGCGATAATCGGATGCCAGTTGAATGCCAGTTTTCCAGCATGCTTGTTCAACAGAAGCCAGTCAAGAGACTGGCTTCTCAGACAAGGAGCTGTACAAATGGGCCTAAAGTCAGATGGTTCCTGCCAAACCAACCACTTTCAGCCCATTTTTAGCCCTTGTGTACCCAACTTTAGTCAGAAAGAGTTGCTTCTTCTCTATAGCATGACTTCACTAACTTACAAACCACCACATATAGATATCTATAGACATTGTCTATTATAAAATAGAGCCATGAGACAATGGGATTAATTTGCTCAAGTAACAGAAATTGTTCAGTTTGAAATTTACTGTAGATTACCATATAGCTTACTTTCTAGGTTAAAGCTGTATTCATTTCTATCGTGTTTTTTTTCATTTCTCCTCAACCTGATTGGGTACTTTGGGTACACAATTTTCGTTCTTTGGTAAATCAATCCGATCTTGTGCAGTCAAGCAGTTGACAAGCAAGCAACTGTCAGACCTCAGGTGACCTCTGACCCACTGCTTGCTAAAACAGTTCCTATATGTTTTCCCTTACATTTTTTTTTATATTTATTCCCTCTATTATTTACATTAGACTGATATATACATATAAATGTGTATATATATATATATATGTTTTCCTCACTTATGAGACCCTGTCCATTGGATGAAGAGGTGTGCGAACATCATCCACACTTGACCAGCATATCAAGAACATTGAGCTGTCTACTCAGTTTGACATTGAGACATGCTGAGCTGCAATCCACAACATGCAGTAGATAAGACTAGTCCTTTTTCAGCACATTTCATTTACTTTACGAAGCTAAGTGTGAAATGTAGCTAATACGTCTAGAAGGCCATTTTTTCATGAACGTTCTGTAGTAAGGAGAAGGTGAAAAAAAATTTGAATTTGTCCGTTGTCCTGCTTAGGTGTTTTCAATAAGCCAATATAAAAACTACCTCTTGTTACTCAACTTTTATATTGAAAATTGTAATATTTTTGTATTGTAATTTATACATTTTTTTATTGTAATTTGTAAGCTGTTGTATTGTAAATTGTAAGCAATTCTAATAGTATTTTGACAACTACCTATATATACATAATTATTTGTCAGAAGTGCTTGCTTTCCAAATTAATTTCTTTTGTACATTGTGTTATGGAGTTAAACAGTAATTCACATATATTTTATCCAACATAACAGTTTCCAGAACACATTCCTATCATAATTCACACATTGCTTCATGAAAATGATCAATCTTTTTATGCCATTCCCTCAAAACAACTGGCAATAATTAACATCATGAGAATATACAGCTTAAGGAAAATATCTATAACAATTTACACTGCTATACTTTTTTAATTAGTTACTGCGGAGTTATTTGCTATAAAAACTGTATAATTAAAATTTTTAAAAAAGACCACTTCTTCAGTAAAGAAAATGAGCATAAAATAATAGCTTTCTACACTAGTGTCCATCACAAAAGTGCTGTCAAAAGTAGACTGTTTCTATAGACACAGAAGAAAATAAATATTTTTATTAATTTTTAAAAGTAAATGATGCAGGAGACTTGTTACTCTGACAGAAAGCAGCAAGAGTTTTGTACCACAGCAGGCCTGCTGGAGAGAGGCAATGCAGCGAGAAAAGTTACAGCAAAGGTGAAGCTCGGGATCTAATGGAGCTTTAGCAGAGCTATGCTAGCATGGCATATTTTTGCAAGAAATTCACTGTTACATATTATATATATATATATATATATATATATATATATATATATATATATATATTTTTTTTTAGCTAAAGGTATTAATAATGTAAAACAATTAAAATATTACATTTAAAAAGGATATTTTTCCTTGGTGATTTCGCTACTATAACTTTCTTACTCTAAAAATCTGTTCTTGCAACTCTACACACAAATACATAATTTATAGCAATGGACTAAAGTTATAATAGAAGAAATGGCTTGAATTTAATGTGAAACTTCCATTTTTAATTTTATTTGATTTGACTAAGTATATATACTGCTATATACATATATATATATATATATATATATATCTATCTCAAATGCTCCTTTTTTGTTGAAGTGTAACACTTGACTTAGCACTGTGCTGGCTTCCACAGAGAATATCGGTAGCTTGCTTCATTGCCTGAGTGCAAAAGTTCGGGAAACTTTGATAAATCAGTGCTCCTGTTTGTGTAAAAATAACATTTTATCGATCTAAGTGAGAAGACTTGGAGTGTTTTTTTTCCTCTCACATGCATGAAAGGTTTTGCAATCCCTCAGAAGAAGGGATGTTTAACTTGTGCAAGGCCGACTAGGTTTTTAACAAAATGCACGGTTGGCTAGCTGTTTTCAATCACCCCCTTCCAGTCATAGAAATGGTTAAAAGGATTCTGGCAAATGGGGTGAGAAGAAGGAAGGGGCAACCAGAACCCCTCTTGGGATCCTCCAGACTCCTCATCCCTCAGGCCTGGCAGAATACTTTCTTATGGTCCTCATAGTCAAAAAAGCTCCAAGCTTTTCCTTCCTCTTTGCAAGTGCAGACAGTTAAAAAAAAGGTATTGGTTTCCTGTCAGCGGCCCTATGCACCATTTATTGAAATAATGACCCGAGGTGAATGTAAATAGTAATAAGTTATTATTTAACTGTGTATCTATGTGTGTTTGTTCTCTGGGCTAAGCCAGGCCAAAGCTTTTCAACCTCTGAGCACCAAAAAGCTGTTGAAAGCAAATTTCCTTTCAATACTTCAAATGTGCAGTATTCAAAGAATGACTTGGAGAACTTGGAGAAGATTCGCTACGAGGCAGTGTGGAAAGGTAAATAATCTGCTAAGGATGCTTGGTGGGCTTGTCGGCTTTTTACTTTTTTAATTTTTAGTTTTAAATCATTTAAATCATTTTAAATCATTTAAAGAGCAAAAGTAAAAACATAATTCTCTAATTTAAAAATCATTCATAGACATGCCGAAAAGGTTTCACATTTTTCTATTAATAAAGCTGACTATTTCTTTATCCCTATTCCTAATTATAATCACTGTGACAAAGATAACAACCTTTACATGTCTGGCCAACATAAAGGAACGCAGCAGAACTAACTGAAATTAAGAGGCCTACTTCCACACAAAGCTATTTTTAGAAATCCTTTTTAGCACAGCCATGTAAAACCATTCTAAAAGACCTAAAATCATTACAGATGCTTCTTAATATTGCATCACCACATTTAGAAAAATGTTCAAGCTGACAAACTGGTTGGCAGTCAAAGGCTTCTGCAATATTATTTCTATTTATTCAATATCATGTATATATGGTATATCTTTATATTATAAAGCTCCAACATATTTTGTAGTGTAAAAAGGGGACATATATGTATTGTCAACCCCACAGAACAAAGAGTGTACAGAACAGGAAACAATAACAAGAAATTTTAGGAAAAAATTTAAATACCCAAGGTTAGAAAGATTTCAGCCCACATTTGTATCTCATACTTATACTGGCACATGTAAGACAGCTCATGGTCATGGACTAGTAGACATGTCTTAAGATATAGCTTTAGTATCAGTGATCGGATATTACATATATAATGCAGTAGCCTTTCAAGTGCTAATCACTAGAAGTGCCAAATCTAAAAGTGTTTCTGGCCTCATAAATAATATCACACTCATTTTCACTTTCATTCAATTTTTGAAGTAACTAAGCGTTCAACACACAGCTTCATATATAAAGACAAAAACACTTTCATATCAATATCCAAATAAATATGTAAGTGTTGTAATCTTAGCATTCTTCAGTGCATAAGCCAGTCTTTTTTCTTTTAAATATAAGGTGCTCACTCCATTTTCTCCCCAGTGAGATTCCACCAATGATCAGATGAGAACTCACTCAATATTTGACCTCTCAGACAGCGTAGGTCATATGAGTAGAAATAAAAGTAGTAGATATCCTTTCCACATCTATCTTCCTGGATAAATAATATAAATATACTCTCAGATGTACATTCATAGGCAAAGAAAACAGACCCACGTAGCAAAAAAACATTTAATACAAAAAAGCAGTCTCACATTTGACAACGTACAGACTATACTGCAAATATCCTATTTCTAGGGTTAATGATGACCCACATGCAACAATGTAGGTCAAATACTGCAATGACCTCTAGCAGCACAAAGGTGCACCTCCTTTTAGCATGTTCCAAAATCATACGTTTTAGTACTTTGGGATATAGTAGGCTACAGGCTTATCATATACTGTACAGCTATGGGCAGTTCTTTGGCTTAGTGAGGCCTTACAGGTTCTGAGTTTAATTTCCAATGGGGATATGATCTACATGAAGTTTCAATATATTTCTTCAGAGTGCTTAATTTGTCTTCCAGCATAGAACATATCAGTTATGTAAATTGCTCTGTCTTTGATTTTAGATTAGATTGTGAGATCCTTCAAAGGATAGACTGGTATGAATTTCATTGAGCTTTGCAGAATATATTGGTGCTACACCCATGAATTACATAAATTGCCCAGTAAAATAATTTATCTTGTGCTGAGTATTAAGGTGAAGAGTTTTAAACATACTTGTTTAGTTTGATATGTCTTAGTTTGTTCCTTGTGTGTTAAAAGAGAAGTGTGGGACTTAAAAATCACAAACATATACTCACCTAGGTGGATGCAACATTGCTCCGATGCTGTGTCTGTCCGCCACCACATCTTAGACCAAGAACTGAGAGATCATAGACTGCTGACCGCTCAGTTCTTGGTTTTCAGTGAGCAGAGAGCTAGTGACTGTAAGTCACCGGCTCTGTGCTCTGCCCCTCCAGGGCTCACTGGAATTCCGGGCTGGGGAGGGGGCAGGAGCGGCTGGCTCAGGCTTTCAGCAGCACTCAGGCATCTGAGTGGATCCCCACATTAAAGTTGTGATACCTCCAGAGTCTGAACCGCATCAATGATGTCAGCCATCAGCAGACTTTAGCCTGCTGTTGGCTGAATCTGGGTCACATAAATGCAGAACTAAGTGCACTCCTGTGACCCATAGGAGAAGTAGGGCCAAAAAGAGCTTTAGCCCTACTTCTCCATTAAAATTTTAAAAAACGGACATTGTAATATGTAATTATATATGTATATGAAGGCAGCCATATTGACTAGCTATACTATATATGCAAGTTCCGCTTCTGACTTCACAAGGTTTTGAGTTACTGCTCCTTGTCACAATGAAAATGTATTATGGTTGATATACTAAAGCAGTAAAGAAAGGAAAAGAAAATAAGGTGTTCCCTTTAAACATCCAATCATGGAATCAGGAAAATAAAAATAAATAGGATTTTTTCTTGCATGAGTTTGGATGATTGATATGAACACAGCTTTATCTTCTCCACTAAATTAAGTAAATGTTCACTTTAGTTAGCGAACAGCCTTTACTTCTGTTACTAAACCAACTCAAGCCAAATTAGTGACAACCAGTCATGTTCTACATGGCTAATAGCTTATAGCGAGCCAATACAGATTTTCAGATAATTTTGGAAGATTAAAACTTTCTTTTCCACATTTTTATTCACATTTTTATTTTCATATTTTTTTTATAATAGTCTACTTGATGCTTGTTTGTACTTCTATCCATAGGGAATGATTTTATTTATTTCTGACATGATCTTGTTAAAACTGAAATGAAAGCGTTTGCATGTATTTTAATATGATGAATTTATAAATGGAAGCACTCACGAACATAATGTTTTTAGCTCAATATTCATGGTCTATTTATAGGAAGGAGATGTGCCAGTCACACATAAAACATATTTCCCTGTAGCATTTTGGCTACCATAGGTGATTAGGTCTATTTTTCAATAGTACATGAAATACAGCTGAGGACAAGCACCCTCTGCATTATGAATACAGAAAGGAGAAGATATTTCTGTATAAATATTGAAGGGATATATTTATACAGGGTCTAATGTAAGATTCCCCCAAGTCCCCTGCACCAACGCCAAAGATTCATTCACTTTACAAAGCACATTCCCTAAAATAATTTTCCAACACATTTACTGTGTGTTTTAAAAATAACTTGCTAGTATTTGGATTTGTCCATCTCATGCAAAAATGCTTCATTTCATTGTATTTATTAAGCCAAAAATGTTAAGTTTGCCACACAGATTCTCTCACTGACTTTTGCCAGTCTGCAATGCCAAATCCAATGATTTTTAACTTATTTGGATGTCTCTATAACTTATTTGGAGATCTAGATAGATGGATAGATATATATATAGATATATAAAACATACTGTCACCAGAGCAAGTGCAGTGTCACAATGGTACTGCTGTGCCAGTGATCATGTACAATGGTTGGCTGGTCTGATATCACTGTATGTCATTGCAGTCATCCATTGTCTCTGATCACTGCCACAGTGGTACAATGTCACCAGACCTATGCTGCCAATCACAATTAGTGTCCCTAATCACCGCCGTCCTCTCACAGTGCCCTAATAACTGCCCCACTACTCGCAGTGTCACTGATCACTGCCACACCAGTCATATTGTTCCTTGATCACTGCCACACCAGTCATATTGTCCCTAATCACCACCACACCAGTTACAGTATTCCTGATCATCGATACACAAGTTACACTGTTCCTGATCACCACCACACCAGTCACATTGTCCCTGATCACCTCCATACCAGTCATATTGTCCCTGATCACCACCACACCAGCTACAGAGTCTCTGATCACCACCACACCAGTCCCAGTGTCACCAGACCAGTGTATGCTAGCAACAGTGTTCTTTATCACAGCCACACCAGTCGCAGTGTCACCACACCAGTATAAGACAGCTACAGTGTCCCTGATTGTTGCCACAGCAGTACCAGTGTCACCAGACCAGTGTAAGTTAGCAGTAGTGTTCCTGATTGCTGCCACACTAGTCCCCAGTGTCACCAGACCTGTGTCTGCAACAGTGTTCCTGATCGCTACCACACTAGTGCAGTATTGCCTCTGCCTGCTGCCTGTTCTAACCCTGGCATATTTATTGACCACGTTTTTGCCTGTTGCTTGGACTGATCCTTTGCCTATTTGCTGAGCATGTCTCAGTCTGTAGCTTGAACTGACCCATCTGCACGTCCAACTGACTATATAGCTGCAAAACACCAGTCCCAGCTACCCTCTGCAGTCAAATACATTCCTGGAACCACAGGAGCTCTTTTGTTCCTCCTTTTTTCTTAGCCTCCCTTACCTACTGGCCAGGAAACATGGCATTCCTTGGGGACAGCCATGTACTAGTAAGCTTGCTTGGCTGGGAACTGAAACTGCTATAGGTGATAATACACTAAGGAATATTCCCTGACCACTCATATAGATGTGAACATTACAGTACATTGGTTTTGATACAATTGGCTGATTTGTGTGATACACAAGATATCATGTCCGGTATATAATAAGTCCAAAAAAGGACATAGTCTCATACACATGGTATTGCCATAATCAGGAGGAGTAGTAGAATGTGTTTGAGTTGTAGTTCTAAATATGCCCATGATGTGTGTGAGAATTATCAAATTATATTGAAAACCTTGTGTAATAAAATGCATTTTCATTTTCTTTTTGCATTTTACAATAACTTGTGGCAAAAACAAAGTCTTCAAAAAATTCTGACTCTTGGGGTGTTTGCTTTTTAAAAAATGTGGTCATTTTGTGGGTGTTTCAACTGCCCAGGTGCCCCAGGGTCTTCAAAATTGTAGTAGTCAGAAAACTAGATGCGTCATTTATGCCCCTAGAATGCCTAAAGGTGCTCTTTGGAGTTTGGGCTTCTCTATGTGGCTAAGCTGTGAAAAAGTCTCACACATGTGGTATTACTATACTCAGGAGGAGTAGAAGAATTTGTTTGGGGTGTAACTATAAGCATGTGCCTAAGCTGTGTGTGAGAAATAACTTAAAATTACAACTTTGTAAAAAAAAAAAATATATCATTTCTTCATTTTTAAAACAAAAAAAAGACAAAATAATTACAGCTTCACAAATCTCACCATGCCTTTTACTGAATACCTTGGACTGTCTTGTTTCCAAAAAGGGGTCATTTGGGGGATATTTGTACTGTCCAGGGATTTTAGGGTCTCGAGAATTTAGATAGGCAGTCCGTACATCATTACCGGTCAATTTTCAAATATGAATACCATAGTTTGTAGACAAAGAAAAATTTTTTTTTTTTCAAACTGTTCAGTATTATTTCATTTATACAGAAAAAATATAAAACCCAGTGGTGATTAATTACCACAAAAAAGAAAACTCATTCAAGGTGTGACAGCGCTGAAAGCTGAAAAATGGCTCAGGCAGGAAGGGGGTGAAAGTGTCCAATCTTGAGGTTGTTAAAAAAGTATCATTTAACCAGGGGCGGACTGACAACTCATGGGGCCCCCAGGCAATAGGGGATCATGGGGCCCCTGTGTCCTTGCCCACACTCAAAGCACACCCAAAAAAGCCTATAAAAAGTACCAGGGGCATTTCACGGGTCCTCCTACTGACCCCGGGCCCTCGGCCAGTGACCGAGTGTTCGAATGGTCAGTCCGCCCCTGCATTTAACTATTAAAAGTGTTTTACTTCACTAAATAGTTTATCCAACCTCTAAAACATTGTATTTTCTATTTGGAAAAGCCAGTTTAAGCCCAGGTTCACACTGATGCCTTGTGGCGCATCGCATGTGATTGGCAAAGGAACTGCACCGCATACTTGTGCAAATCACATGCGATTTCTGTGCGATGCAATTTGAGCCATACATTTTGTATAGCTCAGATCGCACCACATCTGCACCAAAATAGTGCAGGACCCTTTTTTTTTGTCCACACCAGAAATGGATCACATGGGTATTCACACCCATGTGATCTGATTCTGCACATCGCACTGCGTTTTACAAACTGATTTTGAGGTGTTTTTAACTTAACATACACACCCGCAGCAGTTCGCATGAATGGAGTGCGATCATTATGTGGTGCAGAAATCTCACAGAAGCTGGTGCAAATTCCATGCCGCATCAGTGTGCACCGGGGCTAAAAGAAAAGAAGTGGGTAAAAATATATATTTGTGGATTTAGCCAATAGTTTTTTGCATGGTCTGCATAAGCGGTCATGTGGCAGTGGGGTTTCCTTTGCCTATATACTTTGTACTATAATGGGTCCCTCTTTCCTACCTCAAAAAATTGGGAGGTTTGTAAAAATGTTAATTATAGTAATACGTTGGAGGAATTTGGGACCTACAGTGGGGATCGAAAGTTTGGGCACCCCAGCTAAAAATTTGTATTAATGTGCATAAAGAAGCCAAGGAAAGATGGAAAAATCTCCAAAAGGCATCAAGTTACAGATTAGACATTCTTATAATATGTCAACAAAAGTTAGATTTTATTTCCATCATTTACACTTTCAAAATAACAGAAAACAAAAAAATGGCGTCTGCAAAAGTTTGGGCACCCTGCAGAATTTATAGCATGCACTGCCCCCTTTGCAATGCTGAGACCTGCCAGTGTCATGGATTGTTCTCAATCATCGTCTGGGAAGACCAGGTGATGTAAATCTCAAAGGTTTTAAATGCCCAGACTCATCTGACCTTGCCCCAACAATCAGCACCATGGGTTCTTCTAAGCAGTTGTCTAGAAAACTGAAACTGAAAATAGTTGACGCTCACAAAGCTGGAGAAGGCTATAAGAAGATAGCAAAGCGTTTTCAGATGTCAATATCCTCTGTTCGGAATGTAATTAAGAAATGGCAGTCATCGGGAACAGTGGAAGTTAAAGCAAGATCTGGAAGACCAAGAAAAATATCAGACAGAACAGCTCACAGGATTGTGAGAAAAACAATTCAAAACCCACGTTTGACTGCACGATCCCTCCAGAAAGATCTGGCAGACACTGGAGTTGTGGTACACTATTCCACTATAAAGAGATACTTGTACAAATATGGTCTTCATGGAAGAGTTATCAGAAGAAAACCTCTTCTATGTCCTCACCACAAAAATCATCGTTTGAACTTTGCAAAAGAACATATAGACAAGCCTGATGCATTTTGGAAACAAGTTCTGTGGACGGATGAGGTTAAAATTTAACTTTTTGGCCAGAATGAGCAAAGGTACGTTTGGAGAAGAAGGGGCACAGAATTTAATGAAAAGAACCTCTGTCCAACTGTTAAGCATGGGGTTGGATCAATCATGCTTTGGGGTTGTGTTGCAGCCAGTGGCACAGGGAACATCTCACGAGTAGAAGGAAAAATGGATTCAATAAAATTTCAGCAAATTTTGGATGGTAACTTGATGCCATCTGTGAAAAAGCTGAAGTTAAAGAGAGGATGGCTTCTACAAATGGATAATGATCCTAAACACACCTCGAAATCCACGGGGGATTACATCAAGAGGCGTAAACTGAAGGTTTTGCCATGGCCTTCACAATCTCCTGACCTCAACATAATTGAAACTCTATGGATAGAACTTAAAAGAGCAGTGCGTGACAGACAGCCCAGAGATCTCAAAGAACTGGAAGACTTTTGTAAGGAAGAATGGGCAAAGATACCTCAAACAAGAATTGAAAGACTCTTGTCTGGCTACAAAAAGCGTTTACAAGCTGTGATACTTGCCAAAGGGGGCAGTACAAGATATTAACTCTGCAGGGTGCCCAAACTTTTGTAGACGCCATTTTTTTGTTTTCTGTTATTTTGAAAGTGTAAATGATGGAAATAAAATCTAACTTTTGTTGACATATTATAAGAATGTCTAATCTGTAATTTGATGCCTTTTGGAGATTTTTCCATCTTTCCTTGGCTTCTTTATGCACATTAATACAAATTTTTAGCTGGGTGCCCAAATTTTCGATCCCCACTGTACTGTGGGACTGATGTTCATTCTTAACCACCCCCACTGGCCTGTAGGGGAGCAGTATTTCAGAACAGAGGTTTATTAATGTTTCTTTTGTTTATGTTGGTGCTCGCGTTTTGCGTACCTGTAATGCCTTTGCTCCTACCGATCAGAGAAGCTCTGTGCCTTGTGATCACTGAGATGGCAAATCACAACAATCACAAATGTAAACAGTACTACTGTTTATATTTGAGAGTCCACCTCTTCTTCTCACAATGGAGGAAGGGCAGAACACAGGATTTAATGAATGAAGCCACTCATTAAATCATCCAAGATGCAGAAGAAAGTTGTGATGCAAAGTGACTTGGGGGGATAAAATGCCATTGACCACCAATGCTGTGGGACTATTGGGGGTGGAGGGAAGGATTTATTGTGCCAATAACCACCAATGATGTAATTTTTTTTGGGGGGTGTTAAGATGCTACTCGCCACCAGTGATTAAGGGACTGTCTGGGGGGGGGTCAAAATGCCACTGACCACCAATGATCATGGGATTGTTTTTTGCATGGGGTAAATGTTTTGGGTTTATCTATGAGATCTAGCATTTCCATGCAATTAAATTTTATTCTCCAGAGCATTTTAGTCCACTAATAATGGAAGGCTTGTACTTAGCTTCCATGGGTGACTTTTAGGGGTTAAGCACGCCTTAGGCCTGTTGCACATTGGATGTAATAACTAGAGATGAGCGAATCGAAGTAGCCGAAGTGGAATTCGAGTCGAATATCGGAAAAATTTCGATTCGCGCCGAATCCGAAAAATAGCCTAATTCGGACGCGCGAATCGAAATTTTTCCGAAAATGGCGGCTGACATGTGCGGCGACGGAGCGGGGATGTCTGGGAAGGCGCGCAGACAAGGCGCGCTGACCCATAATGCATTCCTCAACGACATGTGATCGCATCAGCCAATCAGCAGCCAGCCAGCTAGCACTGTGTAATGGTCGAGCTATAAATAGCGGCCATTTTGGAATTCTTCATTTGCCTGCAGTCATTGAACAGAGGCAGACCGCTCTGTATTAGGGACAGGAACAGAGTTAGGGCCACAGAAACGATACTTGGGGACAGAGAAACGATACTTAGGGACAGAGAACTATTACTCAGGGACACAGATTTGTTAATTAGGGCCACAGAATCGTTACTTAGGGACAAAGAAACGCTAGTTAGGGACACAGAATTCATACTCAGGGACAGACAGAATTGTTACTGAGTGCCAGAGAATTGTTACTTAGGGCCACAGAAACGTTATTAGGGCCACAGAATTGTTACTCAGGGACAGACAGAATTGTTACTGAGTGCCAGAGAATTGTTACTTAGGGCCACAGAAACGTTATTAGGGCCACAGAATAGTTACTCAGGGACAGACAGAATTGTTACTGAGTGCCAGATAATTGTTACTTAGGGCCACAGAAACGTTATTAGGGCCACAGAATTGTTACTCAGGGACAGACAGAATTGTTACTGAGTGCCAGAGAATTGTTACTTAGGGCCACAGAAACTTTAGTTAGGGCCACAGAATTGTTACTCAGGGACAGACACAGAATTGTTACTGAGGGCCACAGAACTGTTACTTAGGGCCACAGAATTGTTACTCGCACAGACACAGAATTGTTACTCGCACAGACACAGAATTGTTACTGAGGGCCACAGAACTGTTACTTAGGGCCACAGAATTGTTACTCGCACAGACACAGAATTGTTACACAGGGACACAGAACTGTTACTGAGGGCCACAGAACCGTTACTTAGGGCCACAGAATTGTTACTCGCACAGACACAGAATTGTTACTCGCACAGACACAGAATTGTTACTCGCACAGACACAGAATTGTTACTGAGGGCCACAGAACTGTTACTTGGGGCCACAGAAACGTTAATCAGGGACACAGAATTGTTACTGAGGGCCACAGAACTGTTACTTAGGGCCACAGAATTGTTACTCGCACAGACACAGAATTGTTACTCGCACAGACACAGAATTGTTACTGAGGGCCACAGAACTGTTACTTAGGGCCACAGAATTGTTACTCGCACAGACACAGAATTGTTACACAGGGACACAGAACTGTTACTGAGGGCCACAGAACCGTTACTTAGGGCCACAGAATTGTTACTCGCACAGACACAGAATTGTTACTCGCACAGACACAGAATTGTTACTCGCACAGACACAGAATTGTTACTCAGGGACACAGAACTGTTACTGAGGGCCACAGAACTGTTACTTAGGGCCACAGAATTATTACTCGCACAGACACAGAATTGTTACTCAGGGACACAGAACTGTTACTGAGGGCCACAGAATTGTTACTCGCACAGACACAGAATTGTTACACAGGGACACAGAATTGTTACTGAGGGCCACAGAACCGTTACTTAGGGCCACAGAATTGTTACTCAGGGACACAGAATTGTTACTGAGGGCCACAGAACTGTTACTTAGGGCCACAGAATTGTTACTAGCACAGACACAGAATTGTTACTCAGGGACACAGAACTGTTACTGAGGGCCACAGAACTGTTACTTAGGGCCACAGAATTGTTACTTGCACAGACACAGAATTGTTACTCAGGGACACAGAACTGTTACTGAGGGCCACAGAACTGTTACTTAGGGCCACAGAATTGTTACTCGCACAGACACAGAATTGTTACACAGGGACACAGAATTGTTACTGAGGGCCACAGAACCGTTACTTAGGGACACATAATTGTTACTGAGGGCCACAGAACTGTTACTTAGGGCCACAGAATTGTTACTCGCACAGACACAGAATTGTTACTCAGGGACACAGAACTGTTACTGAGGGCCACAGAACCGTTACTTAGGGCCACAGAATTGTTACTCAGGGACACAGAATCGTTTAATTAAAGAGTATGTCAGACAACATGCAGAGGAGTGGCAGAGGAGGCAATGTTTTAGGAGCGAGCAGACGTGGCAGCAGAGGAAGGGGTCGAGGCAGCACTATTCGCAGCCAGAGGCTAGTGCTCCCGGTGTCATCCAGTACAGTGAGGAAGAGCTAACAGAGAGCGGTCAGGAACGGGGGGAGACATCCGCCTCTTCAGCAGCCAGGCGAAGAAGTAGTGGCGAGGAGAGTGGCTCGGTAGCCGGTGTAGAGACAGGTCTGTGTCCTGACCCACACGCAGCCGAGGGGGCTAGTAGTGAGGCGGAGACCCTAATTGATGATGATGTGGCCGATCGCACTTGGCAGCCTCGTCGTCATCAGTCTATTGCTTCCGCATCATCAGTAGAAGAGGGTGGCAGCTTGGCAGCGAGCAAAACAGTCGGTGGGTTGTCTCCATCGCCACACTCTGCCATGTGCCACTTTCAGGTCTCCTCACACACTGCTGGTGTGTTGAATTTTTTGACATAGGGTGCTGGCAGATTACGGGCCTCCCATAGCTGCTGCCAGGCCCCTAATCTGCCATGGGCCCCTATACCGCCTCCTCATGCTGCTGCCAGGTCCACAGTCTCTCATGCCATGTGCCACTTTCAGGTCTCCTCACACTGCTGGTGTGTTGAATTTTTTGACATAGGGTGCTGGCAGATTACGGGCCTCCCATAGCTGCTGCCAGGCCCCTAATCTGCCATGGGCCCCTATATACCGCCTCCTCATGCTGCTGCCAAGTCCAAAGTCTCTCATGGGTCCCTGTACGGCCTCCCATTGCTGCTGTCTCCATCGCCACACTCTGCCATGTGCCACTTTCAGGTCTCCTCACACACTGCTGGTGTGTTGAATTTTTTGACATAGGGTGCTGGCAGATTACGGGCCTCCCATAGCTGCTGCCAGGCCCCTAATCTGCCATGGGCCCCTATACCGCCTCCTCATGCTGCTGCCAGGTCCACAGTCTCTCATGCCATGTGCCACTTTCAGGTCTCCTCACACTGCTGGTGTGTTGAATTTTTTGACATAGGGTGCTGGCAGATTACGGGCCTCCCATAGCTGCTGCCAGGCCCCTAATCTGCCATGGGCCCCTATATACCGCCTCCTCATGCTGCTGCCAGGTCCAGAGTCTCTCATGGGTCCCTGTACGGCCTCCCATTGCTGCTGTCTCCATCGCCACACTCTGCCATGTGCCACTTTCAGGTCTCCTCACACACTGCTGGTGTGTTGAATTTTTTGACATAGGGTGCTGGCAGATTACGGGCCTCCCATAGCTGCTGCCAGGCCCCTAATCTGCCATGGGCCCCTATACCGCCTCCTCATGCTGCTGCCAGGTCCACAGTCTCTCATGCCATGTGCCACTTTCAGGTCTCCTCACACTGCTGGTGTGTTGAATTTTTTGACATAGGGTGCTGGCAGATTACGGGCCTCCTATAGCTGCTGCCAGGCCCCTAATCTGCCATGGGCCCCTATACCGCCTCCTCATGCTGCTGCCAGGTCCAGGCGAACGTAGTCACACAGGGGAGGAACTTCTGAGTGTAATGAACAGAGAAATCGACAGATGGCTGTCTCCGCGCAAACTGAAAATCGGAACCATGTTGACCGACAACGGAAAGAACATGGTGTCTGCTCTGCGTCAAGGAAGGTTGTGCCATGCGCCATGCATGGCTCACGTGTTCAATCTGGTTGTCAAGCGGTTCCTAAAATCCACCATCCCACTGCAAGACATCCTTAAAATGTCACGTAAACTTTGCATGCATTTCAGCCATTCCTACACCGCAAAGCACACCCTCCTTGAGCTGCAGCGGCAGAACGGAATTCCACATCATCGCCTGATCTGCGACGTTGCAACAAGGTGGAATTCAACCCTACACATGTTAGACCGCCTTTACGAGCAGCGAAAGGCCATCACCGATTTCCTGATGTTACAAGCGGATAAAGGTACTCCCCTGTGTAACTTCGATGTCAGCCATTGGCAGCTCATGCGTGACACCTGCCGCTTGCTCAGGCCCTTTGAGGAGGCCACGCTATTCGTGAGTCGGCAGGACTATGGGATGAACGACGTCATTCCTCTGTTGCACGTCCTTGAACAAATGCTGTTAACAATGGCTGGTCAGGGTGCGGTAGACGTGGCGCACAGATCTCAACGCCACATGACCCCTGTGGGGGCAGGACAGGAAGAAGAGGAGGAGGTAGAGGAGGACATTTGTGCTCAGGAATTATTGAGTGAAATGGGTGGTTTTTCCACTCAGCGGACAGGAGTGGAGGAGCAGGAGCATCTGGTAGAGGAGGAGGAGGAGGAGACAGAGGACCCAGACGCACCGTGGCAGTATGCTGTGGAGATGGAGGCAGGGAGTCCCTCGCATTCCTTGGCACAAATGGCCCATAGCATGCTCGGTTGCTTGCGTAGCGACAGCCGAATAATAACCATCAGACAGAGGGATGACTTTTGGCTGTCCACCTTGTTGGACCCTCGCTACCGTTCAAAAATGGTGGCCTTTTTCACACCTGCTGAGAGGGAGGCCAAAATAACGTACTATAAAAACCACCTATGTAGTCAGTTGGTCTCTGCCTTTGTGCGCCAACGTCCATCCTCAGACACTGTGGGCCCTGTGCGCTCGCGTTCCGCTGCCATGGCAGCAGGGGAGGGGTGGGGTGGTAGGAGCAGTGGCAGCTCCACCAGCAGCGGCTGCCTCAGTCTGCAGTCGATGATGAGTAGCTTTCTTCACCAGCGCAGTGAGGAAACTACTAACCAGCCGCAGCAGCAGCAGCAGCAGCATCAGGTGGACCTGGAGCAGGACCTCAAACAACAGGCTTGGGCCTACTTGGACAGCACCCTGCCAACCGAGGTAGACAATCCCCTTGACTACTGGTCAACGAAACTTGACCTTTGGCCCCAACTAGCTGAATTTGCCCTTGAAAGGCTGTCATGCCCGGCCAGTAGCTTGGCATCGGAGCGCGTGTTTAGTGCGGCAGGAGGTATTGTAACTCCGCGGAGGACACGACTGTCCACCCAAAGTGTGGAGAGACTCACGTTTGTGAAAATGAATCAGGCGTGGATTAGTCTGGATTTCAAACCACCAGTTCCTGACACAACTGACTAAATCCGCCATGAATCATGCCTCAAACATGTGCCACTTTGAGGTCTCCTCACACACTGCTGGTGTGTAGAATTTTTTGACATAGGGTGCTGGCAGATTACGGGCCTCCCATAGCTGCTGCCAGGCCCCTAATCTGCCATAGGCCCCTATATACCGCCTCCTCATGCTGCTGCCAGGTCCAGAGTCTCTCATGGGTCCCTGTACGGCCTCCCATTGCTGCTGTCTCCATCGCCACACTCTGCCATGTGCCACTTTCAGGTCTCCTCACACTGCTGGTGTGTAGAATTTTTTGACATAGGGTGCTGGCAGATTACGGGCCTCCTATAGCTGCTGCCAGGCCCCTAATCTGCCATAGGCCCCTATATACCGCCTCCTCATGCTGCTGCCAGGTCCAGAGTCTCTCATGGGTCCCTGTACGGCCTCCCATTGCTGCTGTCTCCATCGCCACACTCTGCCATGTGCCACTTTCAGGTCTCCTCACACACTGCTGGTGTGTAGAATTTTTTGACATAGGGTGCTGGCAGATTACGGGCCTCCCATAGCTGCTGCCAGGCCCCTAATCTGCCATGGGCCCCTATATACCGCCTCCTCATGCTGCTGCCAGGTCCACAGTGTCTCATGCCATGTGCCACTTTCAGGTCTCCTCACACTGCTGGTGTGTTGAATTTTTTGACATAGGGTGCTGGCAGATTATGGGCCTCCTATAGATGCTGCCAGGCCCCTAATCTGCCATAGTCCCCTATATACCGCCTCCTCATGCTGCTGCCAGGTCCAGAGTCTCTCATGGTTCCCTGTACGGCCTCCCATTGCTGCTGTCTCCATCGCCACACTCTGCCATGTGCCACTTTCAGGTCTCCTCACACTGCTGGTGTGTAGAATTTTTTGACATAGGGTGCTGGCAGATTACGGGCCTCCTATAGCTGCTGCCAGGCCCCTAATCTGCCATAGGCCCCTATATACCGCCTCCTCATGCTGCTGCCAGGTCCACAGTGTCTCATGCCATGTGCCACTTTCAGGTCTCCTCACACTGCTGGTGTGTAGAATTTTTTGACATAGGGTGCTGGCAGATTACGGGCCTCCTATAGCTGCTGCCAGGCCCCTAATCTGCCATAGGCCCCTATATACCGCCTCCTCATGCTGCTGCCAGGTCCACAGTGTCTCATGCCATGTGCCACTTTCAGGTCTCCTCACACTGCTGGTGTGTAGAATTTTTTGACATAGGGTGCTGGCAGATTACGGGCCTCCTATAGCTGCTGCCAGGCCCCTAATCTGCCATGGGCCCCTATACCGCCTCCTCATGCTGCTGCCAAGTCCAGAGTCTCTCATGGGTCCCTGTACGGCCTCCCATTGCTGCTGTCTCCATCGCCACCCTCTGCCATGTGCCACTTTCAGGTCTCCTCACACACTGCTGGTGTGTAGAATTTTTTGACATAGGGTGCTGGCAGATTACGGGCCTCCTATAGCTGCTGCCAGGCCCCTAATCTGCCATAGGCCCCTATATACCGCCTCCTCATGCTGCTGCCAGGTCCACAGTGTCTCATGCCATGTGCCACTTTCAGGTCTCCTCACACTGCTGGTGTGTTGAATTTTTTGACATAGGGTGCTGGCAGATTACGGGCCTCCCATAGCTGCTGCCAGGCCCCTAATCTGCCATAGGCCCCTATATACCGCCTCCTCATGCTGCTGCCAGGTCCAGAGTCTCTCATGGGTCCCTGTACGGCCTCCCATTGCTGCTGTCTCCATCGCCACACTCTGCCATGTGCCACTTTCAGGTCTCCTCACACTGCTGGTGTGTAGAATTTTTTGACATAGGGTGCTGGCAGATTACGGGCCTCCTATAGCTGCTGCCAGGCCCCTAATCTGCCATAGGCCCCTATATACCGCCTCCTCATGCTGCTGCCAGGTCCACAGTGTCTCATGCCATGTGCCACTTTCAGGTCTCCTCACACTGCTGGTGTGTAGAATTTTTTGACATAGGGTGCTGGCAGATTACGGGCCTCCTATAGCTGCTGCCAGGCCCCTAATCTGCCATAGGCCCCTATATACCGCCTCCTCATGCTGCTGCCAGGTCCAGAGTCTCTCATGGGTCCCTGTACGGCCTCCCATTGCTGCTGTCTCCATCGCCACACTCTGCCATGTGCCACTTTCAGGTCTCCTCACACACTGCTGGTGTGTAGAATTTTTTGACATAGGGTGCTGGCAGATTACGGGCCTCCCATTGCTGCTGCCAGGCCCCTAATCTGCCATGGGCCCCTATACCGCCTCCTCATGCTGCTGCCAAGTCCAGAGTCTCTCATGGGTCCCTGTACGGCCTCCCATTGCTGCTGTCTCCATCGCCACCCTCTGCCATGTGCCACTTTCAGGTCTCCTCACACACTGCTGGTGTGTAGAATTTTTTGACATAGGGTGCTGGCAGATTACGGGCCTCCTATAGCTGCTGCCAGGCCCCTAATCTGCCATAGGCCCCTATATACCGCCTCCTCATGCTGCTGCCAGGTCCACAGTGTCTCATGCCATGTGCCACTTTCAGGTCTCCTCACACTGCTGGTGTGTTGAATTTTTTGACATAGGGTGCTGGCAGATTACGGGCCTCCCATAGCTGCTGCCAGGCCCCTAATCTGCCATAGGCCCCTATATACCGCCTCCTCATGCTGCTGCCAGGTCCAGAGTCTCTCATGGGTCCCTGTACGGCCTCCCATTGCTGCTGTCTCCATCGCCACACTCTGCCATGTGCCACTTTCAGGTCTCCTCACACTGCTGGTGTGTAGAATTTTTTGACATAGGGTGCTGGCAGATTACGGGCCTCCTATAGCTGCTGCCAGGCCCCTAATCTGCCATAGGCCCCTATATACCGCCTCCTCATGCTGCTGCCAGGTCCAGAGTCTCTCATGGGTCCCTGTACGGCCTCCCATTGCTGCTGTCTCCATCGCCACACTCTGCCATGTGCCACTTTCAGGTCTCCTCACACACTGCTGGTGTGTAGAATTTTTTGACATAGGGTGCTGGCAGATTACGGGCCTCCCATTGCTGCTGCCAGGCCCCTAATCTGCCATGGGCCCCTATACCGCCTCCTCATGCTGCTGCCAAGTCCAGGGTCTCTCATGGGTCCCTGTACGGCCTCCCATTGCTGCTGTCTCCATCGCCACACTCTGCCATGTGCCACTTTCAGGTCTCCTCACACACTGCTGGTGTGTAGAATTTTTTGACATAGGGTGCTGGCAGATTACGGGCCTCCCATAGCTGCTGCCAGGCCCCTAATCTGCCATGGGCCCCTATATACCGCCTCCTCATGCTGCTGCCAGGTCCAGAGTCTCTCATGGGTCCCTGTACGGCCTCCCATTGCTGCTGTCTCCATCGCCACACTCTGCCATGTGCCACTTTCAGGTCTCCTCACACTGCTGGTGTGTAGAATTTTTTGACATAGGGTGCTGGCAGATTATGGGCCTCCCATTGCTGCTGCCAGGCACGTAATCTGCCATGGGCCCCCGTACCGACTCCTCATGCTGTGACGTTGCAACAAGGTGGAATTCAACCCTACATATGCTAGACCGCCTTTACGAACAGCGAAAGGCCATCACAGATTTCCTGATGTTAAAAGCGGATAAAGGTACTCCCTGTGTAACTTAGATGTCAGCCATTGGCAGCTCATGCGTGACACCTGCGCTTGCTCAGGCCCTTTGAGGAGGCCACGCTATTCGTGAGTCGGCAGGACTATGGGATGAACGACGTCATTCCTCTGTTGCACGTCCTGGAACAAATGCTGTTAACAATGGCTGGTCAGGGTGCGGTAGACGTGGCGCACAGATCTCAACGCCACATGACCCCTGTGGGGGCAGGACAGGAAGAAGAGGAGGAGGTAGAGGAGGACATTGGTGCTCAGGAATTATTGAGTGAAATGGGTGGTTTTTCCACTCAGCGGACAGGAGTGGAGGAGCAGGAGCATCTGGTAGAGGAGGAGGAGGAGACAGAGGACCCAGACGCACCGTGGCAGTATGCTGTGGAGATGGAGGCAGGGAGTCCCTCGCATTCCTTGGCACAAATGGCCCATAGCATGCTCGGTTGCTTGCGTAGCGACAGCCGAATAATAACCATCAGACAGAGGGATGACTTTTGGCTGTCCACCTTGTTGGACCCTCGCTACCGTTCAAAAATGGTGGCCTTTTTCACACCTGCTGAGAGGGAGGCCAAAATAACGTACTATAAAAACCACCTATGTAGTCAGCTGGTCTCTGCCTGTCTGCGCCAACGTCCATCCTCAGACACTGTGGGCCCTGTGCGCTCGCGTTCCGCTGCCATGGCAGCAGGGGAGGGGTGGGGTGGTAGGAGCAGTGGCAGCTCCACCAGCAGCGGCTGCCTCAGTCTGCAGTCGATGAT
Source organism: Staurois parvus (assembly GCF_062004578.1). Lineage (NCBI taxonomy): Eukaryota > Metazoa > Chordata > Amphibia > Anura > Ranidae > Staurois > Staurois parvus. The sequence continues at coordinate 3,972,888 of NW_028317801.1, read as the reverse complement.
GAGTAGCTTTCTTCACCAGCGCAGTGAGGAAACTACTAACCAGCCGCAGCAGCAGCAGCATCAGGTGGACCTGGAGCAGGACCTCAAACAACAGGCTTAGGCCTACTTGGACAGCACCCTGCCAACCGAGGTAGACAATCCCCTTGACTACTGGGCAACGAAACTTGACCTTTGGCCCCAACTAGCTGAATTTGCCCTTGAAAGGCTGTCATGCCCGGCCAGTAGCGTGGCATCGGAGCGCGTGTTTAGTGCGGCAGGAGGTATTGCAACTCCGCGGAGGACACGACTGTCCACCCAAAGTGTGGAGAGACTGACGTTTGTGAAAATGAATCAGGCGTGGATTAGTCTGGATTTCAAACCACCAGTTCCTGACACAACTGACTAAATCCGCAATGAATCATGCCCCAAACATGTGCCACTTTCAGGTCTCCTCACACTGCTGGTGTGTTACATTTTTTGTCATAGGGTGCTGGCAGATTACGGGCCTCCCATAGCTGCTGCCAGGCCCCTAATCTGCCATGGGCCCCTATACCACCTCCTCATGCTGCTGCCAAGTCCAGAGTCTCTCATGGGTCCCTGTACGGCCTCCCATTGCTGCTGTCTCCATCGCCACACTCTGCCATGTGCCACTTTCAGGTCTCCTCACACTGCTGGTGTATTCCATTTTTTGTCATAGGGTGCTGGCAGATTACGGGCCTCCCATAGCTGCTGCCAGGCCCCTAATCTGCCATGGGCCCCTATACCGCCTCCTCATGCTGCTGCCAGGTCCAGAGTCTCTCATGGGTCCCTGTACGGCCTCCCATTGCTGCTGTCTCCATCGCCACACTCTGCCATGTGCCTCTTTCAGGTCTCCTCACACTGCTGGTGGGTTCCATTTTTTGTCATAGGGTGCTGGCAGATTACGGGCCTCCCATAGCTGCTGCCAGGCCCCTAATCTGCCATGGGCCCCCGTACCGACTCCTCATGCTGCTGCCAGGCCCGTAATCTGTCATGGGCCCCTGTTGTCGCTTGTTGGCATATTCCGCTCGTTCAGATGCTCCTTCTCCTGCTACTCCTCTTCACGGATTCCATCAGCAGTCTTTCTTGGAATCCGTTTCCAAGAGACAACAGTTTGCGAGCACGCACCAGACGGTGCAGAAGCTGAACGTCCTCCTGTCCAAGTTGCTGCTGCCAGGCTCGTAATCTGTCATGCGCCCCTGTACCGCCTCCTCATGCTGCTGCCAGGTCCAGAGTGTGTCATGGGCCCCCGTACCGACTCCTCATGCTGCTGCCAGGCCCGTAATCTGTCATGGGCCCCTGTACCGCCTCCCCATGCTGCTGCCAGGTCCAGAGTGTGTCATGGGTCCCTGTACCGCCTCCCATTGCTGCTGCCAGGCCCGTAATCTGCCATGGGCCCCTGTACCGCCTCCTCATGCTGCTGCCAGGTCCAGAGTGTGTCATGGGTCCCTGTACGGCCTCCCATTGCTGCTGTCTCTATCGCCACACTCTGCCATGTGCCACTTTCAGGTCTCCTCACACTGCTGGTGGTTTCCATTTTTGTCATAGGGTGCTGTATGGCCTCCCATTGCTGCTGCCTCCACCGCCACACTGTGGCTCCACACTCTGGTTTTGGCCCCGTGACTGCCCAAATGAGTGAAGTGTGCGGTGATTCTAAGATCGACGGCACTCATCTGCATGTCATACTGACTGACAGTATTATTTCTCTTCCCCAGCAGACTCCAAGGGCATTTAAATTAAAGGTACAGTGTTCAGCACTAATATTAAGTCTCTCTGAAGCCTAGAAACACCCTTTTTTAAGTTAAATTCACAGCGAATATATTCGACTCGAATCAAAATTTTTCCACGAATTCGCCGAATCAGTCGAATCGAATTTTTGAATACTTCGCTCATCTCTAGTAATAACTTACTGATGTTTATACACACCATCATCCTGGCAAAAGCTGGCAGAAACATTTGAGTAAAAAACACAAGACATGTTCTATGGAGACTTCATGGATACACACGTACATGTGTACAATTCGTCTTCATCCCTTTCTAGCTGCCAAAGTTTCATTGTATACATGTACCCTCATGTGTATTTGTGTATACATTCAAACATAACATTTTCTACTTTTTTTAAGGCTCTGAACACATCACTGCATTACAGATTGTTCTGTATTCTCATCATTGTGTTAAGTAGGAAGCCATCTATTGGGCATTCACTGCAATTGCACCTGTTTTTATTATTCCTTTCAACAACACTAGGGAGTGCCTTGTTAATAAAGATTATCCCATATGCCACTGCAAAGCCATTTTAGCTTCTTGAAGAACACCAATGAAGGTCTCCTCCATTCTCCCTTTGATACATATACAGTATGCCTTTAAGTTAATTCATTGTGTTTGTTAAAGCCACGTATATATCCAGATTGCATTTAAATGTACTTAATGTGATTTGCAGGTAGCTGTTTGCAAGAAATGTGTTCATTATATGTGTAGTTCTACCCTTGTGAAGGCCGCTGTGTTGTGGGTGTCCCTAAGCCTCTTTCCGCACAGCCAGGCAACAGGTATTGATCACAACAACTTGCAGCCAAAGACAATGACCAGTCCATTGCTTGGTTTTGGTATTTTAGTAAGGGAAATCAACTTGGCTGGGGAATAGGGATTAAGGGATGTCCAGTTTGTCTTTAAACAATGGAAAGGGGACACTTCCCTCCTATATACAAAGGCAGATCCTGGACTGTTCTTTGCTTGAAAGCCATCAGTCATTGTGGATCAGTAGCAGCTGCTCTTTATAGGTCAGGAACTAGCAGCCCCTCAAAAATTGCTTTACTTCTTGTAACCACATGCAGAAATGTCTTCTCTCCCCTATAGAGCTGCTCCAAGCTCCACAGCCTGCAAGCACTACCATCCCTCCTGGCTTCTTGGTAGATCTCCCAGTACAAGGATTAAGGATTAAGCCCAGTGCTGTCCTTAGAAAGCTTTCTACATTCGGTAGTCTTTATCCCAAAGTGTGCTACTGTACTCACACTGTCCTCCCTGCTGCTCCAGGCCTTGATCCCATCCCTGTGAAGACTGGGTAATTCACAGCTTGCAAGCCAAGCCCCGTGCCTCTTTCCTACCCTTGGTATCCCATGGCCCCTCCTGGTCCAATGTTGCACATAGATGGAGTTCGGTCTGTCTGGTTGCTGCCTTTATGCAGGGGTCATTGGTGTCTGCCTGGTCAGGGATAACGATCCTATCCCTCCATCCTGCTTCCCCTCCAGATAGTACCTCATGCTAGTCAGCGATGTCTTGAGCATCCCCCCAGTGCCACTCCTCATCCAAATCACTCTCCAGGGAATGTTCAGTCTCTATCTTTAAGGGCCCAAACTCAGCTTCCAGTCTGGAAGACCCCCCAATCAATCACACCCCAATCGTCACTTCTTATTGGCTCACCTGAGGATATGCAGACAACTGAACTTGGCTTCTTCTGAGAGTCAGTGACAGGGCAACCTTCAGCAGGGGAAAAACTTGAGCAGAACTGACCACACTTGCCTCTGGTCGCAACTCTTTCTTCTGCAGGCTCTGACCCATGGCTATCATCTGGCCTCTCCCACAAGAGTAGTGGCAAATACCTGACTGACTAAGATTGCACACAACACACCTCTTGCCTTCCTTCAGCCAACTGGGATTCTTCCTTCCTCTCCACACACAGTCCTGAACTCAGATCCACTGAGTAAATGACCAGTGGCAGATCGCTGGGTACCAGTCTCATCAGCGGCTCATCACAGTGCCCATACCTCAGCCAGGCTCCAATCGCTGCATTGGGCCTCCAGCAATCAGGACATAGCAGGCATAGCCACTCCATTGACTATGCTGGATATCAACTCACTGGATATTTTCTCTTTTTCGGACCATTCTCAGTAAACCCTAGAGATGGTTGTGCATGAAAATTCCAGTAGATCAGCAGTTTTTGAAATACTCAGACCAGTCTGTCTGGCACCAACAACCATGCCACATTCAAAGTCACTTAAATCCCCTTTCTTCCACATTGTGATGCTCAGTTTGGACTTCAGCAAGTCTTCTTCACCACGTCTTGCTGTCATGTGACTGGCTGATTAGCAATTTGTGTTACCAAGCAATTAACCAGGTGTACCTAATAAAGCAGCTGGTGAGTGTATATATATATATATATATATATATATATATATAAAGGGCTGCATAAATTGATGGTGCTATATAAGTAAGAAACAAATAATGATGAATGTCCTATAACAGAAAGTAGGGGAAACAGGTTTTTTTCAAAATGTATTTTTCGTTTGTATAGTAAAAAATTTAAAACCCAGTGGTTATTAAATACAACCAAAAGAAAGCTTGAATTAAAGTGATATTAAAGATGTTCCTGGTGATGTCATCTTTGATGAAACTAGTATGGCAGAGATGGAACACCCACCACTACGCATATGCGATCCCGCCGCAGCCATCTTGCATTGATGAGTTGTTGATATGATATGAAGCACCTGGTTGTCATCCTTTCATTGCAAGTGCCTTTACCACATGTGGTGTTTTAATCAGGATTACACTATGGAGAGCATGTCTTTTTCTTTTTCATGATACTATGTCCAGCTGAGTATACATGCACAGTGATCTGTTATAACACAGCAGTACCATCATTTGACATGTGGTTTTGAAGAAAGCTGGATATCTTGGATTAATACACAAGCGCTGGTTGACCACTCTTTATTGGGGGTCATATGATTCTGGTAAGCCTCCGTCTGTTGTACACTGAGGTCCTGTGTGGTTTATCATTAAGAAGTTTGGTGGCATTTGGTATCCACATCTGTGATTTTCCTCATAATCCAAGAACCACTGAATTCACAATTTTTGGCTTCACATATGGATTCCTTTGTTTTATTTTTTCAATTTGTGGTGAAACATAGGAGTTTGATATATTTGCATTGCACGAATGTATTGCACATACATTTTAATTTATATTAGCGCTGTACTATTGTTTTGTGAGGTACAAGGAAAAAAAATAAAATAAAGCTAAAGCTGTCAGCTTCATACCAACTGGCCAGTGGCAAAACAGTATATTGTGTGAGCTTCTTTTCTGCAGTTTATCACTGTATTGTTTTATAAAATATCAAAACAAAGTAAACAATAAAGCCAAAACCATAAGCCCATATTCTCTGAACAACCCCCTTCCATATCCTAAATCCCTAATTGTTCCCAAAATCTTCCAAATAAAGACTTCAGGTATGTGCTTGGTAGAAACTGGCTAGTGTAAGCAACATATTGAAAAAGACATAGCAGGTTTTGTTAGATGGTTGCACAATATGTAAGCAGCTTGGTTATGCCTCAATATAAAAGGAAGATATAAGGTAACGCTGGTTTTATCTTGAAATAAACAATAAAGTGTATTATTTCAGATATAACAGCCACACATTTTGTAAAGGGGCTGGACAGTATGTAAGAGGTCTGATAAGGCTGCAATGTAAGAAGGAGAGATGAGGCAGGTATTATCCTTAATTAAAAACTAGAGACAACAATTACACATTTTTTACAGTAGTTGGGCAGTATGTAAGCCACAATGTAAAAGGTAGAAATGGAGCAGTTTTTATACTGAAATAAAAGTTAAAATATATTATCTCAGAGACAATTGCAACTGTTGTACAGTTGCTGGCTAATATATAAACAGCTTCTTTGAGCAGCAATGTAAGGTGGAAAGATTACGCAGGTTTTAGCCTTTTTTTTTTTTTAAAATAAGAGTGTATTATTTTAGAGGCAATAGCCACCCATATTGTACAGTGGTTGGACAGTACGTAAGCTCCTTGGTTTGGCCAGAGTGTAAACGAGAGAAACAAAGCAGGTTTTATCTGTCATTAAAAAAATTACAGTGTATTACTTCCAAGACAGCATCCACAAATATTGTGCAGTGGCTGTAGAGTATGTAAGCAGCTTGGTTGGGCCACAATATAAGAGGGAGAGACGAGGCAGGTTTAATCATGAAAAAAACATTAGATTGTTTCAGAGGAAATAGCCACAAATATTGTATGGTGGCTGGAGAGTATGTAAGCAGCTTCTTTAGGCCACAAAAAATAAAGGGAAAGACAATGCAGTTTTTATCGTGAAATAAAAACTAGAGTTTATTATTTCAAAGTTATAAACAAAATATACTGTACAGTCACTGGAGAGCATGTAAGCTGCTTGATTAGTTTGCATGGTAAAATGAAGAGATGAGGTAGTCTTTATGGAAAATGAAAGTAGAGTATATTATTTATTAGAAAATAGTCAACATTGTACAGTGGCTGGAGAGTATGTAAGCAGCTTGGCTGGGTTGCAATGCAAGAGGGAGAGGTGAGGCAGGTTTAAACTCAAAAATTTAAATAAAATCAAAAGTTTTCAAAAACATCCAAAATTAATTATTGTGTAAATATCATGATAAATATAATAAATGCCCACATCATGCTGGAATGTCCAAAGATAAACAAAGTGGACCGTGCTTTTATTTCACACTTCCTAACAGTGCTTTTTTTCCACATCACCATGTCCAGTCAGATATACTCTCACCTGTGTTGTTGGACCTCAACATACAAAAGGAGGTCCGGGTAAGCTTTATATTTGTAAGAAAATGTATCCCAGGGCTCCTGTTTATTAAGGATATCAGTAATCCACTCTCCAGTACTCACAGGATTTCTCTACTGTCCCGCATCAATTATAAATGGCCATATAACTTTATATATAAGATAAAAGCCTAATTAATAAATATATAACAAATGAATTGCACTTACAATTATACATCTATTTATTAGCTCCACCGAAAAACAGAGATCCAAGATCTATACTACAAATCAGTTGCTCATCTGTCAGCATTGCATGCAGTGACGTCATAAGCCATGTCCACCACTCTTTTTTTTTAGGATAATTGTGGCAGGCCAGCAGAGGGCAGGAGATTTTAAGCATGACAGGCTAGTAGAGGTGGCAGCTGGTGATTATGGCATTTTTTTTGGCTGGACGACAAAGAAAAAATTAGCATTATCAGCTGCAAGGGTTATGTAATTATTGCTGACGCAAGACTGGTTCATTTTTATGAGAGTATGCCAGTCCTCGGTGCTGGTCCTCTCAGACAGTACACTAACTGCAAGGCAAGCCAACAGTTTCAGTGCTTACTGTATAAGCTCCAGCCAGTGGTCCAGTCTGGACACTCAATAGTCAAAGGGGTCCTCATTTTAGAAAGTGATCATCATCTCTGGACCCCAAGTAGTCTGAGTAGTCTGCAGTTAAACGGTTGAGGTGTTTGCCTGTACATGATGCTTGTAGTCAGGCCTGTTTGCTGTTGCAAGAAGAACAGTCTAAAAGCATCAATGAGGTTGCTGCCACTGCTCCTCTTTCAGGGATCTGAAGATCAGAGCAACATTGGGCATGAGAAGGTATCCTGCAACTCTCTGGAAAAGCATTCAAGAAGCTCTTCCACAACAACTCTTCTAAGTGATGCATTTTTCCTCCTTCATTTGCTTCTTCTTAGATGGTAGCATGAGATATGCCACTGTCCTTTTCTATTGGGGATCCAAAAGGGTGGCCATTCAATATTGTTCCCTCCCCTTTGTGGCCAAAAAACCTGGGGTCCTTGCACAAGCATTTCAACATGAAACAGCCCATTTGCCACAAATTCCCTGCAACAGAGGACCCTGGGTCCTCAGTGTGCTTAGGACAACAGTGTCCTCAATTAACTTACCCTACCTACGTATAACTCCTGAGGACTGGGGGAAGTGAAACATCCCCCTGCAAGCCTGCCTCATTTCTTCCTCCTCACCACCAGCACTCCTCCTCTGCCTTCTCCTGCATCACAGAAAGGATCCTGCTGGGTCTGAGACAACAGGAAGTCCTCCTCTTTCTCCTGCAACTTTACCTCTAGTGCCCAGGCTATCACACCACACAGTGTGTGTACCAGCAGAAACACCAGAGAAACTGTATTGTGAATCCCTTCTCATGGCCCACCATTCTCGTCGTATGTTTGAACAATGACAAGATACTGCATGCACCCTGAACCAGAAGCCATTGACATACTGAGAGAGCCCCAGCTCCCCAGACCCTATGCTCATCTCACATTTGAGCAGATATATATTATTGCTCCATTTCTGCTAGTGCAACTACTGGGGCATGGCCAACTTTGAGTTCCAACGCATAGGTGTATCACGTATCAGGCAATTAGCAGACGGCTTGTGTTGCTGCAGCATTTTTGTTAGGCAATCTTTTGTAGGATGTGTGCATCTAAAATGTTTGCACACTCCTCTGGCCTGTCAATCTTGCAATGCTTCATGGGACTTGTAGTTTGGCAACAGCTGGAGGGCCGCCAGTTTGACACCCGTGGTCTGGGGGCTCGAGAGGTAAAGGTGGTTCTGAGGAGTCAGAGGAGGAGGCTATTTAGGAGGAGGGGTAGAGGTGATTGCATTGTCACTTACATCAACGTGCAAGACACAGGGTGGCACCAGTAGCTGCAACAATGTCCCCATCCTACATCCTTCCAAACCATCACCAAATTTACTGAGTGTGATGTGAAGAAAATCTACTTCACTGTCCGTGCTTGCTGCACCACGTGTCTGTGGTCATGTGGACCGCAAGGTCCAGTGACACGGACACAGAAATAAAACTCTGATACTTTCTGATACTTCCCTCCCTTTCATCTGAGGACGCAGATGTTGCAATGGATGGAGAATCTTGTGGGGGGAAGGAGGGAGAAAGGGGGAAAGTGTGAAATAAGGAGTGTGGCTTTGTGCTCCCAACTATTATTATTGTCTTGTATCATCTTAACACAAGCCAACTGCATGAGGAAAGGGTCCTCCTATTGAGCTGTTTATGTTGGTGCCACTTTTGGCACCCAGTCCATGGAAGTGCATACAGTTAATATTTTTTATTTCATGATTTTAATAAAACCTATTACACAATGAGCATTTTCTCTTGAGCTTCTCTCTGAGATTTGCTTGATATTATAGGTGGTTTACTAGTGAGTGTTTGAAAGAGTAATTCCGCATAAAGATGTGGACATCCTATTTGGCCATTTACACAAGATCTGTTATTGAATGCTTGTTGGCTACTTTGGTGGCGAGGGGATCTGGTGAGTGTGCAATTCATCTGGACATGTCGGTGGAACACGGTTGACCATAATAAGAAGATCTGATCGCTTCACTTCTTTTTCATGCCACAAGATTATGGTGTTTGGGGACTTTCTTACTGTTTAGCATTTGGACCTTCTAATTATAACACATTATTATGTATGTTTTGGGCTATGTTTTTGTATTTTGCACTACACTAGCGCCCACTTCTATTGATTTATTCACACATATAGTGTTACTTTGCACTTAAAGGGGCAGCTGCCTTGGGTTTAAACATGCAAGTCTTATGGAATGGCACATTCATATCACTAAACAAGGATGGTATACACTAATATGCAGTCCACCACACTGCAATTCACAGTAATGTAGCATGATACTTAACTGCATATAGCACTGTATATAGCACTGGATAGCACAATTATTTCTCTATATTCCAGCTCACACTGACAAATGGTTGCTGGGAAAACTGCCATTTACCCTAGGTTCAAACCTATGCAGGTTGCGTTTGAGCTGTTTCTGCATTGTGTTTTGTGTTGCATTCTGTGTTTTTGCACTTGCGCTTTTGACAAGTTTTCGATGCGTTTTGCGTTTTTTTTTTTCATTTTTTTAATTTTACAGGTTGCTAGTCATATTTAAAATGCATAAAAAAAGCATAAAAAATGTGGCAAAAATGCAGCAAAAAAGCAATATATTCTTTTCTGCAGCATCTCCATTGAGGTCTATAGAAACAAAAACCCTTTCCAAAAAACGCACCAAGTGAAAACGCACAGGTCTGAACATGTCCCATAAGAAATCATGTTAAATGGAAATCATGTTAAATGGACTGTACTGTGTTTCTGCAAAACACTTACGTGTGAACCTAGGGTTATAGTGAGCAGGCTGGTATATAATAAAACCCCTATTATTGGCCATTCTAAACCACCTGACCTAAGTTCAAGAGCTAGGAAATTAATTTTTGCTATTGATTGCTATTGCAGTGAATTAGTTCGCCATTTTCCTGAACCACAAACAAGTTGGGTCCACATCGAATCCAACCTGAAGCTCATCCCTATCTGTCAACAAGCAAGAAAGCAATGCTTTTTTCTGCATGCTCAGCCTATATGATCTGGCTATACCCTTCAATACTTTTTGCTGTAATTATTATTTATTTTATTTATTTCAGGTACTTATATAGCATCGTCAATTTACACAGCACTTTACACATATATATTGTACATTCACATCAGTCCCTAACCCTCAAGGGGTGTACAATCTAAGGTCCCTAACTTACATTCATACATACACATACTAGGGCCAATTTAGACAGGATCCAATTAACCTACCAGCATGTCTTTGGAGTGTGGGAAGAAACCGGAGTACAAGGAGGAAACCCATGCAGGCACAGGGAGAACATGCAAACTCCAGGCAGGTGGTGCCATGGCTGGGATTCGAACCAACAACCCTAGTACTGCCAGGCGGAAGTGCTAACCATTTAGCCACTGTGCTGCCAATTATACTGTAGGATGCATACAAATAACATATCCAAAAACATTATGATTTTCTTTTCAAGAACTGAAATTCTTTAAAAATAGATATGATGTGTCAATTAGATAGAACATGATTACTTTTCTTCATCCATCATTTACAACAGAAAAACAAAACATGACATTACTGGTTTTGAACATGTTGAAACACACAAAAAAAATACATATGCAACGTATAACAAAAACATGTTTAACACCAGCATAGAAACATCTAAAAAATCCAATATAGTGCACAGGATTTGGAGAGTTATTAATATCAATAAACACCAATTACCATGGGAAAAAATGGAATTACCAGAGGCAATATCTACAAAACATTACAAAAACCTTGAGTGTTAACTAAATAAATTAAGAGAAAAATACAGACAGCTGTCTGGCCAGGATCACTTCCCTTCACCCCTCACACAATTTTAGTAGAAGACCATGCAAAATATTCAATGCCATTTGTCAGATTAACTGAATTGATTCATGTGGCAAAAGATGTACAGACCTTACATGTTCTGCATTAGGTTAGGAATAGTCAACAAATAAAATGACATTTATGGGAAACGGGATTTTCTATAAAGTGAGGGAATGGAAATAGAGGATATCTTCTTGAACTCAGTGACAAATAAAAGTTCATTCATTATTTTTGTAATAGTAAGTAGGAAAAGAAAGCAAACATTAGAATGGGGGCACAAGGATCAATGTACATATTCACCATCCAGTGTCCAGCTGGTAGTCGCTGCAGCACCCACTACTGATGAGCCTTGTTTCCAAGATCATGCCCGATGGGAATATAGACAAGATGGTGGCACAAGGAGACATTTGTCACATTTCAATATTAATTATGATATATATTTATGTACTAATTCCATCCATATAATTTTAACCAATCATGTAATGTTTAACCGTATAAGGAAATGATGGACGGGTGGGAGCTCTCTTGTTCTGGGAAGACGTCACATGATGTCCTCCCACTCTAGCTGCACATGTGCACCTCCAGGGGTGCGTGACACAGTGATAATCAGTGCAGCCCCATCAGTGCTGCCTTTCAGTACCCATCATTGCCGCCAATCAGTGCCCATCAATGTCACATATCAGTGCCCATCGGAACCGTCTTTCAGTGCCCATTAGTGATGTCTGTCAATGCCCATCAGTGCAGCCTATCAGTGCCTCCTTATCAGTGAAGTATATCAGTACCCATCAGTGCCACTTATCAATGTCAGTCAGTGCCACCTATTAGTGCCCATCACTGCCACCTATCAGTGCCAATCAGTGCCACTTATCAGTGTCAATTAGTGCCAGTCAGTGCTGCCTATCTGTGCTCATCAGCGCCGCCTATCAGTGCCAATCAGTGATGCTTGTCAATGCCAATCAGTGTCTCCTCATCAGTGCAGTCTATCAGTACCCATCAGTGCCAGTCATTGCTGCCTATCAGTTCCCATCAGTGCAACCTATCAATTCCAGTCAGTGCCACCTATCCATGCCAGTCAGTGCCGCCTATCAGTGCCCATCAGTGCCACCTATCAGTGCCACATATCAATGCCCAACACTGCTACCTTTCAGTGCCCATCAATGATGCCTGTCAGTAGTCATCAGTGACACCTATCAGTGCCATCTATCAGAGCTGTCTATCAGTGCCGCCTCATTTGCACACATCAGTAAAGGAGAAAAGCTACTTGTTTGAAACATTTTATAACAGAAACTAAGAAAAACTTTTTTTTCAAATGTTTGTCGTTTTTAGTTTGCGTAGCAAAAAATAAAAAAAAAACAGTGGTGATTAAATACCACCAAAAGAAAGCTCTATCTGTTGCAAAAACATGATCAAAATTTGGTTTGGGTACAGTGTTGTATGACCGCGCAATTGTCATTGAAAGTGTGACAGCGCTGAAAGCTGAAAATTGTCCTGAGCAGGAACCTTAGTTATACAAGCATGCACATATAAGTTCTTGGTAAGTTGTGAGTCAATATTTTCTGAGAGGAAATCTTAGGTTCTTGTGTTTCCCACCAGCCCCACAAACAGGCAGCAAACTTTCAAACTTAGATGAGGATAGTAAACTTTTTGGAAATTTAACTCAAGCAAGGCACCAAACCTTTGAAACTTGCAGTCCTCGCCACTTGGATTTTATAGGCCCAATAGGCCTTCTTAACACATTGGATATCAGAGATTTTGGACATTTTTAATGATGGTGTCTTTCTTCAAACCATCAATATATCAAATTTCATAGCAAATCTTATTGGTTGTCTGCTGAATCTTATTACCTTGGTTATCTTTAAATCACTGTGGTTCTATACATTGTATTGGCTCTCAGGCTTTATTTTGGATTTAATGCAATGCAAACGTGTGCTATGAAATTGGAAACATTTTATTTGATTGCACTATTTCTATATATTTTTGCACATTTTTTTTACTTAAAGTGATATTAGACCCAAAACCAAAAATGTATATGTATATTGCAGCTTACCAATTTTTAGATGTGGTGACTGCATTAGTTTTTTTACTTCAGGCTTCTCTCCTCTGTTTTCACCTGATGATCTGGCCAGAAACACACCTCCTGTATTGGAGTGCCCCAGCAGGGAGAACAGGAGCACCTTTGGACAACAGCATTGTAAGTCTGGGGGAGAGGAGTGTTAGATGGAGTAGCAGATTTAGATACACTGACAAATTGAAGGCAAACTCCTACTTACATTTTATAAGCAGTTACAACAGTTTTTTTTCCCCCCATTTGGGATAAAGGTTTTGCATAAATAAATAAAAACTGATCAACGTAAGCACCCCTCTCACTGGTAAATGGTTTTTCTCATCCCACTGCTACATCTGCAAAAGACCTTGTTCTTTTGAAAAACAACAGACTTACTGGCCAGATCACTAGGTAAAAATAAGGGAAAGAAAGCCTAAAGGAGAAATCTAATTCAGCTATCACATATAAGAATTGGTAAGCTGCAATATAATAAATGTTTGTTTTTGGGTTTAATACTGCTTTAAAATCAAGGTATTATAAATGTCTACCTTACCCTAATGGCTAGACTACATAATACTGTATAGTAGAAATATTGAAGCTATGGGGCCTATATATTACCACTAACTGACTCTAACTACCCCTGCAATGCCATCCAGATCCTTAGACTTCCTGCAATCCCCTTCCCCACTTATAGTGCACATTCACTAGATGAAAACTTGTTCACAAATCTGTCATTTGGACAGTTTGTTTGTTTTTTGTCCATTTAATGGGCAGAAATAGAAAATCGGTTTTGACATTTTTGAGCCAAAAAATTGAAGGAAAAGTTTGAAAAGTTCTGCTGCTCGGATGATAAGTTGAAAGGTTAATGTGTTTCTTGCCCATTCAAAATCAAACTGTTTGTACTGTGCATATGTGGCAAAACAAATGAAAAACGTTTCATTTATCTCCATTGATTGATTTATTGTTTGAAAATCAGTCATTACATGATGACAATATCATGTGCTCTCACAATCATGTGTTAGTTTTTTGAAAATGCATTTGAACGATTTTTCGACTAGTACATGAGCACCATTACTCTTTGTTATTTCTCCATCATACATCTACTTTTTCAGGTGTGAATCAAGAGCAACTGGACAAGCTGCAGGATCAAACACTCACACATACATTTTTAACCACTGAAACTCTTGCACCTGCTGTCTATTCTTTGTTTATCGGGGATAAAATTCTAACAAAAAATATATTCAATAAAGAAAAATAACTGTCTACCTTGTGTTATTCTACTGGATTCATTCCTTTGTGTACAAACGTTTTGCTCCATGTGTGTTCCTGCCTACAAAGTGTATTTAAACCCAGTCACAAAAAGTACATTTAACCGTTAACAAATGTATTCAATTTCAAAGGCATTTTCAATCTTTTAAAGCTGAACTCCGGGTACTGCCTGAGTTAACTGCTCATTTTATATTGGGTGAGAAGACAGTGGAGATATACTTACCTGATCCTCCAATCTTCCCCACACAAGACCAGTCCAGCACTCCTGTGCCCTGGCGGTCTTGAAAATGTATTTATTTATTTCAGTTACTTATATAGCGCCGTCAATTTACAGAGCGCTTTTATATATATATTGTACATTCACATCAGTCCCTAACCCTCAAGGGGTATACAATCTAAGGTTCCTAACTCACATTCATACATACACATACTAGGGACAATTTAGACAGGATTCAATTCACCTACCAGCATGTCTTTGGAGTGTGGAAGGAAACCGGAGTACCCAGAGAAAACCCACGCAGGCACAGGGAGAACATGCAAACTCCAGGCAGGTGGTGCTGTGGTTGGAATTCGAACCAACGACCCTAGTACTGCCAGGCGAAAGTGCTAACCATTTAGCCACTGTGCTGCCCGACAATGACAAAATAGACTGTTCTTGCCATCATCATGTCTAGAGCACGTTCCATAGACAGGAACAGTTCACTGCTGGACTGCAGGGGAGCATGGTTTTCTGGAAGATCAAAAGATCAATTGAGTATAAATATTGTGCTCACCCTTGAAAAAATGAGCAGTTGACCCATGCAGTGTGAGCACAGCCCCACTGCATGGGAAAAAAATTGCCCGGAGTTGGGCTTTAAATTTACAGCTTTCATTAAACTGGTTCCAGGCAATTCTGCCATGAAAATCGTTGTTTAGGGGCTTCCTGTTATAGGGTAAGGACTATCTGTCCCTGCCTCTCCTGCATTATTACCCTGTCACCTCTCCTTCCATTGAAGATTATGATTGGGCATACTGATATTCTGTATTCTACAGTATATACTGCAGATGTCACAGAGAGAAAACCCACTATGAACAATGACATGCAGGTCATGCTGGAGAGAGTGCACTGAAAGAGACTGCAGGAGATCAGAAGCACAAAGATACAAGAAAAGGATAAAGAAAAAAAGAATTTATATACTATATAGTGCTTTTCTTCCAGTGAAGGTTTAGGTCTACTTCAAAACCTCATCTTAAAAATTGCAACAAAGGCACCTTTAGAAATGTTTAGTAATGGCAATTAACTAAGATATACTTATAGATAATTGCATGATTTTCATTCTTTGGATATTTAAATTTTCTTTTCCTCCCCATTATTCTGATGATGCCCATTTTCACAAAGGACAGATTAATCCATCACCATTTACTTCCTGGAACCCTAGGTCTGCCTCCTGCAACATATAGCAGCGCATAGGCACTGGTCATATAGCCTTCCCAGGATGCATCTGTAAGGTCCTGGCTATATCATTAGTGCCTCAACAAACCAAGAAGTGGAAATAACTGTGATTAAAAGCAGAAAATGATTAAATAATGAATGTAAGATCATTTCTTATAAGCATTTTTGCAGTTTTTACAGGACCCTGGAAAGTCTTAAAAGGTCCAGTCAGGATAAACATTTGGGAGATGCCATCACTTTGTATGTGTCTGATCTAGAATAGGGCTGAGCAAATACGCCTGCCTTTGGTTCACAAACATTTTTGCAGATCTTGTTTGAAGTTTGCAAACTTTGTGCTGAATCCCAATGAAGTCTATGGTGGGTCAAAACTTGTCATTCAATAGTGGCAATCTGTATGGTGAATATGCAAGCATGGGAGGCCAGACACTGCCATGGAGGACATGTACCAATGCCATATTAGAAATAGAAAAATAAACAATCAATCTGTTATGTGTTTTAATTAAGTAACTATGAAATATTGTATATGAATACACTGTATGTTGTATAATAGGTCCTGGCTTCAGGTGACAAGCTCCATACAGGAGCATTTCTGGATACTGTTTTTGAAATAGATCTAAGAACCAGGAAGATGAGATTATGCACATGGAAATTGAGCTGCTGTCAAGCATATACTGAAGGTAGTCCTGTGAATTCTTATTGGAAAGCTCGGAAACTTTATAAATGCAGTGTCATGGATGCACTCGGTAATAAAAGTTGAATGAAAAAAATTACGTAAAACACAAGTTTATAAACTTTTAAAGCAACTCTTTTGCAAAAAATAAAAAATAAAAATAAAGACATCTTGCAAGAAATAGTTACTAACACCTTCCAGTCCCACCACCCATTACTTCATTCTTCACTTTCTTGCAGAGCTATGCCATCCAAAGAATTTTCAGCATCCTTCAGTTCAAGTGTGTCGGATGCCTTGGTCCCTGGCTGACTGCTATGGTTCCAACCATGTCACTATAGCTCTATAGACACAGCAGTAACATAGAGGTCGTTAGGCAGAACCACAGCACGCAGCAAGACACAGACATCTGACACACCCAGAAGAGTTGGATGCTGAAGATTTTGCAGCTGGTATAGCTCAGCAAGAGAGTGAACATTGGAGTAATGTGTATTGAGATTTGCATTTTTATGTATTGTTTTTGCAGGATGGGTTATTTTTGTCACTTTAAATTTAAAAAAAAAAAAGCAAAATAAGAATCACCTAAAACCATTCTACTTTCCCATTAAACTGTGTTGAAAAAGACTCAAGTCAGACACAAATCCTACCTGTGTGGTTCCAAAAGCAATAACAAAACCCCAGGGCAACTGAGTTCAATTTTACTTCTTGGAGAAGAATTCTTTGCAAAACATGATCACTAGATCGGCAGTCAGATAAATTCTCTGGATTAAACATTCCCACGCTATCTTCTGCCCATTGATACCAGCAGTTGTAAGCAAAACTCCATTCCATTATTAATTTCAATATGCCACCTCTACTACAAGCCCAGAAGCTCAGAGGGGATGTTATCAATATGTGGTAACATTTAAAAATATAGTTTTATGTACAATTTGTAATTATATATGTACACAGGGCAGTCATTAATTTTGTAGCCTCTTCTTTGACTTTAGAATAACAGAGTATGTAAAGCCAGTAATTTTTTTTAGTTTTGGAGTTTTGGATATAGAATGAGAACTTTAACGGATTTTAATGCTTCCCCATTGGGAAGATTCATCCCTCTATTTGTCCTGGTGACTATTGTCATTAAGAGAGACAGTAATGGGTAAAACAATAATTTAGCGTTATTAACAATGTGCAAATCAGCTGCTGGAAACCTCCTTTCCCCAAAAATGTCTCAGAATGATATTCCTTATTCTCAGCGTTGGGACATCCCCATGTGCAAAGTTCCCTAGTCAGCAATCATTTTCAAGTGATCTTCTCAGCAATATCTTAAATGCTCTCCAGATGGTGAGACTCCTCTTGTATAATGGGTCAAATCACATGTGAGCTCAACAATCCAGTGTCACTCTCTACTCTTCCCTCCACTGCTTGTCAGGTCTTCTGTGCAGTAATTCCCCATTGCCTTTTAAAAACAAAAACCATCATAGCATGATACTATCAAACCAAAACCATGCTTCCTGCACTTTATTTATTGTGCTCACATAAACAAATAGTGATTTCATAATATACCACCAACAATCTTCCAGCACCAGGTGTCCTCTCATGCAATGGAGACTTACCAGAGCCTTGCGACCACAATTGATCTGGAATGCACCCAATCTCCACTCGCCTCTTTTCCGCTACCTTTTTCAGAGTCACCTATCCACTTTATAAAAAAGAGCAGTAGTGTAGTATTTTAAAGTAAAAACCATATATTTATTTTCCAATATGCCTACATATACAAGGGAAAGATCACAAATCCATTCAAAGATGGCTGCACCACAATTTCCTGTGACGTAATTTCAGTTCCTGTAATGATATCACTTTTTTGACATGTTTTGTTGAAGACTTGATAAAGTCAAATGGTACTTATGAGACCCGATGGGAATTCAAGATATTGGTAAGAAGATCACTTGAAGAGGATTGTTGATTAAGGGACTTTGAGTATGGGGATATTCTAGCACTGGAAAAGGAAGGTGAGAATCAATCCAATGGGGACAAATGTCTTGGAGACAGCTGTCAAAGTTGGGAATTCTGCCAGCTTACATAGTATTTGTTCCTGTAATATCTCATAGGCAGGAAGTAAAATCTCCCTATTCTATCCAAACGAAAAGGAAAGTGTTTTCTACACATGCACTTTAATTTTTTTTAAGTTTTAACGTTTCTATTCATATTAACATTTGGCAGAATCACTTCCATAACAGCCCATGCAGGAGGAAGCCTGTGATGAAGAGTGTTGGGGTAAAGGAAGCTCTTCTCAGGGTGTCCTAGGATCCAGGCCACTCTGCAGAGGAGCTGAGTATTCCAGCACCGGGCACTGCTCCATCAAGTATCATGGGGAGGCATCATAGATCAATGCCTCCCCTGATGCAAAACAGACCTCTGGTCATTGTGGGTGCCCACTGAAGAGTGAAGTCTTCCTCTGCCAGTGACCTATCACATGAACAAAGAGGAAAGGAGTATCACTATTCTTGGGGCAGCTGTACTGACAGTAGGTCTTAACATTGGGGTGGTGGTGAAATGTTTGTTCACATTATCCTTTGCAAGTTTAACTCTCCCTACTGTCTCTACAGCCACCACCCTCCACAGTGCTTCCCAGCCTCTCTTTTCTTCAAAATGCCTCCTGCCAGTCACTGCAGGTCCCCCCCCCCCACACTCTGCCTCCCAGCAGAGCTCCTTTGGCACCACAGTGCACTCCTTCTTCTGGGCCTCCAGTTCCCTATAGTGCCCCCAAACCTGCTCCATGGCCCTCCATAGTTTCCATTAGGCTGCTGCAGAGCCCCCATAGTGCCCCTGGCCCCCCACACTGCTCTCAACTAAGTAAAGAAACCTAAGGCCTCAAAGAGCCCCTAATATTTTCCTCCCACTTATACCATTGTTGTAGCATTTTTCCTCCTACTGACCACTAACACCAGAGCATTTTTCCTACCACTAACCACTGACACCAAAGTATTTTTTCTTGCCTTTAAACATTGATGCCAAGACATTTTTTTCCTTTTACTGCACACCAATTTGAGGGCAGATCCCTTTCCTCCCAGTAACTGACTGCCTATTGAGGTGGAACTCCATACAAAGTCGATGAACAACTTACATACATATATGTTTCATATGCTTTTTAATTCTTTTCTGCTAGTCTTGTGATTAAAAAATTAATTTCCCATCAAATAGCCAGGGAGATGAATCCACTACTTAGTAAAACTTCACAAGTTCTTGGAACACCACCCTGATTCTTGGACAAAGGGGATGATGCTAATTCATTGCCCTCTGAACAGATTGGAGGTGTTGATGGGTGTTGATGGGTGACACTGGAAGCAGCTAAGCTAAACCAAACAAAATTGATACCTGCCTAATTTTTTAAAATGTACATATATTTCAATTGTATATTTAGCTGTAACTTTGATCATTTTACCTCTGAAGGTGCCAGAAAACCTTTATATACATGGAAGGGTGAAGGAGGTTCAGGAGGGCAGTTTTTGTATGAGATCAAGATCAAGAACACAGGGACATGACCTCAAACTAGCAGGAGTAAAGTTCAAATCTAATCTTATAAAGTATTATTTTATAGAAAGAGTAGTTGATGTGTGCTGAGACCAGCAGAGGTAGTGAGTCATTCAACAGTAAATGGATTCAAACATAAATCTATACTCACACAAAAAAAGTTAATAAAAACAAAGAAACAAGCAAATAAACAAACAAAAACATATATGAATTAAAAAAGGAGGGGGGAATAGATTCAATAGAACACTTGGTCTTTTTTCTGCTGTCACTCGTCTGTGTTTCTGAATATTTGATGGTAAATGGAAGAGCTAACCCCCAAATAGTTGTGGCATAAACATGTGTGCTATATTTGCCAAGCAAGCCTTATCACTAAAGAGCAATAGGGATTAGAGAAAAACTTGTAGTCCATTCAGTTATGTCTGACTATAGAGGTTGTAAAGTGGTCACAGGTAGAGCCATTTCCTGATCTTGCAATTGGATGAATCAAAAAGTATATCTAATTTTCTAAACTTGTCCTATATTTTAGCCTTCCTGCTATTAACCTGACCTAAACTAGTATTATTATACTAAACCTTTGTTTTTTTTCTCTTCTCTTATTGTATGTGTTTATTAAAGTGAAATGCTCAAAATGTTCAGGGCATTTTCACAGTTTTGGTGAAAGCGTTACCACTCTTTATGTGCATAATGTGACATTTATCAAGATACAATTTCTTCCTCTTTTTTGTCACTCTTTCAGTAGCAGTCAGTTTCCTGCCAAATATTAAGAATTCTATGTAATTGTGCATAATCGGCAAAAATGAAAACATTAGACCATTAACTTAACCAGTAGTAATAAAGAAAGCCAGCTTTGGCCTTTGTCATGGTTATACAGGAATATTACAACAAAGTTGTATGGTCAGATTAATAATGGAGATAAACAGGGATGACTGAGTTGCTGATTCATCACTTTTTGATTCTCCTGAGAATGTGTAGAACCAAGCAGTAAGGGAATGTGTGCAGTCACAAATTCTGACCTGTATTATTCACTGCACATTGGATAAGCCTGCTTGTAAACATTCAAAAGAAGAAAATAAAAATAGCAGTTTGCAAAGATTCATCAATTGACTAATTTTTTAAAGCTGAATTAGTCACCACTACAAATATATATAAAAGAAGAGTGATGTCATTATATAGATCATCCAATACTCCAGAAAGACTAATAGCTTCTCAATCCAACCAGAAACATTGAGTTTACATTCATATTGGCCAGAAAAGCCAGCAAGCATTACCCAAGCAGCATAATATGGCCATTAAATCTAGATATTAGTCATTAAAAAATACTTGAATATATTTTAAATAATACCTCAGTCTGCATTTGTACTAGCTTCTTGTAATCCTTGCACATTAGCATTCAGGCTGTAAGAGAAAGGGGCAGCACATTAGCCAATCAATAAACAACATTGCATATTAATCTAACAAACAGAGATTGCTGATTGGAAAAGAGAGAGATTGCTTTATCCAAAGAGCATTGACAAAACTGTACTGATTTGACTTCCTTGGAGAAAAGTAAATGCCGAGAACCTGGCTGTGAAAGTTGGCAGGGGTGTCTGAATGAGTAAAGTGGTTTTACAGAATTACAGCATTTGAGTTCAACCATATATTTCAGCTGTGCGTTTAGCTGCTTGCCTACACTCATACTTTAAATTCGGCTACTGGTTTAGTTGTAAATTTTTCTGAACATAGGAAAAAGATACTTATTGATTAAACTATCATCTAAGCTTCCTTTTTTATGAAATGAGTTCATTTAGACACGTGTTAAGAAGGAAATATTAACCTGAATTTTAGATACTGCTCCTCACCTTTTTAAACTGCCACTTTGGCTGTCTGTTGTAATTATGATTTAGCTTTTGATATGGATAGGTTTTAGGGCTCATTCACACTAAACATTGCTTTCAATGAATGTGTATTAAAACTACTCATTATCATGCATTTAGGCACACAGGGTTCTTTTACTAAAGGCAAATAGGCTGTTCACTGTGTGAGGGATTTTGCCCTTTGCTAGGAAATTTTCCTCAGAGCTTAGTGAATGTGGTGAAATTTCACTTTGCAGAGAATATTTTTGCTTGCATATGAGCTACACCACATTTACTACTCTGGGGAAAATTCTCTTGCAAAGTTAACAGCCAATGTTCCTTTAGTAAATCAACTCCATTGTGTTAAGGTAGCCAATTCTTTTTTAATAGGCTATCAGTGTATCCTAATTGGCGAAAAAGTGCACCTGGCCCTTTTTTTTAAAAAAACACATGGTACAGATATTCCCCGTTTCTGTGTTGCGCTGCACTGTTATGCACATGCGGTTGTACTTGTAAGGTGTTTTGGGTGCTATTCTGCAGATTTCACATTAATATGGGTTGCAGTAAAATGGCTCTCTACTGGATTTGTTTTACAGTTGAAGAATGCTGACAAATGCTGCATACACCAAGACCTTTGAGAACATGTCAGCTGATGAAATGACAATTCTTCCAGTTGGATGTTACACCAAAACAGAAGTGGATCTCTGATTTTTCTTGTACTAAGAGTGGAGAATTGTCAAAAACAAATGAGAATACAATTAAAAATAAGCAATCTTATTTCTGTAACATTCTCTAAAGAATGTATACATGAGATTAAGGCCCCTTTATAATGACCATAGTAGAAGATGTACAGCTCAGGTATCATCATATCACCAACTTGTGGACCACATAATACTTTAGATCAGCATTTGTTAACTGGGTGCAGTGGCAAAATGGCCAAAAATTCCCCAACCCAACCAAAATACATTGTTCTAGCCATCAGTTACATACATATTTTCTTTACAGCGGTGCTGGTCCACTGAGTAAAATACGCATGCAGATGTCACAGGCATTCAAGAAGCCCCTCGGGCAACCAGCCTGCGTCCTGCCAACTGATGATGTCATTGGTTGCTAAGGACTGTCCCACATGGTTTTCTGGGAGGTATGTGTGGCTAGCGGTCTGCTCTATGCGGTGGCAGAAGGCTCTCTACTGTCAGTAGCTGGGGTGTAACTGTGTTACACATTGGCACAGCAGGAGCTCATAGGACTGGGTAAGGAGGCGAGAAACAGCAGAGGTATATGGTAAGTCTTCAACCAGCCACCGATGCAAAGCTACACCCTACAGCCAGCCATATGCACTTGAAGTTCACTAGCCTTGCCACACTCCTTACTCAGCCAGCCTTGTGGTTTTTAGTGGAAGAACGGTCCTGCCCTGTGGTTCTGGTGAGAGGAATGTAGGGAACAGAGAGAATCAGAAGGGAGGATGGGGGTTTGCTTACAGAGATAGTGGGGTACAGAGGTGAGCAAACAGGGGGTTTGGGGTATGGAGGTGAGCAGAGAGGGGGTTTTGGAGTACAGAGATGAGGGGGGGGTTGGGGTACAGAGGTGAGTAGAGAGAGGAGGCTGGAATACAGAGGTGAGCCGAGAGTAGGGAGTTTGGGGTACAGAGGTGAACAGAGAGGAGGATGGAGGGTGGAGGTGAGCACCCCAAAATGGAGGTTCACATCTGTGCTGCTGCATGTAGGCCAGTCCATTAATTTCAGTGGGCTTCCCTACCTGCAGAAACACAGGGCAAGAAATCCCCTATCATTTTCTAAAAAATTGCACTGCACCGAAAACACACTGCATTTGCCAATGTGTGGGGGTACCATTAAGAATTAAGGACAGTCCTGTGTATCTGCTAAGGAACAGCATGTTTGTCTGTGTGTCAAGAATGCATACGATTTTGATACACAGTAATGTGACCCAAACCGTAACCTGGGGTGCCTCGAGGCTGAAAATACTTTTCAAGGGCTCCCTGGCGGGAAAAAGGTTGAGGAACACTGCTTTATATTAATGAGTGATTAAGCAATAGAAAAAACAAGAGAATTTGGTAAAATATCTTCTTCCAATGGTCTTCTAAAACTGACTCTGTGATCCATTTCTCAAAATACAAAATTCACAAAATATCAGTTTGTTACTCTACTAACCAGTTCTAAATTTCCACCCTGTTTTAAATTAAGAAAAAAAAAAAAACTCCGCCATAACGCCGAAAGAGAGAGAAAACGGTAGGTGAACTAGATATAGAACATTTAGAAGATTAGTGTAGATTGTTACTTTTTTTTGCTACAGATATTAACATAACTCCTATCTGTACTTTTACCCCCTAAAACCACCTTCGGAAGATTTGCTTTCTCCATGTTTTCTATGTTTAGGATTACTGTATTGGGTTATATTTATCTCCTACTAATCCCTTAAATGCCAGGTCTCTGCCAGAAGGGCCATTGGTTTACATAAGTGTGAATGTAAAGAAGAAAGTCAACAAGTGCTTTCCCTATGCAGAGGAAAGTAACAGATTCATTTTTGACTGTATTCAAACTTTTCCATGTGTGTTTTCATGCGTTTTTATGTGCCACCATTGCCATCAATAGCTCATACAGTATAACACATCGTTCCATCAAGGATTGGACAACACACCCAACAGATGTGAACTAGCACCATCTAAAACAATAGTAGGCATGTTTACAGAACATGTGATGAGGTATGCAAAATGTGTGTTGAAGTGCATAGATGTGAATGGGCCCTATTGTGCCCCCCCCCCCCCCAGCAGCTTTAAATTACCTTTCCTTTGCTCCTCCACTGCTCCATTTTTCTACTGGAAGCAATAGGAGGGAACCCTTTGTACTTTATAAATCATGACTTGCAGTTTACAATGGCCTGAGGATTCTCTCTTTGCCCCTTGCTGCAGTGTTGGGCCAATCTTCAAGCATCATGGGAGGAAAGGTGGAGGAACATTCCCACATTTCCCATAATTGCAAGTAGTGAGTATTTTTCTTTGTCAAAGTGGCTGATTGGAGGGGCAAGTGAGCAAAGGGAATGTAAATAAATGCGGCTATTAAGGCTATCATGCATGTGAACCTGTTGCTTTTTTCTGCAAAGTTCCTTTAGGTTAAGGAAAAGGGGACATATTGAGTTTGTACTAAAACCCAATTTGACTAAAAATATAAAAATCCTTCCTACCATTTTTTTTTTAATTACCTAAAGCTGTTCTCACCCTCTTTATGCTCCAGTGTTGCACTCCTTATTCACTTCTGATCTTTAAAAACTCCTGTTCCAGGTTTAATGACACCCAGCATCATTCAACCCACTTCCTGTGAGCCCAGGGAGTCAAGAAAAATCCCCAAGGATGCATTATTGAGCTGCATTTGGCTAATAGGAGTATGATTCAGAGACCACTGCTTAAGGCAGCCATAGGTTGTTGGAAATTCAACCAGTTCAGCTGTGACCGGCTGAATTTCTATCCATGTATGGGCAGGCTGGTTGCAGCACAGAAGTCAATCTACCAATTGACCTCTGTACAACCAGCCTGTCGAGTTTTCCCTGCTAGATCAGTGCTGCTTGCTATAGCTGGCAGTGCTGATCAGTGTATTTTGATGGTGGGGAAGTCTCCCTGCTGTCAGAGTACAATAGCTCAGTGGGAAGGATTTCCCTCTCCACCTCAAATATGTGGATGGGGGAATTGAGTCTTTTTCTTTTCAACTCGCTTGTTGAAGTAAAAAAAATGACTTATCTATGGGCTGCTTTGCTCTCTGGATGGAAAGATGGCAGAGAGCCCATGTGCAGGCTCCAGGAGTACAGGAACAAACCAGGAAAAGGCCCAAAGACCCAAAGAGTACCTTCATTTGTCCAATTACAGAGGAAAAATAAAACTGGGCATACACTAGTGAAGTTTCAAAACAACTTTTGTACAAACATGCATACGAAATATCTCAAGACCCGATGAATGTCATTCAAAAGTACTTAAAAATGTAATTTGCTTTTAACTTTCAATTTAGGAATGAATGGACTTTCCCAAACAAAAACCATATTCACTGTTAGAAATTTGTTTGTTTGGCAAACATTTTCCACCCTGCTCTTTTGAATTTTTTCATCACTGCTGTCGATGAACATCGATTTCACCCTACTGATTAGAAAATCAAACTAACATTCTTAAGATAAAAAATTGTAATGGAAATTCTATCAGTGTATGGGCAACTTAACAGCATTTCTTCAGCTGGTGGATCATGAACATTTAATGGCTATTTAGGTATCTGAAAATCTACCCAATGCTCAGTTTGGGAAAACCACTTTAGCCATACCTATAGAATAGCAAGCACTGTTCGGCAATATTTTGTAGGCTAGCAATATTTCCTAACCTGTCAATGTACAGGAAATGTCACAATATCTTATCTTACATGAAATGAGTTCTTGCAAGATTCAAAGAAGCTGGCTTTCATATTTGTTCATTTTTATCACCATTCTTACTCAATAAAAATAATATTTAATGTTTAGTAGTTCTTAAAAAAGAGTAATAGCGTGCATTGGTTGGGTTGACATATTAGAGTTTGACAGGCTAAACTAATCTCTGCAAATATTAAATACTCTAATCCTCTTCAATAAGCAAATCTGATCTAAACACAAACAGATTTATTACTTGAAATCCTGACATACATGCTCCATTCAGCTTTATTTACTTGTCACAAAACAGAGAGGAAATTTGGGTTGGTATAGTCAACCGAGAAAATCACAAATGTAAACAAACACATATCTTCTAAAGTATTATCCAGAAATCGAAGCTTCAATCACACTGCAGTTATAAACAAATATTTGAAATTTTCTTCTTATGATTTTCACCCAATCTATTCTTGATATTTAAGTAAGAGAAATTAAACTTTTTATTAATAAGACCATGTAGCAGTGGAGTTGGCCATTTGTTTGAATTTGTATAATTATTTAATTAGAGTTTCACTATAGGGAGTCAGTTTCATTTGTAAGGTATTAGAACCCAACTTAGGATTCAGTTTAAATTCGTTAAATACATTCTATGGGCATCAAAACAAAAGGTGTCCAAAGTTCTTCAGTTCATTTTCTTCAGAAAACATCCACAGCCTGTTTAAAAAAATCCCAGCATGCTGCTGTTTAGAAGCAGTGGTATCTCTGTAGAGATCAAACACCCCCCCCTGTTGATTAAGAGATAGAGCTCTTCAGAAGGGAGTGAGAGCTTTAATAATTCCCCCCAATTCTCCTAATAATTTAATAAATCCCCAAGGTCAGTCTGTTCCTCAATATAATCCTTCCCCTGCCCCCCAGGTCAATCCTTCCCCCAGTAACCCCCCCTCCCCCAGGTCTGTTCTGTGTCCAAGTATAATCCTTCCTACATAGGTCAATCTGTCCTCCAGTATAATTCCCCCAAGGTCAGTCTGCCCCCCCCCCCCCGTACAATACCCTCCAGGTCAGTCAGGCTGACCTAGGGCATTGTACTAAGGGAAAGACTGATAATCTGTCCCCTAGTACAACCTCCCTCCCCACAAATTCAATCTGTCCCCCAGTATATTCCATCCCAGGTCAGTCTGCCCCCAAGCACAATTTTGTGATTCCAACCCCAGAAGAGACAAATATACAACACCAGAAGATACAAACTTTTAATCCAACCACTAAATGCCTAAGTCCTTAAAAGTGAACAACAGGCAGATATAAGAAACACAAATAAATGCAGCTCTGTATTCTTTACGTAGTATGTTATTAAAGCGGAATTCCAGCTGAAAAAAAATAAAAGTCAGCAGCTACAAAAACTGTAGCTGCTGACTTTTAAAATACAGCCACTTACCAGTCCTTCAGTCTCGTGGTGTCCTCACCATGCCTAGTTTCACCGGCCGTCTTCTCTCACCGGCGCCGGCATCTTCAGTGTGGGCACCCGGCTGTGACAGCTTCCGGCTTCACAGCTGGCTGCCCACTGCACATGTGCGAGAAGTGCTGCCCTTTGTGAATGGCCCCGTAGTCTTCTGGGACCAGTCACGTGTCCCAAAAGACTATGGGGAGGGAGGAGGGGAGGACAACTTCTGCTTCCAATTGCTTAGGTGGATGCAGTGGAAGTGGGAGCAGGTACCTGTCAAATTCGGGTACCCGCTCCCCAAAGGTGCCACTCCTTAATGGAGAGCGGGGGACAAAGGCTTAAAGCAGAGCTTCCCCTTTTGGGTGGAGCTCCGCTTTAAATGTACAGTATTTGTTAAATGCAAGCGGTGTAAGTACCTAAATGTGAGCAAATTTCAGCCCCCTTACATCCACTGCACAGCAGTGCCCACATTGGGAAATGGAGATGTAGCACAAGGAGCCAATCAGTTGTCCTGCAATGCTCATGTGCTAATAAGTGGCATGTTGATGGACAGAGAGTGACAGTAAGATGAGCTCATCAGTCTGCTGCTTCTCATTTTTAATATTCAAAGCAAACTCATCCATTCATGTCTCCATGTTTTTTGTTGAGAAAACACTTTAAAAAAACATCCCCTAGCCTTGGTAGGCACATAGGTAGGAGGATGATCTTAGCTAAGAAAGACCATCCTCCCCTCTTCCAGATGAAAGACCAAAATGCCCATAAAGGCTCCTGGGATGTATGACATCATTGTGGCCTAGGCCAGAAACCAAGAAGCAACTGAAAAAAAAAAAAAAGTTTAAAACAAGTAAATATAATATACCTTTTTATCTATTTACTAATGCCAGCAGGATAAAGATTAAAATGTTGATTGAAAGGGTTTAGTTCCACTTTCACTGCAGCAGAAGAAATTCAGGCCTCCAGCACCAGCAGGCAGGGCTCTGCTGTGTGGCAGTGCTGTGTACATCTTAGCACTGGATGAACGTAAATAAAAAAAAACTTTGGCAGATAAAATAGCCCCATGTATGCATTTCATCTGTGTATTTATTTGTTTGTCTGGAGTTCAAATATCACAGATCTCACCTCAGTGCCAGATCCTAATGCAGATATCTCACAGAAGAGTGGAGAAAATATACAAAGCACACAGATGGTTGCAGATGTGGTTAGAATATGATTACGCCTTCAACCCCAGACATTGCATAGCTGATCATTAATGGTCGGATCCCAAAAGGCAAAAATAGTTCTTGGGTGTGTATCTGCAAATTAGGTGTATAATGCCCAATGACCCAAGTGTCAGTGTCTATGTTTGGTAAAGACATTATCAATGTGCATGGAATTCAAATAGATACAATTTAAAGAAATAGCTTTAAAAATAGCTGAGTTTTGGCGTGGTTAATAAAGACTCAACTGTGCACAAGTTATGATATTGTAAATTATTATATGTAGAGCATATTCAAATTTGGCTGCTGCTGCTCGTTGGGTGTTACAGAGTCCACATTTGATGGCTTGTTACTTTTAATTCGATGTAATTAATTTAATTTAATTCAACAAGTTTAATTTTAAAGTAAACCTCAGACATGAAATGTGAACAAAGCATATCGCTCTATAGTGTGGACTTGTCTCAATTAAGGGCACTAAGGGGTTGATTTACTAAAACTGGAGAGTGAAATATTTGATGCAGCTGTGCACGGCAGCAAGCTTTATAAATTCTGTACTTTGAACTGATGTAGAGAAGAGAAGATTGCAGATAAACAGGTACAACTAATGTAGGAGGATTTGGTTTATCTCTGTGTATTACCTGAGGCTATTCACTTCGTTGAGTATATGTAATGGTTTACAACCACTTTAATTTAACCACTTGCCTACTGAGCACTTTTACCCCTTTCATGCCCAGACCAATTTTCAGCTTGCAGTGCTGTTGCACTTTGAATGACAGTTGCGCAGTCATGCAACACTGTACCAATATGACATTTTTATCTTTTTTTTCCACACAAATAAAGCTTTCTTTTGGTGGTATTTAACCACCACTGGGTGTTTTATTTTTTGCACTATAAACAAAAAAAGAGCAAAAAATTTGAAAAAAAAAGAGTTTTTCTTTGTTTTAATTATAAAATTTTGCAAACAGATCATTTTGCTCCTTCACAGATGTGCATTGATGAGGCTGTACTGATAGGGTGGCACTGATGGGCACTGATGAGTGGCACTGCTGGGCACTGGTGGGTGGCACAGCTGGGCAGTACTGCAGGGCATATGACGCCCTCCCAGAACTGGACAACCGCGCTGTAGCCATCATTTGGCTAACGCGCGGTAAGACTGTGGTTAATCAAAAGTAGATCTAAACCCAGTCACCAACATATCATATACGTGCCATTTTTAAACATTGTTCTAAATCTTTCTAAATCTCTTTATCTTTCATTAACCTCCCTGGCGGTATGATTATTTTAAATTTTTGGTGCTGAAAGCGGTACCATTTTTTTGCATGGAAATATGTATTTTTTTAATTGTAGGCCTGTAATTTTTTAGGAAAAACTCACTGAAATCTGTCCGAACAAGAGTCTAGTAAACATCCCGGGTATGATAAAATTTGAAACACAAAATCATAAATTATAATTTAATAAATAATCATAAAAATAATATAAAAATAATAAAAAATTTAATTCAATAATATAATCAAACCAAAAACACTGAAATTTGAAATATAGCGCCAAGTTCGCACATTGCTGAGCTCAGTCGCAAAATCGTTTTCAGTGTCTGATGACGAATTTCCCCCACGAATCATTATCACTCAATTCTGCAAGTGGTTCTAATTTACTATCGCTGTTCTCTAGCTGATCTAAACCGCTTTTGACCTAAAGGGACACTTTTTGGACGCCATGGACGTTTCTCAGTTTCCAGGCAGAAAGAACAGACAAAATGCAGGCAGGGCGCCGGACAAAGCACTCAGGACAAAAATGTATGTGAAATTGGTTGAGACAGCAATGTTTTACTATGTAAAATGTAAAAAAAAAATTGACATTTATTAAAATTTTTAAATTTCCCGCCGCCAGCGGCGGCGGCGCCCGTACGTCCCGACGTCACAGGGACAGGACACAGAAGCCGGATGCCGGCATCGGCCGGAGGAGATGGCCGGGGACGCTGCAGGGGACACATCGTGGGAGCGCAGGGTAAGGTAAGTGAAGAACACATGCCGGAGCAGTGCCGCATGGTATTCTTGAGTGTAGCTCGGGGTTACCGTTTGTGGTACTGAAATGTTACCCCGAGCTACACTCGGGAATACCGCCAAGGAGGTTAAAAGAATACTTGGTGATCCTGCCATGAAGGTCCTAGTTCAGACACTTCCAGTTATAGGAAGACAACTGTCTCCAAATTGAGCTTCTGCGTTGTCACCCTATCACATGTGCAAAATCAGAGTGAATACTGGCTGACGCGTTTCGAGGCCTTGTCTCTTCCATAGAGCCATATGAGATATGGCTCTGAGAAAGAGGCAAGGCCTCAAAACGTGAAAGACTCTTGGATCTTTGTACATTTTACCATGTTATGAAATGCATTGTGGGTTGGAATTTGCTGTTGTATTGTGACAAGCTGTTGGTTTGTATGTATAATAATTACCATGCTTTTATTAATAAGGTCAAGTTTTGAGGTTAATGCGCTAGACTGGTGTGCCCTCTGTTCTGTTTTACATTTTTAGTGATCTCACCTGTCACATGTGCCTGTGGTTGATATTACAGATGGTCATGCAGACACACCCTGTGCAGTAACAGTTCACTGCTGTCACTATCGGGGACCTGGTCCAGAGCTGATGATGAAGTGCATGTAGATGGAAAGTGACTGAAAAAAGGTGAAACAGTCTCTTATATAAAAAAAAATAGCAACTGTTTATGATTGACAGCATTTGAGCAAACTAAAGTCATCCAATTAGTGCTTAGATCTACTTTATTATTATTCTACCGGTAGAAGGAACAATTTTTCCAGCCAATCTCTGATGAAGTAGACACTCCATATGGCGAACCTTGCATGCACTTTATATCAAAACTACCAAACATGCCAGGGTTATTTACTATGTTTATTTGTGTAGTTGTACCAAATGATGATGGTGGAATTATATTGTTACATGTTAATAATATGTGACCATATTATATTTATATTTCTGCATATTATATTTATATTTCTGCATTGTACTGGTCCATTGATGTAGCCTGCCCTTGAAAATACGATAGGTGATACATGGAGCAGGAAAATATGTTAAAAAATAGACACTGATCTATCTTGCTGCTAAAAAGCACAAATCCGCTCATACATAGATACATTTTTGTGAACAGCAGATATTTCCAGTATCATTGTTATTTGGAGCAACCATAGCCAATCAGTTGGAAGACACCAACCTAGACAATATGACCACATTTGTCGATATTTTTCCTGTGTATGGTACAAGAATAACTCTCAAAATTGACCATTATCCAGTTGTCCCTAAATTAATAATGGATGTTGCGATTATTATTATAGTGTCAATGACAGCATCTGACTGTATATGCGGTTAACATTTAAACATTTTTAATGGCATGAACGATCCAGACATTTGACTTGGACACTGATCCGCCAGATCCTACAGATATTCCAGTAAGTATGCCTGGCCAAATCTGACAAACATTTGTCCTGTCAGCTGGGCGGTCAGTCTGGGTATCTAGCTCTGCTGGTATATAGCCAGCTTTATAAGGGCCTGCATGAATGATTCGAAGGTAAGTGTCATTCCAATAAAAAAAAACAACAGCATTCATCAAGCCTGACCTAGTGATCTTGTGCCATAGCAGTTTTTGTGTCTTACATTATCTTGTTAGCAGTAGAAGCCAACACTAGTAACTGGTTAAAGTAATTGGAATAGAAAGAAATAGGAAAACAATGAAAACCATTAGATCCAACAACAACGTGAATTGAAGAAGGAAAAGGAAAAAAATTATTTACTAGGAAGTTTAAGCGTTCTGCTTTATAGAAATAGACAACAGTGTGTTACAAGCGCAATAATGATATAAAAATACTCTTTTTTGTTTAAGTAATCCTTTTAGATGTTCAGAATATTACAACATACAGATGTCATTTTATGTTTTATATACAAACCTAATGTTTCCTTTGAAGACTCTATCACTGGCAAAAGATTTAAACAAATGATCAGAACATATGGTTTCTATAAAGGGCTCCCGCCTCCAGTTGTCTTGGGTCTGTCAGTAAATGTATGTCTTACAATATTAGGTTCTTGTATTCTGGCATTTAGATTAAGCATTTAGGAAACATTATTTGATCTGACCAAAATCTCGATATGGCCTATATACCACGCATAGCAATATCAAATTGTAAAAATACATGGAAATCAATATTTATTTCTGGTGTTTTGCATTGCTGATGATGTAAACAATGCTTATGTGCATGTATTTATTTGTTTTTTTTCTATATTGTTTTAGTTTATTATCTATAATAGTAAATCAATTTACTTTTTATTATTCTGTCGGTATTGCAACACAATTTTTGATTATTACATGCCATACTGTAGAATAAAAACTTATTTGGGATTTTTTTTTTTGCAACCTTGCCTTCTGTTTATTGTGATATTACTACTTTCATAATGTGAGCGTTTAAAATGTCTAGAAATTTACATAGAAATATGATGAGTTTTAGTCTAAAGTAAAAAACAATTCACATATTTTAAAAGTAATTTATTATTAACTAATACTTAATTCATATTTGCCTATTTATTATTTTAACTTCACCGTTAAACCTTGAACCACATGATTCTAAGGTACCCTGGGTAGTAACTGATTACAAATACGTTTTTAGATATCTGATTTTAATTTGATTCCCTCAGTCATTTGTATCAGATAGCAATATCCAAGCCACTATTATTAGTTCAATATCATGTGGTGTGAGATAGTCCTTTAATGAAATCTATTTCATCACATATTTTAATGCAAATTGTCTTTAATAGTCATTGGTCAAACAGGTTCACATAATTCAAGTTTTGGATTATCTTCTGAATTTATTTATTAGAAACATATCAGAGATGTTTAGCATGAATATATTGTGTTGAAATAGTTGCAGAGGGTAAATCATTTTTTTTTTTACACGACTTCGTTTTGACAAACTGACAAGATATTGATCATGAGATGAGAGTCACCACTGATGAGGTCATGTGTGAGGGTTTTGTGGATGAAGGAGTCTTTTTGGCTACAGCTACTGTGGAAACGTGTGCAGCAGCCCCCTCTATCAGCAGGAAAACTCATTAAAATTGTACACAATTAAGTGAAGGTGGTTACTTTATTTGTCTAATTTACTGGATGTACGGTTAAGAAAAATAATAAGAAAAGGTGGACAACAAATGCTATTCCAGATATATTTTCTCTAATTTACTTTTGCCTGTTTTACCCTTATGTTGTACTTTTATTAGGCTTACCATTAATGCTATAATGCATTTATTACACATTATATATTTTTGTGTTACATTTATCATTGCATATCAATAAAATATAAGACTATTGTTAGCAAACCAAAAATATATTGTACCAATTATAATCATCGTCAAAATTGTACGCCTTGAATATGCAAAATAATAATACTGAAATATGTGGGAACTATGCAGATAAGGTGAAATACCATATATACAACTTAAATACAAGGGCAGATGGTCCTTAAAATATACATTGAACATACACCATTTTCTTTCCCAAGACTGAATTAAAGTTTTAAGTTAGCACATTTAAAATAATATATGTAATCAATTATACATCCTATTATAAAATGTACTTTTCATGAAATAAATATAATTATGCTTATTCGAATTTGAGTGTTTTATGGACACAATGCTACAAACGTACCTTTAAAAAAAAGGTTTTTTTTTTTTAAACTGATATGTATTTTCTTAGTGAATACAATGAGATAAAGTACACCATAAAAGTTAGCAACCCTAATGCATGTATCTAATAATAATAAACGCTACTTCGAATTTACCACCAGCAGTCAACAAACAACGTGATTGTACAGCCCAGCCTTAAACAATGGAGCTTTCTGTCCTACAGCTGTGTGTCAGCTAACCAATTCAAGAGAATATATCCTTACATGACCTCTACGTCATCTATATAACATCTCCTACAACACCAGTGAATCAGAAAGACACATATCTGAATGGGACATTGTAATTTATTAAAGCATGCTATCCCACTCATTTTATTGTTTCAAAATTCATCAAATATGTAAAAACATTCAAAATCTATCAAAACAGGCACTATAAATCTAAATCAAGCAACATCATCCTTTGTCTATCCATTTTATGGTAATAAACACCACCTTATTAGCTGAGTTAGTAACAGAAATGTGTTTCATAAAGTTGAAAATTTGAGTATTAAGTTTATTTTTTTTAAGGCTACAGTGCATGGGTAAAAATTACTTTTTAAACCATGTAACCATGTAAATAAAATAAAATATTAAAAAATGAATGCATAAAACTAAAAGCATAAAGGTAGAGTTTAAATAAATATATATATGTATACAAACTGAATTTTTTTTAGCAAAATAAAATAATAATTATATATATATATATATATATATATATATAAAACAATCAGCAAAAATATATTCAATGTACAGATGTGGACTAAGGCTCTGCAAAATACAGTATTTGTTTACCAGAAATTAAAATACAGAAAAATGCTCTTGTTTTATGTATTTATTTTAGTGTAAACCCCATCCATTTTACATTGTGCACATATCTGCTGAATTTAATCCCCAATGGCACCAGCCTGTCCTATTTCTGGCCCTCCTGCAGGATTAAGCAGTGAAGTATTTAGGGCGACTGGCGAATGTCAGCCCGGGTGAGGTCTCAGGGACTCAGGCTGGCTGTACACCATAATGATCTCATGTAAATGTTCCTGACTCAGTGATTTTTGCTGACCCGCAAAGTGCTGCAGCTCTTGTTAGAGGGCAAGTCCTACGCTGTGCCTGCACCACTCAGGAACATTGTTGGTGAGAGACAAGCCAAGGGTGCCAAGTCTGCTAGGAAATCTGGAAATAAAACGGAATCTTTCACCAAGAACATTAGCTTTAAATTACAATATTTAGCACCATGGAGATCATTAGAAACTGTTAAAAATGATGAAGGGAGTTACTGACTAAAGGAGTGGGACCATAGCACTTGTATTCACAGTCAATCAGGAGTTAAAATGTGTATAAAATTTCAATATAAATATCAACTGTATATATGTGTATATAATTATAAATACAAATAAATATAAATATGTATATAATTATGCAAACACAAAAAATAAAATAAAATTATATATATATAAATAAAATGTTATTTTGTTATTTCAAAAATAAATTTTATGTATATATATATATATCTATATATATATATCTATATATATATATATATATATAGATAGATATATATTTGTATGTATTTTTTTAAATAGCTGAAAGTCAGCTTTAGATGCTCAGTTTCCACAAACAATCCTTCATCAGTAAAGCATTCATTATCTGTGACGTCACCCAGGAACTATAGTGCTAACAGGTTCAATCAAAATATACAATGTATTATTAAAGTGTCCTGATGCAACAAGTAGTACAAGATGCTCATTCCAAAGTGTCTGCGCTCCACTTACTTATTGGCTTAGTGTCCTTGCCACACAGACCTGGATGTTTTCCCATAGACCCTGAAGAGGTCCCTTGGTGGCCGGCTCCGTCCCCCTTCCCCTCCCAAGCAGTGCTCATTAGAAGATTGCTTTCACGCTGCTGACTTTTTTGCTGCTATCTGCTACTGAACTGTAAAGGTCGCAGGAAGACCTCTCATACTTATCAGCCTTGCACGGGTCAGTAACTGGAAGCTGGGCTGCCCTGGCTATAGCTCAGGCAAAAGGGGATCACACACAGCTCACTCCATTAGAACATTTGCACTTTCAAGGATTTAAAGGAAAGGATTTTCACAAAAACTTGCAACCGGTAACATGGAATAATAATAAATTTTAAAACAAAAGGAAAAAAAGCACCCATAGAAAGCAACTAGGCCGGTTCAGCATGAGTGATTGGCCAGAGTAGTTTTGTTGGTGCCCTGGGGATCCAATGTTGCAATCTCAGGGGCAAAATATGTGGTGTGCAGTGTTGTTAATTAAAACAATGCCCTACCCTCATTATATTTTTAGTAGATCTGCAGTTTTCCAGTATGGTAATTCAAACTACTTATTCACAACAGGTTTTTGTAGCCCAAGTCTGCCCAGCAAGTGTGGAACTATAAGTCTCAGCATGCCTGTAGAGTGTCCTGATAGCCACAGAGGGGATGCATCTATCAAAATGAGAGCATTGGAGGGCAGGCAGGAAATAATTGGAAGGAACTACATGGTTGTTATGGGCACCACTTCTACTTCCTTTCCTACTACTTTAATAAAAGGCTACTTGGACCACAAGCAAAGGATAACACCATCTAGTTCTAATATTTACTGTGGGATGAGTCACCTTTGTTCTACTATTATCAGTATGCTAATCAAGGGAGTCTCACCCCCCCTGCTGCATTCTCTGCAATGAAAAATAAATGCAGTGTCAAAACCTTGTTGCATTGCCCTGGTAGGGGCATGTGGATGAAGCAGGGCGGACTGACAACTCATGGGGCCCTGGGCAATAGGGGATCATGGGGCCCCTGTGTCCTTGCCCAAACTCAAAAAAGCCTATGAAAAAGGTACTAGGGGCATCTCATGGGGCCCCCTACTGACCCCAGGCCCTCGAGCAGTGCCCTAGTTTCCAAATGGTCAGTCCGCCCCAGGGATGAAGTTAAGTGCAGACATTACACCACTGGAGTCCTTAGGAGATATAATAATTAGGGGGTATTTCTGCTTGGAATATGAGTTTTGGTTGGATTGATTTATTCTATTCAAACATGAAAAAAATGGATCTCACACTAACTCCGAGGATGCAGCCTAACTGCTGACTGTCTCTGCTTTTGACCCTGGCTCAGCTGGCCACCTTGGTAGTTAAACTGTAGTGGCCATTATTCCAATCTTCTAAACACCCTTACTGAGTGTATGAATACATTTTTCTGTGTTCAGCATCAAGTTCAGTCTAAACACACTTGGAGCATGAGAGGAATTTGCACATCACAGAATCATGTGAGGAGAGGCTGCAATTCCAAATAGAAGCACTATGAAAAACCTGCTGAATCTGTTTGTAAGAGATTGTATCCAATAATAGCTGCACAAATGCAACATTTCCTGGTGATCATTAGCAGCTTACTCATTGTAATATTATTTTTTTACTACTTGGTCCTGAACATAAAGTGCTTCCAGAACAAGATCAATGAGCAATATGACATCTTCCGTCCATGACTACACATTGGACCACCTATGCATTTTCCTCTTCATGCTTTGTTTTTTTTCCTATAGAGAAAAGAAAACGCGTTAGGCCTTGTGTACAACAGGCAGTGGATTACTGCAGAAAAAATGGAGATGATAACAATATTTTTTTCACGCGCATTCAAAAAGTCGTGCACAGAATAGTTCATAAGTGTCTATTGAAATCTATGGCATTGCATGTGAAATTGGCTAAAAATTTTTTTAAAAAGGTTTATGCATATATTTTAAGTTCTAATATTAACCTCTTGCTGACCTTGTAATGTTTATATGCGGTGGTAGGCAGGGAGGGCTTTAACGCCCAGCTATTGCACATATGAATCCATGAGGTTCTGTGCTGAGATTGCGCTCACTGC
Source organism: Staurois parvus (assembly GCF_062004578.1). Classification (NCBI taxonomy): domain Eukaryota; kingdom Metazoa; phylum Chordata; class Amphibia; order Anura; family Ranidae; genus Staurois; species Staurois parvus. The sequence goes on along the minus strand of NW_028317801.1, from coordinate 3,934,536 downwards.
ACACTCCCAGAACACTGACTGCGGTGCCACCGACAACTTCCGATTTGTGATCAGAATGGCTCCCGATCATGTGACTGCAGTAACAGCCAGTCATATTGAATGCGTGATCGGGAAACTAACTCCATATCCTGGCATTAACACCCACTTAAAGGGTTGCTGTTAGGTGGTTTCAAGGGGTTAAGCTCAGAAACCTTTAGGCCTCATGCCTACTGGATGTTATAAAAACGCCAGTAGCGTTAGCTGTAGAATTCCACCTTAAAAACACAAGTTTTGTTGCATTTTGTTAGCCTTTTTGCATTAGCATTTTTAGTGGGGTTTTTTTTAGCATTTTTAGCAAAACTATACTCCCACAAAAGCTTCAGGCTCAAAAACGTTCACAAACACTGGATAGCCATGTTTTTCAGCATTTTGCAGCATTAGAGCATTTTTTGCAGCTGAAAAAAACTCCTTTTCAAACGCAGTTGTTCTGGGTTTTTTTGTTTTTCCAGCCTGAAAACAAACCCCTGCCAAAAACGCTGATTAAAGCCTATATGTGCATGAACACATAGGATAACATGCTGGGAAGTTTTTTGGCTGTAGAAAAAAATGCCTAATGCCCAAAACAGCAACTGTGATGACACCCAGTGTGCATGAGGCCTTATGTTTTAACCCATAAACAACCTGTCACAAGCTATGCTCAGACCAAAGTATACAAATAAGCAACAAACCACAAAGTGAGTCCAAAGTACCTTTAACTGTCATTTAAAAACATCTAACATGCTTCGGGAACAAAAAAACTCCTCCTTCATCTAGGCTGCAAAAGATAGAAATCAAAATAAGTAATAGAAAGAAAAATAAAAATATGATAATGATGAAAAAACTTGTGTCCAAGTATAAAAAATATGGAATATCATACAGAAATATGTACCATCTTAAAACAAACCCTAGGTAAAAAATCATAGTAAATGATCAAAAGAAATTTACTGTTGTGTGTAGCAATGCTCAGATAGGTAAATTGGGTAAAACGCTTCTGTTTTGAATCATTAACTGTGTAGGATGTACCTTTGTTTCCGCACATAATCAAACTCATGTACAGCTCCCTGTAACAGACTAGTCCTATAGGTACCCAGGTCAATGTATTTGCTCCTCACAAACCAACGCTAATTGTCTAAAAATAAATATTTAATTCTTCAAATAGGGACACACGTAGTAAGCCGCTAACATCCAAGTTTTGCTGCCAATCACTTAACTTCAAGGCTCTATGGTGCCATATACACTAATCTTAATTAGACCAATTACATGAGTAAAATAGATGAAGTTAAAGACTCCGTAACTAATAGGTTTGTAGCTTAAAGGCAACTTTTCACTGGCTGAAGAGCCGCAGTAAAGGGTGGCACAGACAGGAGATGGCAATGACAGCCAAGCTCCCCATGACCAGAGCCAGCCCAAGCCCCATCCCATCGCTGGCATACAACTGACCTTTAATTAAAACAGACAAGGGTATTTAAACTAGACTGAGTTTAGCTTGCAGGCCCCCCTCCTCTTTTCTCTTTGCTCTTTTTTTGATGCCTTTAGTGTTTCAGAAGGTGGAAGTTGCCTTTGTGTGGCATAGGTCAGACATAGGCACTGTGCTGCAGAAGGCTTTAACGCTGGCTGAGCACACAGAAAGGCTCTACTGGAGAGCTCAAGGCCTTTGACAATCACCATTGTTTTGAAAGGGAACAGAAGCTGCATTTGCCTGAAAATACCAAGTTCACTATCCGAAAAGCGACCTGTATAATAAAATCTCTGAATAAGGGGGAATGAGAGAGAGGAAGCAAGAGAAAGAGAACGGGAAAGGGAGAGAGAGAGAGGAATCCATCTCATCATTTAACAATAAAAAAATTCCTCAAAAACTATTCTGCCTTGTATACTAGTGGCCCTTAACCCCCGTCACTAACTTCAGTCTGTAAGCAAACTTCTGCAAATATGACGTCACCAAACTGTGCACATAAAAAAATACCAAGGTTGAAGTATAACTAAATACAAGAACTAAAATGTTTCCGCAGGGTATGAGTTTGGGTTTGGCTCTGGGCTTGGCCAAACCCAGTAGACATCTATTAGTACTAGGCCAATAGGCTGCAGGCAGAGGATCCCCCACCCCAGTGCTGGATAAACACAAACAGGTGGGGATTCTTGTGACATCATTGACCTAATATGGCCACATGGCCTTATTAAGTCAATATCATTGACCTAATATGGCCATGTGGCCATATTTGGTCAATATCATTCACTCATTATAGCCATGTGGCCATATTTGGTCAATATCATTCACTCATTATAGTCATGTGGCCATATTTGGTCAATATCATTCACTCATTATAGCCATGTGGCCATATTTGGTCAATATCATTCACTCATTATAGCCATGTGGCCATATTTGGTCAATATCATTCACTCATTATAGCCATGTGGCCATATTTGGTCAATATCATTCACTCATTATAGCCATGTGGCCATATTAGGTCAATGTCATTGACTCAGTATAGCCATGTGGCCATATTAGGCCAATGCCATTGACTCAATATAAACATGTAGCTAAATTAGGTCAATGCCATTGACTCAATATAACCATGTGGCCAAATTAGGTCAATGTTATTGATTCAATATAACCACGTGGCCATATTTGGTCAATAGCATTCATTCAATGTGGCCATGTGGCTCTATTAGGTCAATGTAATTGACTCAATATAGCCTTATGGCCATATTAGGTCAACGATGTCACAAGCATCCCCACCCCTTTGTGTGCTTCAAGGAGTGGAGTGTGGAACATCCCCGCCATAGCTGACTGGCCCAGGAGTAACAGCTTATTTTAGGGTCTGACCAAACCGAAGTTCAGACCACACCCAAGCTCATTTCTGCTATCAGTCCTTGGCTGTGGTGGCTGCAATATATTTTTTTGGCTTATTTTCCTTTTTTTCACCTGATGATCCTGTCACTAACACATCTATGGTGATAAAATTCACAGTTCTGTATCTACAGAGGAGCAGTATGGTTACCCCAGGACAGGAAGTGTGTTAGGACTACAGAACTCCCTCCCTTTCTCCAACACATATCAGGAAAGTGCTGTGCAGTTCTCAGAGATAGTAGGGAACAATCCCAACTGTTAATATCACAGACAGAGAAGATAGGAAGTTATCAGCTCACAAGATTTATGTCAGGATCAACAGATTTTTGGGGGGATTTTTTGCAGATAAAAGAGAAGGCTTTCAATTGTAAATTAAAAGTCAAATTTAAGTCTGAAAAAAAAATGCCGACAGGAAAGACATTTATGACAGAAGAGATCCTATAGGAGTCTTCTATCAATACTTCTCTCTGCCTGTCAACTGTAACATACATGGAACTGCACAATACAACTCTGTGCTGTGATGACGTGATTCCCATGCGTATGTGCAGGAGTGACGTCATCACGGCCCAGTCAGTCAAGTGGCTGATGTGTGCAAACCCGGAATGGAGATAGGGAGAAGATGGAAGCATCTGTGACAGGCAAGAGTACTGACACTGCAGTGCTGGAGGGTATCATTGGTAGGTTAGTCTGCCATAATGTGCATGCCAGTACATTATGGCATTAAACTCTTGGGGGAAGGGGGGGGCATTTTTAATTTTTCTTTAGAAAAGGGTTTAATTCCACCTTAACAGTCCAAAAGAGAAAAAAAAGAGGGAAGCACTGGTAGGATTTATATATACAGCTTCATATACAAGAGATGATCAATATTTTATATAATCATTCCCAGCAGCCTGTGATCTCTGCCTTATATTATATTGTTAAAGTGGAACTTTACTCTCTCAATCAGCAATGACTATTTTTAATTCTAATGTTGCTAGCATTAGTAAATAGATAGAGGTAAATAACATTTATTTGTTGTAAACATTTGTTTACATTTCTTCAGTTACTTCCAGAAGTCTTCAGGAGGGGAGGAGGGGTTTCTTCAGCTAAGCACACCCTCCTGTCTGCATGCCTGAGCTAAGGGCAGATGGATTCCAGGAAGTAAATGCTACATGAATCATCTACCCTTATTCAAGATGGTCATTGCTAGAAATACTAGGGGGGTGTTTTTCAAAGTGATTTCTCACAAAAATAAAGCATGGAGAGATGAATGAATGGGTGTATTTGCTTTGAATATTAAAAATTAAATAGCTTTTTTGGTTTGTGGTGCTCAGATTCAGTGGACTTCCCTTTAAGTAGAGTGATCAGATTGCATTTCAAAAGTTGTGACTAATGTACAGTTCATCTTTTTGTTATACAGAGATTAGTTCCACCAGGAAGACACACCTGCACACTACTCTGGGATTGCGATGGATGACAGCAGACAAATAAAGTCTGAAATTGGGAAACAACCATTGTATTCCCCCAGACCTTAACCCAGCAACATTTCTTTGTTAAAAAACCTGAAGGAATGTCTGCTGGGAAATACATTTCCCTATTCATCTCAATGACAGATAGTTAGCAATTCTACCTTATAGCACTGGGGTCCCTGGATTGAATCCTGCTAAGGACACTTTATGCATGGAGTTTGCATGCTCCTCCTGTGAGTGTGTGGTTTTCCTCTGGCTACTCTGGTTTCCGCTCACACTCCAAAGACATAGTATTAGCCTAATTGGTTACTGTTTTAATTGGCCCTGGTATGTGTACTATATGTAAACATGTGAAATAGGGAACATAGAGTGTCAGTTTCTTGGGGGAAGGGACTGATATGTACAGTGTTTAAAGCACTGTGTAAATTATTGTTCAGTTATTGGTATCATTATTTACTTTTTTACATATCTATAATAGATAGCTAGACAGGGATTGATTTACTAAAGAAGTTAAGAAACTTCACTTGATAAATTGCAGCTGTGTGTGCTGTGAATACTCCATCATGTGCAATTAAAATACACAGGAATTCATTTTCACTTGATTGAATCTTCATTCAATGTATTCAATGTATTTTAATCAGTCTCATGAACAGAGAGAAAGATAGATAGATAAAAAAATATGGCTAACACCAATATGGCTAACATGGCTTAACATGATTTACTAAAGTAATTTTGTGCCAACCTCAAACAGATAGATAGACAGACGGACGGACGGACGGACGGACGGACGGACGGACGGACGGACGGACAGACAGACAGACAGACAGATAGATAGATAGATAGATAGATGGATAGATAGATAGATAGATAGATAGATAGATAGATAGATAGATAGATAGATAGATAGATAGATAGATGGGTAGATGGATGGATGGATGGATGGATAGATAGATAGATAGATAGATAGATAGATAGATAGATAGATAGATAGATAGATAGATAGATAGATAGATAGATGGATGGATGGATGGATGGATAGATAGATAGATAGATAGATAGATAGATAGATAGATAGATAGATAGATAGATAGATAGATAGATAGATAGATAGATAGATGGGTGGATAGATAGATAGATAGATAGACAGATAGATAGATAGATAGATAGATAGATAGATAGATAGATAGATAGATAGATAGATGGATGGATGGATGGATGGATGGATGGATAGATAGATAGATAGATAGATAGATAGATAGATAGATAGATAGATAGATAGATAGATAGATAGATAGATAGATAGATAGATGGGTAGATAGATATATAGATAGATGGGTGGATAGATAGATAGATAGATAGATAGATAGATAGATAGATAGATAGATAGATAGATTGATAGATAGATACTGTAGATAGATTATCCCATGATAGTCCCTGATAGTGCTGTTTGAAATAACAATAAAATCTACAGATGTTTCCTTTCTTGCTTGAATTTTGACTACTGATACTAAAGCTGGCCATACATAGATCAGTTTTTTTTTCCTTCAGTCAGCAAGCGAGGTGGATGGAGGAATCCTCTGCTGCCAGAATACGATGATGAGTGCTGCAGTTCATTGGCTGCAGGGCTGATCGGACAAAAGATTTCCAACAAGCCTACTCATGAGAAGTCAATCATTAGATCAATTTCTCAAGAATGGGAACGGCCAGATAGATCAAAATTCAGCCAGTCACTGAACCAGGTGAATATCGATCCATCTATGACCAGCCTAAATGAGGAGCAAAATATAACTTATGTTAGTGTTAGTAAAACATAAAGTGTAGCGCCAAACATAAACTGGTGAAACTGAAATATATCAACACATATATAGTGTAATAAACATCTGTGATATAAAACAGAAACAGTGAAAGAAATTTAAATAATGTCCATCCACCACCATAAACTGCTCTTGCTTACAGCAAAAGAATTCAAAAATGCAGTCACCGTCTCCCAGTGAATTGAAGACTCACCAGAAATTATGACTGCCACTACAACAGCATAAACGCCCATGTGATTAAACAAAGATTCCAAAGGTACATATGTCTTGACATAAGACTCTGTTGGTGGGTGTCATTCTATCTAGACAAGCTGTAGTGAAATAAAGCTCACCAGGAGCAAGTAGACTTCCAATAGTATAGTATTTATTAAAATCCAATAAGGTAAATAACAAATAAACTCCTGGGGAGGAGTTTACAGTGCTGACGTCATGCCGCTGCGCGATTCTGGGTTGACAGCGGCTTTTTATTTGTTATTTACCTTATTGGATTCTAATAAATACTACACTATTGGAAGTCTATTTTGTCCTGCTTTATATCACTACAGCTCAGCTAGATAGAGTGACACCCACCAACAAACAGTCTTTCACTGATTTTTTTTTTTATATCACAGACGTTTATTACATTGTATTTGTTTTGATATATTTCAGTTTCACCAGTTTATGTTTGGCAATTCACTTTATGTTTTACTTATATGTATTTAGTTTTATATACTACCTATTGGTGTCAGCTGCCTTACACTTCTAGTCAGCACGGATATTGTTTGTTTTATTTTATGTTAGTGTTAGTTCACCTTTACAGAAAATCCCTGTCCCTATCCCCTTTGGGACCGCTGTACTTACCTCCTGCAATCCTGCTCTGTTAGGCTCCTGTATGCCCTTCCACTGGTCAGGGGATTCAAAATCCCCGCTGCCTAATCTCCACTCCGTACTGTGCAGACATTGCAGACTAGATGGATTTTAATTGGTCAGCACCATCACATGAATGGTACTGACTAATCAGAATCTGTCTAGCCCATCCTGTCAGAACTGTAAGGAAATCCCCAGATGGAGTGGATTGAAGGTGCCTGATAGAACAGGATCGCAGTAGGTAAGTGCAACAGGACCAAGGGGGTGGGGAGAGGGTACAGTGTTAGGTCACCTTACAGATCTTCTATAAAGGTGAACTAACACTTTAAATATAGGGGAATAATAATTACAACTATTTTGTAATAATATTTATGAAGAAAAGTGAGCTTAAATAACTAGTAAAGTAGGGAATGGATGAAGAGATAGAGAGAAAGATAGATAGATAGATAGATAGATAGATAGATAGATAGATAGATAGATACAAAAAATAGTGCCAACAAGACACAAACACAAAGCAGTAACCCAAAAAAAACAATCAGAATCCTGCTTACTGAAGTCAGACCATTACAAGATAGATTCTAATTGGTTGGTATGGGTACTGCACTCAGCATGCCTCTTTGCACCATTTCACCCACTAAGACCTATCTTGTGCCAGTACAGGTGACATCACCTTGTGGGTGAACTAGGTAGGATGGTATGATATGGATGCAGGTAACTCAGATCTATAGAGCAGTATAAATTCCAGATCAGAGTTTAGACTTGATTGTATTTACAGAGCGCCCAAAAGTTTGGCAGACAGAGAAAGGCCGCAGTTTATTTGAACAGCAGCAGGATTTGGGAGGAATGTAGCCTGAGCCCACTGCAAAGAACATTCAATTTGTACTTCTGAGGCAGCAAAAATAAATAACCCTGGTCCCTGAAAGGGCAGAAAAAAATCAGGAAATTGAATGTGTTTTTTTTTCCTCCAGTGAAGTTTCCCTTGAGTGGTCCCATTTTGTTGCTGTCTAGTCTTGCAGCCCGGAAAGTCCTAAGGCCTTCAGCTCGCTAGCATTACCCAACACACAGATAGCAGCTCTCTATACCTATGGCGACAGGGACACCCAAACAAAGCGTTTGTCATGTAAAACGTCCGCCACAGGAACAAAATATGTCATTTCACAGTCATTGTAATACATGAAGAAATAGGATTAGCTGAGAATATCAGCAAGGTAAGTAGGATTAATGGCTATGTGCAGTAAATTGTGGAATTCTATCAGGATTGGGCATATGTCTTGCCTTTTATGTTACACATTTCAGCCTTGTTTTGTTTGTTCTACCAATATCAGCCATATAAATATAACTTCTATAATTGTTTTAATTTGTTTTCAACACCCTAATGATTTCAGGAAGGGTCCTCCCAGGGATAAGGGACACAGGCAGTTATTAAGCACAATCCTGTTCCAAATCCTTGTCCCCCCCTGGTGGTGGCAGCTGGATATGCAAGCATGATTTTATTTTTTTCATTTATTTTCTATACGGATTTCTGTATGCTTAAAAGACATGTTTAAGTAATCAATCAAGAATTGTTAAAAAAAGGCTAAAAAATATCTAAGAAATTTAGGAGTAGCTGTAACATTAATTATGCATATAGATATACGAATATATGGTAAAAGCATACACATATTAATTTGCATAGATATCATTTATAACCATTCATATGCAATTATAATATATATATATATTTGGTATGGTATGTATAATGTTTTATACATATATATGTATATATACATATATTATTGCTTTGGGAGGAAAACTATCTCAAAGTATACTGTCAACAGGACAAGGTCTGAATACAAGAGATGGAAGAATACCAGTGATCAGATAACTAGAGTGTTAAAAAAATGAAGACCCATCTCAGTCCAAGGCAGGAGGTTTGGACCGTTAACTCACACACCATAGTTTTCTTCTATATAGAGAAGCAGAAATCCATCCAAAAGAAAATTAGTATTTATGGTTTTGTTCCAAAAACAGCAGTTATATTATATTGCAACACACACACATAATAATAATAATAATATTATTATTACTATTATTACTACAATACTAACAATAATAATTATTATTATTATAACAATTACATTAAAACACATACACATACACACACACACACACACACACATATATATATATATTTATATATATATATATATATATATATATATATATATATATATATATATATATATATATATAAATTGTATCTAGAATATATATGTATTTATTTTATTTTTTTAATCTATTTTAATTTTTTTTTATGTTTGAAGTTGGCACAGATTTTAATCATATTCAGTAACAGAAGTTGTTTGCTTTCATACTGGCAAACGTTTTTCTTTACCTTTCCTGCCCTGCACACCTTTCATACCTCTATCCCCTATAAAAGTGATTTATTGTCAGTGTCTTTCTTTTTTTGCCTCCTTCTGTCTCTTCTCACCCTAACGAATTAACCCTTTGGATGTCCCCTCTAGTGATGTCTGTAGGTTGCTGGGGATGCTGGTAGTAGGAGTATATCCTGGGTGTTAGGAGCAGATATACCTGTTGGAAGTCAGACTATACAGACAGTCATTCATCTCTTGCTATCATGACGCCTCTTATCTGGCTGTAAGTTCAATACTATTTGTGACATTTTAATTCTCTCTGCTCTGTGACTGTATCAGTAGGACTTTGGCCATTGGTGAATGGCTGGCCAGGAGGTGAGATGTACTGCCTGTCAGTGCGATGATTGACACATGTCTCTATCTCTGCAGCTGCCGACAGCCCCACTTACCTGACCTTTTATTACATTTCTCAGTACCTGACAAGCCGGCCTGACAGCAGAATAACAAACAGGCGGCGTGTAATCCGTCCAGAGCCGGGCAGGAGGACGATAACCTGTGTGTGCGGATGTATGTGTGTGTTTCTGTCTCTGTGGCGTATGTGTGTGTGTGTCGGTGTATGTGTGTGTGTGTGTGTGTGTGTGTGTGTGTGTGTGTGTGTAGGTGTGTGTGTGTGTGTAGGTGTGTGTGTGTGTGTGTGTGTGTGTGTGTGTGTGTGTGTGTGTGTGTGTGTGTAGGTGGATGTGTGTGTGTGTGTGTGTGTGTGTGTGTGTGTGTGTGTGTGTAGGTGGATGTGTGTGTGTGTGTGTGTGTAGGTGGATGTGTGTGTGTGTGTGTGTGTAGGTGTGTGTGTAGGTGGATGTGTGTGTGTGTGTGTGTGTGTGTGTGTGTGTGTGTAGGTGGATGTGTGTGTGTAGGTGTGTGTGGGTGTGTGTGTGTAGGTGGATGTGTGTGTGTGTGTGTGTGTGTGTGTGTGTGTGTAGGTGGATGTGTGTGTGTGTAGGTGGATGTGTGTATTTCTGTTTCTGTGGTGTGTGTGTGGATGTGTGTGTATTTTATATATAAATCTGTATGTGTGTGTGTGTAATGGATGTGTATTTTGTACATGAATCTGCAGGTGTGTTTGTGTATGGATGTGTGTCAATGTGTGTGTGTATATTTTTATATATGAATCTGACTGTGTATATGGATCTGTGTATGTGTATATAGCTTTGTGTGTGTATATGTGTGTAGATTTCTGTGTGTGTGTGTTTCTGTCTCTGCGGTGTGTGTGTGTGTGTGTGTGTGTGTGTGTGTTTCTGTCTCTGCGGTGTGTGTGTGTGTGTGTGTAGGTGGATGTGTGTATTTCTGTTTCTGTGGTGTGTGTGTGGATGTGGATGTGTGTGTATTTTATATATAAATCTGTATGTGTGTGTGTAATGGATGTATATTTTGTACATGAATCTGCAGGTGTGTGTGTGTATATTTCTATATATGAATCTGTCTGTGTATATGGATATGTGTATGTGTGTGTGTGTGTATATATGTGTGTGTAGATTTATGTATGTGTGTGTGTGCTGTAGCTGTGTGTGTTTTGTACTTGGATCTGTAGGTATGTGTGTGTGTATATGGATTTGTATATTTTTGTATATGATTTTGTAGGTGTGTGTGTTTGTGTATGGGTGTGTGTATTTTTGTGTACGAATGATTCTGTGTGTTTATAGCTTTGTGTGTGTGTATGTATGCGTGTGTGTGTATATTTCTGTCTCTGTAGTATGTGTGTGTGTATATGGATGTGTTTGTATTTGCATATATGATTCTGTGTGTGTGTGTGTGTGTGTGTGTGTGTGTGTGTGTGTGTGTGTGTGTATGGATCTATAGGTGTGTGTATTTTTACATATGGATATGTAGGTGTGTGTGTGTGTTTATATATGAATCTGTGTGTGTATATAGATTGTGTGTGTGTGTATAGACCTGCGTGTGTATCTCTGTGTGCGTGAGTATGTATGGATCCGTGTGTATATGTATGTATGGAAGTGTGTATGTGTGTGTTCATATGGTTGTGTGTGTATGTATATGTGTGTATGGAATTGTGTGTATTTGTGTTTGTGTATTGATAAATGTGTGTGTACATACTGTATATATCGTGTGTGTGTGTGTTTTTATTTATATATTAACCCTTCCCATGTTCCATCAGATCTCAGACACACTGAATTCCTGCCATTACAATGTGATTGGTTCTAATTTGTTATTATGGAAAGATTAACACTCTCAGTATGGAGGTCAGAATGTTAATCCTTACACTGCTTTCAATGATAAAAGCTGGAAACATATATATACAGCTGATATTATAATATGAACGCTCAGTCTATGGAGCTATCCATAATGCTTCAGGACTGTACCTGTGTCTATCATGTACTTTGTATGTGTGTAAGAACACTGCTTTGTGTTAGTTCTTAATCCGTCCTCATCTATATGTGTAAATATGTCTCGAGTTGTTATAAAGTTAAAAATCTGGGTGTTTAGTGAAATGTGTTATCTTTTTAGGTAGGTAAGTGACGATAACATCGTACGTGTATATAGTGTTGTCCGGATTATGCTCTCAGTCAGCCCCGGCCGGGGTGATGCCCCCCCCCCTCCCTCCAGTAATTGGGGCCGGTAGGTGGACTTTGGGAAAGTGGACAGAAACTTCGGGGAAGTATTATTTCCGGGCAGTCCAAGGTAAACATACAGAGGGGGATTTTCATTTTTCTATTGACTAACGAATAGACTAAGGCGAGTTTACTGAACACGATGGATGCTTAATTATTAAAGACGGTGTAAAAAGTAATTATGTTTGGATCAGGAGTTTAAGATCAAATCAAGTCCGGGATAAAAGCTGGAAAATAAATATTTGTATTTCATTTCCTTACTAAAATTGTAACTGAGGTGCATGTCATATTGGAAAAAGTATTGTCCCTGGTTTTCTTCCCATTATCTATCTATCTATCTATCTATCTATCTATCTATCTATCTATCTATCTATCTATCTATCTATCTATCTATCTATCTATCTATCCATTTACCTATCTCTTCCCCTATATCTATGGGAATTCAAATATCTAAGTATTGTTCTATTATCGATATATATTTTCCATATGTTTATGTAAACGTTATTTTTTATTATCATTATCATTATTATTATATCTACTTTCTATTCTATAACTATTCTTCTTTCATTCTATTTACCCATCTTCTCCTGTATAATCTATCTATCTTGCTTTCTATCTATCTATCTATCTATCTATCTATCTATCTATCTATCTATCTATTTATCTATCCATCATCCATATATATTTCCTTCTATTTAAGGAAATTTAATTTTTTTTTATTATTATATCCACTTTTTGTATTACAACTATCCCCCTGCCCTTCTATTTATCCGTCCATATTCGTATGTACCATTATATTTACATCTTAAGAAAACTTTATTTTAGTTCTATTATTATATTTACATTCTATATGTATATAATGTAAATACTGTATATTATATATTATATTTACCCATTCTGTATATTTCTACAGTACATTCCATTATATTTTCTTTATCTATCTATCTATCTATCTATCTATCTATCTATCTATCTATCTATCTGTCTGTACTTTTATACATGTTTAACATCTTGTATTTCTTTCTTTCTTTCTTTCTTTCTTTCTTTCTTTCTTTCTTTCTTTCTTTCTTTCTTTCTTTCTTTCTTTCTTTCTTTCTTTCTTTCTCTTTCTTTCTCTTTTCTTTCTTCTACATCGTAGACAGACAGGAAAATTAATAAAATCGTGTAAGTAATAAATCTGAGTTTATTTATATACATCCACAAATTTCATTGCATAGTATTTTCGAGGCAAACACAAGGCTCAGATAAAAGATCATACTCCAGCAAGCTCCACTATGCGCCAATTCGGATGTCCTGCTTTTGTATTCAGTTGAATTGAAAGTTTTATTGGAGGGAACTGAAATTAGAGTATTTATAATTTATTCCAGTTCATGGAATAAGAGAATAGGGATAAATTTATAACAACTGGTAGAGACTTCAGACTGGACTATGGGATTGGACAATGAATTTCATACAGGTGAATGTAAAGTTCTTCCAGGTACAGGGGGTAGTTTTGTTTGTGTGGTCCTGATGATGATGACTATGATTATTGCTATTGATGTATTATTATTATTATTGATAATAATACAAATAATAATTAAATACTATAATGTTATAACACAGCTTGCCTGATGAATTATCTAATCTCTGTGTTATCTTGTGAATGTATACACTGCTCCTATATTATGATAAATGTGTAACAAAGATCAATAGTTGTGTGCTCAGTAGTGTAGGATTGGTGGTGAAGTTTCTACATAAATACTATCTTGGAGATACAGTCCCATTTACACATCATTCTCATTGGGATTGATGATATCCTACAAATCATACAGTGGATCCCTGAGTCATAGCACAGGAATTGCTATTGTCCGTTTCAAAAGCTAATTAATGTTTTGCCTTGTGATTAATGCTGAGAGACAATAGCTAGTTTATGGTGTATTGTTCTGTGTAATTATATGATATAGATCTGAGCCAAACACCACCAAAAGGCCATCTCTTTTTGCGCAGGAAATAGGCTGGGGGGTTTAATTACTGCGTTGGGTTCACTAGAAATCATTACCAATACACGATTTGAATTCTGGCCATATTTAAAGCGAACCTGTCACCAAGGACTAGACCAATGTCGCACAGTGGCCTATAGGCTGCATAGGAGCTGCATGGAGGGAGACCGCTGCACCCTGATCTGTGCCTAGGCACCGAAAATTAAACATGGCTGCGCCCACATTACATTATCACACACACACACACACACACACACACACACACACACACACACACACACACACACACACACACACACACACACACACACACACACACACACACACACACACACACACACACACACACACACACACACACACACACACACACACACACACACACACACACACACACACACACACACACACACACACACACACACACACACACACACACGTATACACACACAGACAAGTACAAATAGACAAATGGCTAGATAATAGAAGGAACAAAATAAAATAGGAAAGGTAGATAAAAACAAGCTATATGCTAACACAACCAAAATAGATAGATAGATAGATAGATAGATAGATAGATAGAAAGGCAGAGAAACTAAAATAGCATATGGATATAGTTAGAGGCTGAAATATAATTATAATAGAACACGCTGCAATAATAGTACTATGAAGCAGGTAAGTAGATAGAAGAAGAAAAAGAAAGAAAGAAAGAAAGAAAGAAAGAAAGAAAGAAAGAAAGAAAGAAAGAAAGAAAGAAAGAAAGAAAGAAAGAAAGAAAGAAAGATGCTTGAGTGCTCTATGAACTATTTAAAACAACAATACGTAACAATACGTTTTCCACATCTTTCTGATTGTTAAAGATAGATAGATAGATAGATAGATAGATAGATAGATAGATAGATAGATAGAGGTTGTCATATGTGGTTTTTGAAAAAGTTGAGTAATGTAAACGACAATAAAGTTTATGGATGTTCCCATTCTCTTAACTAAATTTAGAGAAAAAAGATTTAAATGTAGATGGAATTATAATTATGAAGAAAAGTGAGTTTTATAAACTCAGGGTTTGAACAATGAAACAAGAATATATTACAGATGGAGGGGAAGATATATGGATAGATAGATAGATAGATAGATAGATAGATAGATAGATAGATAGATAGATAGATAGATAGATGAAAAAAATATGATTAACACCATTATGATTAACATGGCCTAATACGATTTGCTAAAGTGATGTAAAGTAAATCTGTGCCAGCCTCAAACAGATAGATAGATAGATAGATAGATAGATAGATAGATAGATAGATAGATACATAGATACATAGATACATAGATACATAGATAGATACATAGAATAGATAGAAAAATAAAAAAAAAACAATAAACAGTGTAATTGGGAAATATTACAAATCGAAATAGATAGATAGATAGATAGATAGATAGATAGATAGATAGATAGATAGATAGATAGATATTGCAATAGATCCACCAGAGGAATAGACAATGTTCACTTATAGAAAAACAAGTGAAATTATATTTATTTGAATACCCATTTACCGAAAGAGAAATTAGCAAAAAGCACCCAAGAAAACAGGATTTACATATACAGGATGGGATGACCGGAGGGAATACAGTTTTGCCTCATTCACCGATCTAGTGAACTTTCTCCTCTATTATTCGATTTTCCTATTCTGAAATCAGCACAGAGCTAGCACTCATTTCACTCTTCATGTCAAGAGCTCCACCATCTCCCCTCCCTAAGTCAGGACACTATAATAATCCTAAAAATGTCTTCTATTATGTTTTGCTGTTTTTACTAACAAGATATGAGACTTGATCAGGCCTTGTATACAATGTATTCATTGATAAGTGTGTATACAGTATATATATGTATATAAGTGTCTCATGTGAAGCCACACGCCGCAGCTAATGATTCCATCTCTCTTCAGACACTAAAAGGGATATTGAAAGCTGACTGAGACAGGATGTGACACTTGACCTTCACATTGTACGCCCTGGAGGATGCAGATAGGTTTCAAAATATTACTTATCTCCCCCTCTCCCCCTCTCCTTGTCTGCAGAGCTAGGACTCCCATCTAGGGACCGCACGGCTTCATTTCCATGAACACAGAAACAGGCAGCCAACTACAAGAGAAGTGAGTGCACGGAATTAGTCGTGGGCTCCCTCCTCTCTCAGCCCCCCGTTCCAGGTGAATGGTGATGAGCGCAATTTCCGCTCACAGTCCCCCCGCAGGCGGCTGCCGCCCCGGCAAGGCACACACGGCTGAAGTCAGCAGCGCCTCTCACACTGCGCCGATCGGCCACACAGTCCATCGCCTGGTCGAATCGTCGGCTCTGGGCTCTTCTCTCTTTGATGTCCTGCGTGGAATATCGCCAGGCTTTCAGACGATTATTAATTATTACATGAGATACATATATGAAATAAATCATTTTTATTTGAGAGCTTGCCAATAGTTTCCAGGGCTAAATTGTTTGAGCTGCTTATTAATTATCTGATAGGAAAAAAAGCAGCTTTAATAGCCCATCAAAGTCCAAAAAGTTACACAGACACTTATTGAAATATAAAAATATTTTTAGAATTATATATATATATATATATATATATATATATATATATATATATATATATATATATATATTCATTCAGAATATTCATTCTATAGAAGATGTTTGCACTCCATTGTGAAAATAAAGAGGAGACAAGTGGGGCAGACAGAGAGCCGGCTCCATAGAAAACCATAGAGACATCTCCCTGAACTCATTAATGAGGACTGGGAATCAGACTGGAATCAGGCATGGTCTATATTTCCGAATGCAACGAATAATGGAGATTGGTGCGATCCACAGCTGCATTATTAGCGCTGTCAGGGGATAACATGTGTGTACATACTACATACAAATCCTAACAACGAATATGTCTGCATGGCTAGTGCAGGAGGTGATCACAGACACCGGAGTTACCTGCATTCCTCACCACTTTCTGAGAGACATGAAATCAGTGTTCATTGCGATAAAACATTGTGGGGGAGATTTACTAAAAGTGGTGCATTCAGAATCTGGTGCAGCTGTGCATGGGAGCCAATCAGCTTCTGACTTCAGCTTGAACAATTAAGCTTTGACTATAAAACGTAGAAGCTGATTGGTTTCTCTGCAGAGCTGCACCAGATTTTGTGTGCGTCAGTTTTAGTATTATTATTATTATTATACAGTATTTATAAAGCGCCAATAGTTCGCTCAGCGCTGTACATTACAAAGGGAGACAGAACATGTGACAGAACAATACCAATACAATGCAAAACATGAGGGGATCAAGGGCCCTGCTCTTTCGAGCTTAGTAAATATCTATCTATCTATCTATCTATCTATCTATCTATCTATCTATCTATCTATCTATCTATCTATCTATCTTTTGCATATTATAACATTATAATTCTAATTAGGTCTCTGTCCTTCTATCTGCCCACCATGTATATATCTGTATGCAGCTGTAATTTAGTCTGTCCACATATGAATGCATCTGTTTAATGATCTATCTATCTACCTATCTATCTATCTATCTATCTATCTATCTATCTATCTATCTATCTATCTATCTATCTTTGGGTATTCAAACTGAACACAACTTCACATTTTTCTATAAGTGCACACTGTCTATTCTGTTTCTATTTCCATCTGCACTATTTCCCTTTATACTGGTTATGCTTTAATTTTTATATGTAACTGATATATATATATATATATATATATATATATATATATATATATATATATATATATCTGTTTAAAATCATTTAATCTAGGTGTATATGAATCTTACCATCTATCTATCTATCTATCTATCTATCTATCTATCTATCTATCTATCTATCTATTTATTTTATACTACAACAGTTGGTGCTTTATTGATCTCTACACATGTGAATATATCTAATTATCCATCTATCTAGCCTGTTTTATGGTACTATTATTACAATATATTCTCTTATAATTATATTTCTACCTCTACCTATATCCATATGCTATTTAAGTTTAACAATCTATCAATGTATCTATCTTATCTATCGTATCTATCTATCTAGATTGTAAGCTCCAAGGAGCAGGGCCCTCCTAACCCTCTTGTATTGAACTGTATTGTTGCTGTATTGTCTCCCATTATATAAGTGCTGAGCAAACTGTTGGCGCTATATAAATCCTGTAAAATATTAATAATAATAATAATAATAATATTAATAATAATAATCTATCTGCACTTGTATACGTTTACTATATATATATATATTATTATTAATATTATACAGTATTTATATAGCGCCAAAAAGTTTGCTCAGCGCTGTACGTTATAGTGGGGGACAGTGCATGAGACAATACAGTAACAATACAATACACGAGGGGTTCGAGGGCCCTGCTCCTTGGAGCTTACAATCTAGGAGGATATATATATATATATATTTAGGAGGATCTTACAATCTAGGAGGATATTTATATACATATATATAAAATGCTGTATATTATAATATATTCATTCTTTCTTTCTTTCTTTCTTTCTTTCTTTCTTTCTTTCTTTCTTTCTTTCTTTCCTTCCTTCCTTCCTTCCTTCCTTCCTTCTTTCCTTCTTTCTTTCTTTCTTTCTTTCTTTCTTTCTTTCTTTCTTTCTTTCTTTCTTTCTTTCTTCTTTTTTTCTCCTTTCTGGAATTCCAAGCACACACCCAAAGAAGATACAGACTGCAGAACAATGTTTATTCAGTGTTTGTGAAAAGGAACAGCAGCAATTGGAAACATTAGCAGTGTGACCAACTTAAAGATCCCCATAACGTATTTTCCACGCTGAAATGGATTGGTATTGGATGGAGCCTTGTACAGCTTACTTCTCAGCATGAAGTGTGACTCAGGTCGGGTTGGAGAGGTTGCAGTAAGGCCGTACCTCATTTACCCAGCAGGGGGCAGCTCTGTTCAGTGTATGGTGAGGACAATTACCAGCTCTATCTAGCACCTTAGCAGCTGATTGCCAAAAACTCCACGCATGACTTGTTATTCATGAAAAGTCACTGGCAGCTTCTGCAGACAAAGGGATCATTGTTCTGTGAATAGTTAGAGGCAGCATTTTACACTGACTTGTTCGTAAACTGTAAGGTCTGTTTGTATTATATTACACATTTGTACTTGATTTTATTATTCATTTTACCAGATTTATGAAATACGATATTTTGCTGACTGCAGAGAAAATTATTTCATCTTCGAAGTATAGAGGATTCCATAAAGCTCAGAAAACCTATACATATTCACAATTGTTCACAACTGTTTATATATATATATATATATATATATATATATATATATATATATATATATATATTTATATATTTATAAAACATTTTTTATTTAAAATTATTTTTAATAAATCATAAAACTACAAAATATGATAAACAAAAATAACAATACTAAGTTATAAACTGTCTTATTAGAGCTTCAAATCTAATTGGGGGCTAAGGTAAAAATACAGATTCCTATCTGAGGAAGCTTGATAATTAAAACATAATAATAGTCATAACAAAAACATAAATAATAATAATACATACCATTTTACTGATCTTATTATGCATGTTTTTTTCTAGCATGAAATTTTCTGTTTGATGATCTGTAAATACTTATGTAAAATTGTCCTTTTTCCCCCGAGTACCTGCATCTGGTATACGCCATGCCAGATTAAACTATGTGGAGGCCTCTAGACAGCTGAAACCTGGGGCCCCCCTCACAGGTTTCTGGAGGTTTCTAGTAGAACGTGGGCCATGCACGTTGGGCACTAGATGGAGATTACATGTACGTAGTTTGCACCAGAATTTTTTACAAACTAAAAGCTGAAAGAAGCTGAGCTTTTAAGAGGCAAACTGCAATGTGAACCTGATGTTTATGGTTTATGTACTTTAATTTGGTGTTGGGTAATTTATATTAATATAGTATTTTCTCTTTAGAGAATTTAATGCAAAGTTTTTGTTTCTTTGAGCTAATTAATTTTTTCTATCTTTTGTAAACAATTTAAGAAAGCTTCATTGTAATTTTCTTTAACCACTTGCCCTCCTGAAGATTTACCCCCCTTCCTGACCAGGCCTCTTTTTGCTATACAATGCTGCACTATTTCAACTGGTAACTGCGCAGTCATGCAATGCTCTACCAAAACAACATTTATGTATTTTTTTTCACACAAATAGTGCTTTTTTGGTGGTATTTGATCACCTGTACGCTTTTTAATTTTGGCGCTATAAACAAGAAAAGACCAAAAATTAAAAAAAAAAAACGATTATTTTAACTTTCGGCTATAAAAAATATATAGCAAACTCAAAGTTAGTCATAAATTTAGGCCAAAATGTATTCTGCTACATGTTTTTGGTAAAAAAATCCCAATAAGTGTACATTGATTGCTTTGTGTGAAAGTTATAGCGTCTACAAACTATGGTATACATACTGCAATTTATGCCATTTTTTGCTGTACAGCGCTGCACTAATTTAACTGACAATTGCGCAGTCATGCAATACTGTACATAAATAAAATGTATGTCCTTTTTTTCACACAAATAGAGTTTTCTTTTGGTGGTATTTGATCACCTTTGTGCTTTTTAATTTTCACGCTATAAACAAAAAAAGACAGAAAATTTGAAAAAAACCTGATATTTTCTCATTTGTGTCATAAAAAATATCCAAAATGTATTCTGCTAAATGCTTTTGGTAAAAAAAATCCCAAGAAGTGTTTATTTATTGCTTTATGTGAAAGTTATAGCATCTACAAGCTATGGTAAAGATAATGGAATTTACACAGCTTTTACTTTCTGACTGCCCATCACATTTCTTGAGGTGCTAAAATACCAGGATAGTACAGACAAATCCAAATGACCCCTTTTCAGAAAGTAGATACCTTAAGCTATATGCTGAGAGGCATATTGAGTCCATGGAAGATTCTTTTTTTTCACAAGTCTTTGGAAAATGACAAAAACATTTTTTTTTACAAAAAGTTGTCATTTAACCACTAGCCTACAGGACACTTATACCCCCTTCCTGCCCAGGCCAATTTACAGCTTTCAGCGCTGTCACACTTTGAATGACAATTGCGCGGTCATGCAATATTGTACCCATATGAAATGTTTATAATTTTTTGGAGACAGATAGAGCTTTCTTTTGGTGGTATTTAATCACCTCTGGGATTTTTATTTTTTCTTAAACAAACCAAAAACCACTGAAAATTTTGAAAAAAAAAAGTTTTTTCTTAGTTTTTGTTATACAATTTTGTAAATAAGTGATTTTTCTCCTTCACTGATGTGCGCTAATGAGGCTGCAGTGATGGGCACTGATAGGCTGCACTGATGGACACTGATAGGTGGCACTGATGGGCACTGATGAGGAGGCACTGGTAAGTTGCACTGATGGGCATTGACAGGCATCACTGATGGGCACTGAAAGGCAGCACTGATACATGACACTGATACATGACACTGATATATGGCACTGATAGGCAGCACTGATAGGCAGAACTGACTGGCACTGGCTGGCACTGTTAGGCAGCACTGACTGGCACTGTTAGGCGGCACTGACTGGCACTGATATGTGGCACTGACTGGCACTGACTGGCACTGATAGGCGGCACTGACTGGCACTGATAGGTGGCACTGATTGGCAGCACTGATAGGTGGCACTGATTGTCATTGATAGGTGGCACTGACTGGCACTGATGGGTGACATTGAAAGGCAGCTCAGATGGGCACTGATATGTGGCATTGATGTGCACTGGTATGCACTGATATGTGGCACTGATGGGCACTGATGGGCACTGGCACTGATGAGCACTGACAGGTGGCACTTCTGGGGCCACACTGATCATCAGGGCACACTGATCATCAGTGCCCTGATGTTCAGTGTACATGTCCCCTCCGCGGAAAGCCGATTACCGGCTCTCCTCTCGAGCTGTCAGTGTGACAGCTTGAGAGGAGAGAAATGCTGATAACCGGCATTTCCGTGTTTACATGTGATCAGCTGTGATTGGACACAGCTGATCACATGACCGAGCCGACATCTTCGGTTCTTTCTGTGATCCGCTGTGTCCGAGGGACACAGCGGACTGGCGATCGCCGCGCTGCGCACTCCCTGAGCCGCGCATGTGCAGTGAGAATGGTAAGACGTCATATGACGTCCTCTCAGAACGAGAGAACCACCTTGCGCCTGTCATTGTACTATAGGGTGGGCGGAAGGTGGTTAAATGATATATTGCTCACACAAGCCATGGGTATATGTGGAATTACATCCCCAAAATACATTCTGCTACTTCTACCGAGTATGGGGATACCACATGTTTGAGACTTTTTGGGAGCCTGAAATCCAATGACCACTTTTCTCTTGTATTAAAAGAGGTATAGACTCCAGAGAGAGATATTATATTACCCCGGTACAAATCATTAGTAACATCTCATCTGGAATATGCAGTTCAGTTTTGGGCACCAATTCACAAAAAGAACATTGGGGAACTTGAGAAAGTACAGAGAAGGGCAACTAAACTGATAAGAGGCATGGAGGAGATCAGCTATGAGGAAAGATTAGAGGAGCTGAATTTATTCCCTCTTGAGAAGAGGAGATTAAGGGGCGATATGATCAACATTTATAAATACATCAGTGGTTCACATAGTGAACTCAGTGTAGAGCTATTCACCCTGAGGTCATCACAGAGGACAAGGGGGGACTCTTTATGTCTGGAGGAAAAGAAATGTAATCTCCAAACACGGAAAGGTTTCTTCACAGTAAGCGCTGTGAAAATGTGGAATAGACTCCCTCAAGAGTTGGTTCTGGCCAGCTCAGTGGATTGCTTAAAAAAAGGTCTGGATTCTTTCCAAGATACAAAGAATATAACTGGATACTAACATTTATAGGTACAGTTGATCCAGGGAATATCCGATTGCCTCTCGGGGGATCAGGAAGGAATTTTTTCCCAGCAGGAGCAAATTGGATCATGCTTTGCTGGTTTTGTTTGTCTTCCTCTGGATCAACTGTGGTATAGGATAATAACTTTTTTTTTTCTATGGTTGAACTGGATGGACTTTTGTCTTTTTTCAGCCAGACTAACTATATAACTATGTAACTTTGAAAGCCTGAAGGTGCATAACTTCCTCATTTCACTTCCTCATTAAATCACAGTTTTGGAGGCTCTGAAACGCCAGAATAGCACCAAACACCCCCCCCCCCAAATGACCCCTTTTTGGAAAGTAGACACCCCAAGGAATTTAAAAAGAGGCATGGCGAGTATTTTGCAGATCTCATTTTTTCTCACAAGGTCTTGAAATATTAAAAAAAAGAAAAACATTTTTCTTTTGCCATTTTCCAAAAACTTGTGGTAAAAAAAATTAATTCTTCTATTGACTCAACATGCCTCTCAGCAAATAGTTTTGGGTGCCCAGCATTAGAAGTTTATGCTACGCATCACTCACTCTTCTAACCACCTGAAGACCAAGCATTTTCTGACACTTTTTGTTCACTTTTTTAAAAAAAATCTGTATTTTTTGCTAGGAAACTACTTTGAACCCCCAAACATTATATATTTTTTTAAAGCGGACACCCTAGTGAATAAAATGGTGGGTGCTGCAATTTTTTATGTCACATAGTACTTACGTAGCAATTTTTCAGATGCAAATGCTTTGAAAAAAAAAATACACTTTTTTTTTAATTTTAATGCACAAAATATTGGCCAATTATTTGGTAACATATAAAAGATGATGGTATGCCAAGTAAATGGATATCAAACATGACATGCTTTAAAACTGCACATGCCCAGTGCAATGGTGACAAACTGCATACATTTTTAATATCCATAGGCAACGCTTTAAAAGCCTTTACAAGATACCTTTTAAATTTACAGAGGAGGTCTAGTGCTAGAATTACTGCCCTTGATTTGATGTCCGTGGCAACACCTCACATGCATGGTGCAACCGCTGTTTACATGCTGCTACAGGGTCAGCACTCGAGCAGGTAGGTGCACACATGGGGGGGGGGGGGCGAGGGTGCTTTTTTTTTTTTTAAGTTAATTTGATTTTTTAAATTATTTTTACACTGTCCCTCTCATTTTTTTTTTTTTGGATCACTTTTAATGATATCGCAGGGAATGCAAATATCCCCTATAACTTCAATGGGCATTGTCATATATTATTTTTTGAGAAATCTGGGGTCTGTCAGACTCTAGATATCTCCTCTGCTCTTACATTATCTAATCTCACCAAGATCAGTGTGATCAGATGCTTTCCCAATATACAAATGGCGCTGTTTATATCCTGAGAAACTGAAGTGATTAAGTGCTCGTAGCTTCTGATTCTTAGACTATAGAGATGATTGGCACCATTTCCATCTCCAATCAGCTCTATGGTCAGCTGGCAGAAACACCGGCTGCATTCTCAGGTGCCCCCAATGGCATGGGACTGCCTGAGAAGGCCGTGCAAGGCAGCGGTGGAGGGAGGCATCTTCTCCCACTGCTTGTAAAAGCAATCTTGCAGCTAATTAGACACTAGGATTGTTTTTACATGAAAGCCGATCGTCGGCTGAAAAAAACAATACCAGGATGATGCCTGCAGCTGCAGGCATCATCCTGGTATAACCATGCAAAATTCAGTGATATACCAGTACGTCACTGGTCCTTGTTGGGTATATATGCTATGTTCTTTTTTTTTATGCAGCCTGTGGGCTGAATGAAAAAAAGAGAAGAAATCTCTGCCAGAAAAAGTGTGTGGAATGCTCACCAATAGACTATACCGCCCTGCATCCACCCACTTCTAATGGTGGGCACACATGAAATGTGCCAAAAAATATTATAAAATATATATGCCAAAACATAGGGGCCATCCACCCACTGGCCACCCCAGGCCCCTATGCTTTGGCATATATGCTCTTTTTTTAACTGCGGATGAAAGATCTCATCCAACAGCGCTGCCCACACTGGTTGGTGCTGAAGCTGAATGACATTCCTGCAAAGAAAACAGCAATGGTTAACAATACAACAGTAAAATCGTAACAGTAGAACAGTAACAACAACAACAAAAACTATTTTTGTTTTTTAAAATTTTTAATTTTTTTTTGGGCTTAAACTGTTTATTTTTTGGGTTTTTTTTTACTTTTTTTTTAACTTTAACTTTTTAAAACAGATTGTAGGGTCTCTGAAAATGCAATAGCCAGTTTCCTGACTACCAAACATCTTTTGAGACTCTGTGTAAATATGTGCCCTGTATCCTATACTAATACTCCACTAGTGTATGGTAGTGACGGAAGCAGTCCTTGAGGCAGATACCAGGTTGGCCAGGACAGGAGGGACAAAAAAAGCGTGTGTCACTTCTTATTCCGTGTCTGTTACAGACACGGCATCTTCTTTGGGGTGACCTTTGGGTTGGGGTACCAGAG